>NC_085084.1:5256485-5568628 GCF_963662255.1 Cinclus cinclus
CAGTAGTAACTCTGGAGCAGGTCTGAACTTATGGGGTATTCCCACATCTATCTACCTTACTTCCTTTCTTCATTCCTGGAATCCTTCCTCCCTCCTCTTGTTTCTTCTGCTCCCAGACCTGTATTCTCACATTTTCCAGCTCCCTCAGCACCCTTGGAAGGATATTTTTAATCTGCTTGCTCATTATGAAAAACAAAACAAAACAAAACATGTTTCTGTAAGCCAGTGCTACTTTGCTACTATTTCTGCTCCATCTTGTTCAAAGGCATGCAAATAATTTTTCCCTGTGGGACCTGCAGCCGCAGTGTCTCCAGCTATATATATTTTTTTTCTTAAAAAAATATTATTATTTTTTAATTTTATTTTTTTTTCCCCTGTAGTTTGGGGGTTCTGCCTGTTGCAGCTCAGGGTGCCTGATGTCCCCAGGTGGCCACTGCCCCTTTGGTTAGAGACCAGGTGATCCATGCACACACACATTGCTGTCTGTTCTGGTGCTCCTCCAGCAGGGATTTTTCTTTTGTTGTTTCTCACCTTCCTCAAAAGATAAATCTTTACAGACCAGTTCAGTCTGTTTATAATTTTGTGCAAACACACACACACACACAAAAAAAATAAAAAAAAAAAAAATAAAAAAAAAATTTACATATGGGCAAGATGGTCAGGTGGGAAAGAAGGTGTAAGCAGAACTTTCTTCAAGATTTTCTTGGGAGAGAGAGGGTTTTTACAGATTTAATATTTCATTTAAAAAAACAACAAAAATAAACAAACAAACAAACAGGGTAAGTTTGTATGAGATTTGCAACTGAAGAGATGCACCTCAGCTTTTAAAATGCTTCTTCAAACTGAAGTTGCTCTGAGTCACCCTCTAAACTGTTGTCTGATGGAAATGTTCTTTGTAACAAGATGTGGCGTAAGTAATGTCTCTTTTGTTGAACTTTTAATATCTTTTTAAGACTTAAAATTAATCTATTTTTTAACCAACACTTTTGTTTGTTTCTTTGTTCCTTTCTTCCTGAGTTCATCTGCTAAAAATATAATAAAAGAGTCGAAGAGGAAATATACGGAACAAACTCCAAAACAAAAATACACATTTTTAGTTTTTTTAATATTTGAGGCAAATATTGTCTCAAAAAAAAAAAAGGCCTTGGTAAAGAATTAAAAATATTTTTTACACAATTTTATAGTATTTTAAAACTTCACTGGAAATTATGATGTAAATACTTTTGATACATGGTGCCTTCTTTTAAATCAAGACATATACAGACTCTAAAATTACACAAGAATAGTCAGGATGAAAACCACAGATTTTTCATTGAAACTATTCTGATTTTTTTTTAAAAACATGTTCATTAATACAGTGTCACAGTGAACTGCCTCTTTTTCTGCAATTGTATATGATATTTTATATAAATCCAGCCAGCTGCTATTTGGTGCTCATTATTTGATCCAATCTGTCATAGCAAACAGCAGTAAAATGACTGTTTACAGAGGAGAAGGCATATATAAACAAAATATTCAGACCTCTGGTCTTTGCAATGGAGCCCCCAAAATGATCCAACATGGAAATGGGTCTCTGCATGCCACACTTCAGGATTTTCTTCTTATGGCATTTTCTTTCTTTTTGATACATGATATGTGGCAAGAGAAAGAAAAGCATTATTTTGCTGATTCTTTTGTCTCACACAGGTATTCTTTGCATTGGCCTTCTGCATATATTCACATCTGAATTTTCAGGAGAAAAATGCAAATAAGAAAATCTGTGCAGAAAAGGAAAAAAAGGGAAAAAAATGGGATGCACACCCTAAAATCAACTCTATATATAGTCATAACTGGGTACTATTACTTTTTTTTTCTCCTGTAAGATGATGGCCCTGCTTTTCTCCAGCAGACACCAGTGCATTATTCCTATTTGCTTGTACATCAGTGGAAAAAAATAAACAAAAAACACACATTCACCCCACACACAAACACACAAACTCATACAAAATCCCCAAGCAGCTGCCTTCCAAAGCCAGCTTATTTTTTTCCATCTGACCCTCCAAAGGAGAATGAGCAGAAATATTACTGTAGCTCATTGATTGCTAGAATTCGGGCTAAGTCAGGCATAACTTTTTGCATCCAGCTCCTCAGTAAAACACCCAGATAACAAGACAATTTTCCCAACAATGTTATCAGTGGTAATGACTGGTGGGTGGCAAATGTAATTTGCTTATCTGTAAACATTCCAAATCGGGTCACGGTGTTTTAAAGCTTGAAGTTGAGAAGCTAACTGTTAACATTGCCTCTGAAGGCCATGACAATATTCTATGCAATGATAAGATTAAATTAAAAAAAAAAAAAAAAAAAAAAACAAGCCCAACAACCAAAAAACCCCAGTAAGAAAATAAACACACCAAAAAAAATAAATAAATAAATAAAAACACACCCAAACCACCAAACCCAACTGAAATAACAATTAGACAGTAATTGCAGGGTTTGGCCAAATTCTTCCTCCACTTGCCTATACAAAATGAATGAAGGACCACTTTGAATTCTGTAGCTATAATTACACTTCTGGCTTGGAAGAAGTTGCTCCTGGGAAGTAATTTCCCATCTTGAGATGAATGTTAGCCATGAGGAAATGTTGATTGATAGTGAAAAATGTTTATTTGAGGGTAAATATTGAGCTGAGTCAAGTGAGGCTGAAGCTACAAGGTCCCTTTGGCCAAAATAGCCAGAATGTCTACCTGATTTACAAGTGATTTAAGCCATGAAATAGAAAACTCCTGCTTTTAAAACTAACTATAGAAGGTATAAACATTTAGGACTGTTGGAAAAACAGTGCTTCCAACAGCTCTATTTCCAATTCTGCACTGATCAGGTACAGCAGGCTCTGAATTCACGGTTCCTCTCTCATTCTGGTTCATGCATTGCCACAAATCTAGACATTTGGAAGAGCAAACTAGTACATTTGCTGTACACTAGGAAAATGTGCAGTGACGAGCTGAGTAACTGCTAGTTTTCAATTAGACAGAGCCAATATTTGACACTGTTGTGTTTAACAAGAGTAATTGAATAGGTAAAGAAATGCCCTTTTGCAGCATCATTGCTCCCATATGGAGGCCTTTACTGTTTACTTCATAAACATTTTTCTTTCTCTTTTTATTTCTCTTTTTCCCCCAAAGATTCAAAATAAGTTGTAAAATCAAGAATTTTGTTTGTTTGATTTTTGGCCCCACCAAAAATAACACAAGGTTTACTATTACAAAGCACAAGGTGAAGTCTCCAACTGATTAAAATTATGTCTATTTGGAATATTAAAAATAAGAGATGAAGAGGGTCCTAAAGAAATAGTTCCTCATGGAACTTCCGTTAGCAATGCAGTATTACTCCCTGCAGCATATATTTAAAATAATTAAATTCAAGAAACTATTAGAAAGTGAGGACATGTTTGTAGTCTAGTCATCATGTTCAAAATATTTAGACTCCATCACCTGACAGTCTTGGCAAGGTTATTTCAAACTATAACCTATCTTAGACAAATAAACAGGCTGCTAAACAGGTAGAATTCAGCTGGTGAAACTCCGTGGAATTTGCAATCTTATCTACCATTTCTGGTGGGTTTGGAGGGTCTGTCTAAAATGGTGCATTGGACTTGGTGGTTGTGGTCTGAAATTTATTCTTGTGGTGCTGGCAAAACCCCACAGCCTACCTGTAAATGATATATCAAAATCTCTTTCCTTTCTTCGACTAAAAATGAAGTTGGAGGCATACTGTGAGCACAATAAGCAAGACCTTTAAAGACCTTTAAAATATATCATTACCATGACCTGCTAACTTTTTGGGAACAAAACCTGAACAATATCTGAGATATAGCCAAAAAAATCCATGGCTTGTGATAATGCTGCTTTTGCTTTAAAAGAGAGGAAAGAGGAATTCTTTCTTCAAGTCACAGAATTCTTCAAGACTGCTTCCTTATAAAAAATAATGCACAGACCCCTGGACTACACAGCTGGTGTGTTTCACTCCTCAGCCTTAATTTGTAGGTCAGTTTCTTCAGGGCTGGTATCCTTGATGGTGAGAGATGTCTGGGAATGTTTAATTCAAGGTCTGTATGAGGGTAACAAAGTTACCCTTATCACTGGCTTAAATTCACTGCTTCTTGCAGCTTCTGTTTTATCACAAAGCACAGGCATATCTGGATATCAAGAATCAGCTGAGTTTTGTATTTCACCCCCTCTTCTGCTGGCCAGTCAAGTCTGAATACAGAATTCAACAGCAGCAGAGCCAAAAAGCAGCTCAGATAATGACAGAAGAGGACTCAAAAAGCCAAGAAAAGAACAGGACTCAGGCCACTGCCACCCAGGAGATGAACAGGAGATAGATCAGCACTCAGGCTTGAGGGCAGGTTCCAGTGACACCCCTAAAGCCCTGCTGCTGTCTCTGTACTCATCCACAAGAACCTGGAGCCCAAATTCACCTACAATGAGGAGACCTGTGCAGCTCTGCAGGAAAAAAAACCTGTGTGAGAAGGGAGCACAGAGCAGCTGTGCTTAGGGAAAGTGTTTGGAGCACACCCACAGCTCCTGTTACAGCACAGGCATGAGAAGAGGGCTCAGTCAAAAGCAAATTTTTGGTCCTGGTTACAAATCCCTCCCTTGCAGAATGCCTTCTTGGCTGCTGCCTGCCTCAGTTCCTCCCAGATGGAATTCCTTGGCATGGAATGGCTGTCACACAAATTGCCCTGGATGCCTTGAGCTTGACTGTGCTGCAGAGCAGCCCTGGAAATTGTGCAAAAGATGTGGGTTTAGTGAGTATAAGGGAAAAATGGAGGAGGAGAGTGGTAAGATTAATCCAGATCTGGTTGCTTCTTCCTTTTACTTTCAGAAACTAAAGAAGGTAGTGCAGGATTAGGCTAAACTGCACCCAGTTTCTAAATTAGATGAGATTTAAACATTCACAGGGCAGGAAGTCCAGTTCCAAAATGCATGCCTTAGTGTGTTTTCCAGAGATCCTGTGTAGAATAAGTGAACGGACAATTGGAAAAGGCCCAGGCATGCCTCAAGATCTTGATTTGTACACATTCAGCATTTTTCATCTCAGATGCTCTTCAGATTTACAGAACAGCTCTTGCCCTGGTCCAGCTCTGTCATGGAGATGGCCTCAGCATGGAAACCACAGCTGGGATGTTAATTTTGGGACTTTTTGGGACACTGTTCAATTGCTGTCAGTGCATCACCTTCCTCCCAGAGTCCTGATGTGCCAAGTGCAGCCTGCAAGTGCCAATGGGGCTGGCCAGGAACACCAGGGTGACAGCATCATGTGGGGCCTGGGATGGAGGAAGAATCTTTACTGAGACTAGAGGAAGAGTTTGCAGCAGGCTGACCAACAAAGAAAAGTGAGAGACAGAATGGGGAAATCCGTTTTTAGAAGTGACCTTTCCGCAGTGCATAGCGGGTGTCCTGGGTTTTGCTCTGAGTCACGGAGGAGTCAAAAGCCTTTTCATGCCCTGCCTGTCCTCAGCAGGCTCCGTGGAGCTTCCCTTGACCTCAGAGATTTAAATCAGATCTCGGCACAGCACATGTAGTGCATTCTTGTGGTCATCTCTGCATTCGTGCGCTGCCACAACATACTTTTTGGAGGTGCCAGCTGCCTGCTGGAGGGTGTGTGCATGCACCTGCTGGGATCCACAGTCAGCACAGGTGAGCATCACCCTGCTACAGACACTAGGTACGAGTGTACAACTCCAGTTTCCCACCTCCTAAAGATTTTCTCTGCAGAGATGCAGCAGTCCATCTCACCAGGACTCTCTTTGGCTTACAATCAAGAGCGGTTTAAAGTTTCAGTATGTTTCTTCTTTTTTATGTTTTTCCTTACCAGAATATAACAGTAGCTTAATGTTTAAATCAATTTTAAAAAATCAATCAAACAAACAAAAGCCACAGATCCCCCCACAAAAACCCCCAAACCCCCAAAAAACAACACCAACAAAAACAAGAAAGCCACACAAACAAATAAATGCCAAAAAAAACCAAAACCAACAAAAACACAAAAAACCAGATGATCTAAATATTTTAAGGAAAAGCAATGTGTCCTAAGCACTGCAGTTCCTTTGTTAATAAACCTAATTCTGTTTATTAACCTATTTCCATTCATAAACCCAATACATTGTCAGCAGTTATAAATGTCACTACTTTCTAACTGGACACGATGCTGAAATAACCGCATGAGGATTTTGCAGCAGCAGTGATAAAGAATTTGTAAGGTTGAAGCCTGAAGGTGATGTCTCTGTTACCAGGCACAAACAGCCTGTGTGCTTGCTAGCAGCTGCCTGGGTGAGAGATTTATTTTCAGTTCATGGAAAAGGATAGATGGCCTGGTGCACCCAGCATGCAGAAATAGGAGCAAATATTCTCATGAAACAAAAGAGGTGACATACAAAGCCCATTGAATGTTGTTTCTTTAACTTTCTAATGTGTGTCGTGCCCTGGGAGAGAAGTAACTTGTTAAATCCCAGCTGAATACTTTGGGGGAAAAAAAAAATCTTGGGTCTTTTCTCCTCCACCCTTTGATCTTCATAAAAGCCTTTCAGCTTTGGGTACAACTTTGGTGGTTAAGGCTGTGTGTGGGGTGGTGCTGTGGAGGGGCAGAGGGAGGCGAAAACTAAGCCTGGGACAGGACCAACATTTTCAACAGCCCTTCCACCCTCCAAGTTGAGCTGTGCTTCTTGGAAAGATCTGCTGGGGCTTCTTGGCAGGTTTTGGTGTCCCTGGTGAAGCTGCAGCCTCTCTGTAGCAGCTATGTGTTCCTGAGGTCCTGAAACCTCGGAGATTATTGCTTTTTCTTCACTGAGATGGTTGCAGCTCAAGGGCAGAGTAGACTAAAGGAAGCTTTTCCAGGTTCCCCCGATTCAGCTCCCAGACCTCTTGGTGTGGAGCCTGAATCAGACACTGGATTTCTGTGAAAACTGAGGTCAGCAGGTGAATAATTCTGATGGAGAGAGAAAATCAGGCCATGGCATGTGGGTGGATGGGAGGTGGATGTCTCATGTATTTTTAGCAGTTGTTCTGAGTGGTTTCTCCCATGAATGATGATATTGAGATAAGGTACAGTAGTAAACAGGGTTTCTGTTTGCACTTCTCTTAAGAGAGGGCCAATGCTGCAGTGCAAATTTGAGAAAATAAGGTATGTGTTTGTATTGCCTTACTGATTAAGTATTTGGTGGCATATAAAATAAAATCTATTTTCATAGAGCTCTGAGGCTTGACATGTACCTCTGTTTGAACATTTGGGACATCTCTAGTATAATCCCTCAACACAATACAAATGTACTCAGACGACTATGACTCCCTCAATTTGTAGAATTATTCAGAGTTCGTGTAGGAAAAAACAAAATCTATTTTGCAACCCCTTACTATAAAAATACTTTTTCTGTTTTGTAGGGGGAAGAATATAAAGTGCTGAGTCTTAAAACTGTTCGGTGTCCTGCTTGAATACAAGAGTAATGGATATCTAGGAAAGAGATTTTTGTGTAGGGGTGTGGTTTTCTTAAAAGTTGTGCTATTTCTTGTCAAATATTTACAGGGCTCAGACCAATGTGCAAGTGTTCTGTGAAAAAAACATTCGGGTATAGAAGGATGAAACAAATTTTTAAAAAGCATCCAGTGTCTCTGGAAGGTCTCCTGAGACTTTAATATGATTTTAAAGCACAGCGTGTTTCTTCAAATGAAGAATTAGAGCAACTGTGTCTGGATTGAGGTTTTAATTTTTTTCTGAAATCTCATCAGACTACATTATTTTGCTTGAATTAATGAATTAATTTTATTTAATTGCTGGACTCTGTTCATAACATTACACTGTAAAAATCGAGACAAATATATATTTGTGAAACTAAACATAAAACAACAGAAAAAGGAATTGTCTTGTTGAAGATAACTGTTTCCATGCACCTTAACAAAGGACATAATAACACAGAGTTTTATTGAAATTACTGTTTTTTTTCCTTAATATATTTTGGTTTCAAAAATGAAATATTTTGATGGAAAGATGTCTCTTTTTAAAAAATTACATCCTTTGAGTTTTACTAGAAACCATTCCTCCATTTTCAAAAGAAGGAAGGCAAACATGGCCTTCTATTGCAAGAATGGATTATTCTGCCCTTAGTTTCATGTTTTAGTCATGGGTTGAATTAAATCAGAGGGAAGATAACATGGTAGTTTCTATCTACATGATATCAAAAGAAAAACAAAAGGATTAATTAATTTAAACAGCAACAGAAAGCTTTATTGCATGAAGGTACATCAGTGTATATATAAATCTGTGTGTGGTAAAAATTATGTCTGGGTTTAATGAGTTTTCTATTACTGGTTGCAACAGCTTGGGAAAGGTCATGAGACCTGAAGTTAACCAATGCTAATTAGCTGAAAGAACAAGTGACAGACACCATTGCAACACCCAGAGCAAGGATGAAGGGCCAGTTCAGCAGGCTGACAGAGTGTGATGTGTGGGTGAGTGCCACAGCAGCAGTTCTTCTTCCCAGAGCTTGGATCAGTGTATTCCATGGTGTGGTGCTGGTCAGGAACTGCCCCTTTGGTTTAACTTGTCCTTAAGCACTCTGCATAGGTCTGGGGTGAGCAGAGTGATCCTAAAATTCACCCTGCCCAGGGCAGAAACCTGCCTGAGCTCAGGGTGATCTGTCCTCTGCTCAGGAAAATTCTGTGGGTTTTACCTGGCTTTGGGCCAAGCTCTTGGAAAGGGTTTCTAGAACAAGAAAATGGAAAATTCTAGAGGGTGTTTTTTTTCCCAGCTACAGCCAAATTGTTGGCCACAGCGAATTTAAAACAATGACCAATCCACAGCCAAATCTTTGGCTATTGGCTGAACTCAAGATCAGTTATGAGCTTTAGTTTCAGAGATACTTTCTTCACCCCTGACAAGGTCAGTGGATGAAGCTGGTGTGGCATCCATCTCCTGAAGAAAGATCACCTTTGAGGGACCTGCTGTATCTGAAATAAAGGGATTTCTGAGATCACAACACAACGAGTAGAAATGCTGCATCATGGGTAGCTTATAGGGGTGGTGTTCCTCACATTTGTTTTTGGCCCCAGTTTGAGTTTTGTATGAAGAGAACACTTAATCCTGCTGGAAAGGGACTAGAAGAGTTGCAACACCCATTTAAGGTTTTCATTGTGTGAAAGAAAACTCACTCTAAGGAAAAAAAAAACAGAGTTTGTGGGGTTACTCAGAACTAAACTTCCGTGGGAGAAAGAACTGTCACAGTGAGCTTTGCATCCTCTCCTACAAAAGTAGTCCAATTTTTTTCTCTTCATGTGAAGGGCTAAGTATTTCAAGGATGCCTTATTGAAGCTGTTTCCCATTCTCATCCAAACATCAGTCAGCCCAAGACCCTGTAGCACAAAGTACATCCCACCTGAGCTGTGAGGAGAGTTTGGGAGCAGAAGTAGGTAGGCAGAACTTCAGACTGGCACAGATGGAGTAGAAATGTGACAGAGATACTGACCTTGGTGCTACTGGAGTGTTCAAATAGTCCCACAACATATGTACAATATATCTGCTTCTTGTTTCCTCTCTGATGCCCTGGTAAAAGCTGATGGTGCTCTTTTCTTTCCTAGCATTTCTATCACCATCAAATTAACAGAAGCCACGTAGGCCTTTTAGGGAGATTTTGTATCAGAATAAATCACAGTGAAGGGAAAGTGTTTGAATACCACAGGAGAGGAGGTAAATGTTGTGGAGCTCTTTTTCCTGCTGCTGGAAGCCCAAGGATATCCTCTTCAGGTATGCAGGAGTGTGTTCACATTCTGGTTCCAGTACACTGGTGTGTTCACAGGTTCAAGTACATTTTGACATTACCAGTCCTCAACTAACACAGTTCCATGAGGAACATCTGTTTGGGCTGGCTAATGCCAATATTGATTCTGGCCTCACCTTGCCTGCACGGAGTGGGTGAATCTCAAATATGCCATTTGTTGTTTTTTTTTTCATCAACATGGCAGTGTACATATTTGCCTTCTTCCCTCCCTTCCACCATCCAAGCCTGTGAAGCAGCCAATGAGTCACATTTTTTTCTGTCCCTTTCACTTGCTGGAGGTGTTTTGTCCA
Source organism: Cinclus cinclus (assembly GCF_963662255.1). Classification (NCBI taxonomy): domain Eukaryota; kingdom Metazoa; phylum Chordata; class Aves; order Passeriformes; family Cinclidae; genus Cinclus; species Cinclus cinclus. The sequence goes on from NC_085084.1 coordinate 5,266,587, forward strand.
TCACACCTGCAACGTTGGCTGTCACTCTATGTCAAACACAGAAGAAAAATAAAAACGAGACAAAAACAACACTTCTGCCAGGTTCAGGTGTTTGAGGGGTGAGTGAGGGAGGACTGATTCTGAGCTCCCCTAATCCAAAGGGCGTGCATTGTCAGCTTCAGCACAGGGAATCAGTGGATCAATTACATGGTCTGTATTTTCAAAGAGGGGGAGACAAGTGAAGAAGAGAGAGAGAAAGCATGGCTGGATCATCAGGCATGAGGTGTCCAAGTAAAACGTTGTTTGTGAGGGCACAGATGCCCAAATCTTCATGAAGGCAGCACGTGGCACTGCTGTTAGTGACTGTCCCAGCCAGCCTTCCTGACTCAGTGACCAGCATAGTCCCAGTGCTCGTGTTTCACACAGCTGAGCTCACACTCTGGCACAGGGGATGTCTGCTCTTGTGAAACAGAGCCCAGCTTCAAATGTCAGATGATGAGGTAATTCCTATTCAAGTTTGTTTGTTTCACCTTTGAAGGGGGAAAGAGGAGGAACACATCTATTCCTGTGGAATCTGTCATGCACGTAAGCAAAAAAAAATTACCGCCCCCATCTTTCTCAACGCAGAGTTATTATTTTTTTTTCCTACATTTTACAGTCATCTCAAAAGGAAAGAGACTTTATGCCATTAAAATCTCAAGGTAATAAATTGCTTAGTATGAAGTTGGGATGCAGGTGAGTACTTTGTATTCACTCTCATCACAAAACATCTCTGCTGCATTGCTCAAGGAGTACAAGGAAGTCTCACTGTAAAACACCCAGAAACTCTGGATTTCCTCTGGGGTAAAAAAAAAAAAACCCAATAAAACAACAAAGAAGAAGAGGGAAAAAAGTGAACAAGGCTTTTATGTAAGCCCATATTCCTTGCAAGGGGAAATGGATATTATCTTCTAGACCTAACAGTGCCATTAGTAGAATGGTTTTGGAAAAAACACTCAGAATGTTCTCATTTTGCAGCTACAAGAAAGCTTTTAGACTATTTTGTATGGCCCAGAGATTGTATTTTGTGAAATAACAAGTACAAGATAGCAGCCTGACACAACCTTAACAATGCTTTTAAAAAAGAAAATCAATTTTCTTAAAAGGAAAAAAAAAAAAGAAACAAAACTCTAGGAGATGTATGAAGAACTGATGTGTTTTCTTCCAAGGTGAGAAACCAAAAATATCCCTAGGAAGGAAGAGATGGCAGGAGGAAAGAGATGAGCACAGGTGAAATAGCTGCAAAACAAATGTGAAACAGCTGCCTTCCCCAGTCACCATCGATGACTCAACAGGAGACCTCTGAATCAAAAAATTTAATGGGCTATTGATTGTGAGTGAAGAGATCCCTTTGCAGGACTGTCACAGCTTCCTCCTCTCTGCAGGTCAGGCAAAGGGTGAACCTCTAAAACCATCCTTGGTGTTCAAGGGCACATGTTCATACACTGTTAGTAAAACCCTCTGAAGAAGGTGGAAAGGAAATTGCAGTTATTTTGTGCTACAAAGGCAGTGACCTTGGAGATGAAAGACAAGCTTCCTTTGTCAGGTGAAGATAAAGAATGAAGATAAATATACAGCATGGGATAAATGAGTTTAGGGGAACTTGGATATCCACCAAGGCAGTGAATAGTGATTGTAGGAGGTAAAGTGGGTTTTCATGTCTTTTAATTTAACCACCTTAACCACAAGCCTCCTTTTCCAACCAAAATGAAAGCAAGGTCCACAGAACACGGAGCCAAATTATACCAGAAGCACAAGTGGCAAGAAATGCTGATGAAGTCTTAGGGAAGCACACCTGCATTTGAAGCTTTGCAGTAAATTTTAAGTTTGTATATATTCACCACACAGAAGCTCAGGTCATTTCTGGAAGTAACTCAGCATGAATTACAGATGCCTCTCATGTTTCTGATTTAAAATATCAGTAGTTTTATAGAGCCATTAGAAGTGATGGAGGGAAATCTGTCTTTTAAAGCTGTCAGGTGCAGGTAAACCAAGTAAACACTTTCCTGTTTAAATCTTGACTGCAGCTCAGCCTACCTGGTGTTATTATGCAGAAATATTACGTTTTCAATGTGTGCAGACATCATTCCTAGTGAATTCAAGGTTTGTATAGCCCCTGTCTCTGCTAGGAGAACCAAAGAACCAGAGTTAACAACTGTGACAGAGCACAAAGCTGGGAAGAGACCTTTTTTAAACTATTGTCAGTTTGCCCAAATATCCTGACTTTTTTTTTATGAAGTAGCCACTTTCAAGCCCCTCTGATGCTAAAGAAAGCAAGAAAATAATTATATTAACTCTTTCTCTGGCCTCTGGGGATCAGCCTCTGGTTCTCTCATGGAAATTTGCCTTTTTGCTGTTTTTATTTTTTTTTCCTTTTTTTTTTTCCACAGGGACTTCACAGCCATCATTTCATCAAGAGGGACATCAAGCTATCCCTGGATACCCACCCAGGGCTGCAGTGTTAGCACAGTTTTTGTATCTTGGAGGTGTGGATTTATGACACAGCTTTGGAATTTTAGGGGGATCATTCCTGGCCCTATAGTCAAAAAGGTGTCTCTTCCCCTTAAACTCTAGACAATATTTTATTCTCATGAGAAGCTATGATTTGTCCACCAGTTTCATACTAAAAAATAAAGGCTGAAATGCATTTTTTCAACTTTATTGTTATAAATCTCTAATTGTTACGCTATGCAAGCTAATTAAATAGGACAAATTCTTTTAAAATCCAAAAGCCAGGCTCTTAATCAGTGTAAGGCACATGTGAATTACTTTTATTTCTCTAATACAATTTCCAAGACCTGTGAGCTGCTCCTTACAGACCCAGCTGGAAAGGAATTTTCTTCAGGGATATCTTTATCTCCCTGCAATAATTCAAATGATCATTGGAACAATCACTGATACAACCAAGATTACTCCCAAGTAATGTCAGAAGCATAAATCAGGGCAGTTGACATAAGTGCAATCTAACTTAAATCTATACAGCAAAAACAGGAACACAGAGTCATAGAGTGCTCTTGAGCAGAAAACACAAGGAAGACACAAAATTTTATGGCTCTCATCCATTTTACTGAGATTTCCTTGTGCTCTGTGCATTGGTGTTTTCAAATTTGCCTGTTTATTTTTTGTTTGTTTGTTTGTTTTTGGTTGTTTTTTTTGGTGTGTGTTTTTTTTGTTTTGTTTTTTTGGTTTCTTTTTTTTACTTAGATTTCCCACTACAAATCTCATATTTTAACTGAAGCCAAATTTTGCAGAGCAAATTAGAAGAGTAAATGTGATAAAATGTTAGCATGAAAGCAGGACTCTCACTCACATTTTGCAAAACTTGCAAATTTTGGTACTTTTTTACTTTTTTTTAATGTATTGTTCCCACTTTTAATGTTGTTTAATGTGACTTATTTTCAGAAGCTATTTAACTGATAAAAATATGTACAATGACTAATGGAAGAACTTTAAATAAAGCTTGTATTCAAAAATCTTTAAAATGTGGACAGAAATTTAACCACAACCATGTTTGAATTAGACCTCAAATCTCAGGTATTCATTGCCACTGGAAATTATGCACAATGGGCAGAAAAAACCACAGTCTTTTCTGGGTTCTTACCAGGAATAACTATAATAGGAAACAAAATTGAATACATACATATCAGCACAAATGTCTAAATGTGTAAAGTAGAAAAAAAATTGTCTACATTTTTTAACAAGAGTGTACTAGAGGGTAGTGTAATTTTAGCAATTTTCTTTTAAGTGAAAGGTCTTTGTGGACGCCAAGAATTCTTTCTAACACAGAATTTAATCAAATTTCTTCACCATTTTGCACAGGCAACGAACAAGGCATCTTAATTTCTCTATCCACCCAAAATATGAGGACAAACATTGCCCACTAAGAGCACAGTGGTCCACTTTATCAGCAGACAGAAGGACAGAAAGGAGTAGAAAAATAAATTCAGTCAAATCACATGTATTTTTTCTTTAAAAAAAGGGGGAAAAAAGGAAAAAAAGGCAAAGCAAGGCAAGGAAGATAATAACAAACTTACTTTGCCTGGCATCAAAATTTCAAAAGCTTTAAATAACAAATTGTTTGTTCAAAAAACATATATTCCACCTACTGTGGGCTTGGGGCTTTTTTCCCCAAGACTGTGGGGTTTTGTCCCCATGAACAATATTTTGGGTGCTTCCAAAAGACATGCAATGTGCAGCAGAGAATGACCTGTCAGTTTTACACAGAATGTTGTTTTTTACCATTCCTGTGTATGGGTTAACCAGCCCAAGAAAGCAAGGCCTGCTTACCTGCAGCTCCATGTCTCTGCTCACATCAGAGTCCGAATATTTTTCTGTACAAAACCCTCATTAAGATTTTCCCCTTCCACTGAAAACTGAAATCCTTTTGCTATGCAGGTAGCACAGTGGCAACAAATCCATGAGGCTGTGAGGCAGCAGGGTGTGAATTTTGAAGCTACTCTAGTTTATGCAGGTAAAGGGGGAATTATATCTTTACCAATCTCATCATTTTACAGAACAGATGACTTGTAGCAGTGAAAAAGTTATCCTCAGTTTCTGTATGAAAGAGAATATCTGTGTTAACTGTTCACAAACAAATCCTGTTTTTTCTTTTTTTTTTTTTTTGTTTTGTTTTTGTTTTGTTTTGGTTTTTGAAATGGTTACTAAACTTAAATGGTTTGTTTGTTAGGATGATAGGAACATTCAGTGTATCTTATTCTTTATATTCTTAGGTTAGGTGCTTTTTGGGGCGTTATATTTGAGCAAGCTGGACACTTACTCGATGCAGAGGCCTGTATTTCCTAGATAAATTTTCCTAACAAACTTTATGAAAATTTACCTTGCCTAGATATCTGAAATTTCAGAAAATACAGGCTACTCCTCAGGAAATCATTATTATCAACGGGTCATTTAAAAATAATTTATGTCACTTGTGTTTGAAGACAATCATGCTCTGAACACTTTATTGGCACCTGAGGACTTACATGTACTTTTCTTTAGCGTTCACAAAATAAAAATGTGAAAAAAAAAAAAAAGAAAATAATGTCAAATTCCTTCAGTGACCATGACGATGCAAGGTTGTGCTCTTGTCCAGGATGCTCCCAAGGGCCATAAGCCAGACTTAGTGGCCATGAACACCTTTCCATTATTTGGCATTTCACTGTGATGATGCTTAGGCATCATGGATGGACTGGCAACATGCTCCAGAAGTTCTCTGCTGAATGCATTTTGTTCCTCCCAAATTCTGTCAAGGCTGTGCTTTTTGAAAAGGCACCCACTGATCCAAACTCATATTTTTGGGATGGATTCCAGGGGCCTGAGCTGCTCCAGAGAACAGTGCTTCCTTCTCCATACTCTAACACCCCTTCCCTCTCCATCTCCTAAAGAGAAGAAGAAAAAAAACCTAAGGAATCCCCGAAATTGTTAACATATGAAAGATAACTGTGAGCCAAACCCTCAATCTATTTGTTCCTTTGTTAATTATAAATCAGTAGAATAGCTGGCACAAATATCTTGGCTAAGATGTGAGTCCTGTGATAGATTATGTTCTTACACTTGCCAATGCACTCATGTTTCCTTCCTGCTACATTATGTCTTTTTTAGCTATAATCACGTCTTTTATCCAAATTGTATTTTTAACATTAAACGTATTTTTGTGATATCCATATGATCAGAAATAATTAGCACTGTTTACCAGGGGAGCTAATTCTATTGCAGTTTTTTGTTTGTTTGATTGTTTGTTTGGTTGATTTTTTACAACTGCTTCACCATTACCAAGCATAATTTGCTCAAAAATATTTGGGGGTGGTCTGGGTGTCTGTTGCAATCAGCACAAGGCCACATCATGGGAGGAAATAATTTGTTTTCATGAAAGAATAAAAGATTTAACTTTTCAAGGCTTGGGTCCTTCTGGGTTATAATTTGTCTCTTTTTTCTTTCTGTTTGTTTTTGGGGGATTGTTTGTTTGTTGTTCTTGTTGTTGGGGTTTTTGTTTTGGTTTTTGGTCTTTTGGTCTTTCCCTACAACCATCATTGACCAGTACAAGACCAGCATTCCTGAGAAATCACAGCACTTGGAGAAGTGGGCTTTCATGTTCTGTGGCTGGAATCAGCCACAGGCATGGTTTTGGGGGCATGACTTATTTATGACTATTTCTGAAACAGTGGAATGCTGTGAAAATAAACAAATCCAAAAGGAAAAGAGAAAAAAAAAAAAGCCAAGAAACTGATTTTTACCATTGTAAGAAATAACACTTGAGGCTGTTTTGTGTTTTGTGCAATACTGAGTTTTCCAGAGCATTCCAAGCTGAGCTGTAATTGATGGGGTATAGGCAGCCTGCTTTGGATGTCAGAAGAATGAACAAACCTGGATATTCTTGCTCCTTTTCTGTGCTGGGGTTAGGATTTAGAGTCTCTGTCAATCACTGATTTAATTGGAAATGAGGGAACTGGAAATCAGTGTAAGATCTTAGATATCTTTGAAAATTAATTAAAATCCTCTTTTTGAAAAATAATTTGATTCAGTGTGGAGATTTGACAGACTGCTCTTCAGAGTAACTCACACTGGTCCCACACCTCTCTGTTTTGTGCACTACCAGGAAACAAACCCTGACCTCTCTTCCTTTAACAGAACTGTGCAGAGTTCTGAGCAGTTTCCTTCTGAGCAGAGCTGGAATTTTGCTGTCCCCTGCCTTCCTGTGTTGCACAGTCCTAACCTGTTGATCTGGGTTCCACCAATGCACAGTGTTAGACTGAATGCTGTGAATTTTGTGAGTAAAATAAAGCATTTTATGCTTGGGGCTCCCATTCAGGGTGTGAAGTAAACTCCAGAGCTCACTGGGCTCTCATGTGAGTTTTAATCAATGCCTCTAGACTGCAAAGGAGCCTAAATTCACCCTTGTGGCTTGAGGAATGCCAACAGTAGAAAAATGATGTGTAGCTCCACATTAATTCTCTTTATTTCTCTCAGAAGCCAGAGCATCACCTGCTGTGTCTTGGAGTTGACTGCCTCCATGTATCTCAACAGCAACAGGAGTGCACAGATGGGTCAAGACTGATAAATTCTTGTCACACTTATTCCTGACAAACATATTGCCCCTCTTCTCCCTATACTTCTACTCATGACATAAAACCTACATAAAATGAACAAAAAAAAACAAACAAAAAAACCAAAAACGAAACAAAACAAACAAACAAACAAAAAGAACCCCCCTAAAAAACTAAAAACCCATAAATGAAAGGAGGAAACATCAGAAAAAAACCAGTGTGGGGCCAGACCAGCCACTGCGAGGCACTGAGTGTTGCCCCAGGGGACAAAGAAAGTAGATAAAAGCACATACAAGCTCCTGTGTTGCCTGGAGTCTCCAGAGAAATCCTTCACCCCAAATATTTCATTTCCTATTTTCAAATATTTTTCTGGCAAAAAGAATTTGCATTCTTCTAGAGACAAGCTGAAAAAAATTATCTGTGGGTGGGCCAGGCTTTATCTACCCAAATGCAAAACCAGAAATTTAGGATTCCACTAACATATGCAGGTGTGTCATTTCTATCCTCCACCAAGCTCTGGAGCTGCCCTTAATTCTCATATCCATGTTTTCCACACAGGTGGAAGAATACTCTGAGTCTCTGGAGGAGCTCATACCTGTGGTTTAAAAAAAAAAAAATGGAAGTATACCTTGGAAGGTTTCTCTTAGTGCTTAATGGTTAACTGGTTTAGGTAAAAAGAACAATGCATTTCACATAATAAAACAAAACCAAAAAAAAAAAAAAAAAAAACAAGCAAACAAAAAAACCACAGTAACAAAAATCCCAAAAACCAATTCAACAAAAACAAGCTCTCTTTGCTGGATAGCAGCTGACACAAAGGAAAGGATGCCCACAGGGAAGATGGTAGAGGTCCCTCTGGTGAGGAAGATAAAAAAAAAAAAAATGAAAAATATTCTTTCTTCAGTGTTTTCAGTGAAAAAACTTTATTTTATGAAGCAGTGGTAAGTGTTCAGCACATCCTGAGGCCATTCAGGGTGTACATTCCAGGCAGGGTGTTTTGAACCACGTTAGCTTGTCTGGAGAAGCACACATTAAAATGCTGCCCTGTTGGCTGCCACCAAGGCTAGCTACATTCCTAGAATACACCCCTCTGAATAGGAAGGGAAGGCAGAAGAAACAGACAAAAGTCTCAAGGGAATCATCTCCTAGTTCTGTAACAGAGAGCTGGATTCAGGCTGAGATCTACAGCCACTCCCAATTCCATCCCTCCTTTTGAAAGAGTTTCAGCAATAATGAAATCAAAAGCCTTCCCAGGGCTGGGGAGCAGAGCACAAACCTCACCTTGGCCTTTGTGACCCTGAGGCTCTGTTTGTTCTTGTGGCAGTGCTTGGAAGATGGGATGTGACTGAGCAGTTTGAAACACCCAGAGCTGAGGGAGGGAGTGGTACAGCACAAAGATAAGAGTAAGAACCTTCACTCGTGCTGTTTTGGGGTCAGTGTTTGAAAGGAGAACTAAGAGAGGAAGAGCTCCAGGAGCAAAGAATTTACTGAAATTCCCCAGCACAAGAATTTAAATACTGAAATTTTATATATATATATATATATATATATATATATATATATATTTACTGAAATTCTCCAGCAAAAATTGTGTTAAGTTTTGTGTATTGGAGTTTCCTCTTTGATGGTTGCTCATAGATTTTGGCAAAAAGCAGTGGGCCCTTGAGTCATGAGGAAGAAAGAACGGTTGGAGAGAGAGCCAAGGAGAAATGTAGTAGTAGAGAGTTTTATTAAGAGTTTTAAGGACAGGGTAAATCCAGAGAGGGTGGGACCAGACTTAAATTTGCAGCAGAAGTGCTCCACAATTGCTGCAATGACAGTCAAGAGTGATGCCAGATGAAAATGAGTATCTGGTGTGATGGGGAAAAATGAGATAAAATAATCAGTTTTGAGTCACTCTTTTATGGACACAGATGCAAGCAGTGAGCATTTTGAGCCCATTTGCTCAGGTTCTGCACAGACCATCCTGAGCAGCCCAGACACCATCCTGTGCTATTACAAAGCGGGTAGAAAATCATGGTACTCCCCCAGAGCTTCATTTATCCCTGTGGTGACAATTCATCTTAATGGGACACGAGTGTAGAAATTCAATCATGCAGGATTGCATTTAGAAGATGCTGCAAGTGGATTAATGAAATCTAGCAAGGAAAGCACAAATGAATGAATTCAGGTTCTTCTTGGACAGCAATGAAGGAAACTGATTCCTTCAAAACTAGCACACCTCTTGCTGAAGGGCAAATCCCATTAGGGAAAAATTAAGGATGAAGTCTCCACAGGTAGAAATTACAAAATCACATGACTCCATGCTACTGAGACACTACAGCTCTTTGGAGTATAGGCTAGGTTGGTTACCCACAAAATACCCAGGAAGTGATACAGTAGATAAGACTTTTTTTTAAAAAAAGTGACTTTTGGTTTCCGTTTTGCTCCCTTCTATGCATGAAGAAGCAGTACACAGCCCACAGAACTTCCATCACCTCTGTTCTTGCATTGTAACAATGCTAAAAAGTTTTTCAGTTTTTAGGCTTCTCTTCTAGTGTGATAGTTCTTTAAATGGAAAGTTTAGTCCAAAGACAAGATCTGATGTCTCCATGAAAGTTAAGCTTCTAGATATGACATTTAAGGACATTATTCCAACAATGCCAAGAGTCTGAAAAAGGAAAAATTAGGAAAAAAAAAAAAAAAAAAGAATGAAAGTCTGCCTTCCTGAAATACTGTGCGGTGGATCTTCAGGAGGCCTTTCCTGGAGTTTTTAAAGGACTCTGTTAGAACAAGTCCATGGAGTTAATTTGGAATTCCCTTGGAGAGACTGGAACAGTTTTACATAAACACATCCAGCAGTGCAGGAAGGCCTGATGAAACAGCATTGAGAAAATGTATTGGACCCAGTTACTGGTAATAAAAGTTAAGGGTGAGGGTAGGGCCCATTGCGGGTCTGACCCTTTCTGTCAACTCTATTTCCACACACAATTATTTTCCCAACCTTTTTATGGTGCTCAGGAAAAGTATTCAAGAGGGGTTTTGTGTGAGACTTCGTATCTAGATCTCTTTGAGTGCTGGCAAATGGTATCACTTACATTGTTTACACATGGGAGGTGAAAGATTTCTGTGCCTTAAAATTCATTCATTTTCTTCCAGTGACAGAAGATGGCAAATGGAAGACACCACCCCTTTTACAGACTTTGTGGACTTGTTTTCTTGTACGTTTCTGTTGGGTTCTTTTTCTATTTTAAACTGTCACAGCTACCAAGAAAAGCATATTTGTAGTGTTCACAAACACCTAAACATGAAAATGCAAGGAGAATTAAGAGAAAGGGGGATGATGTCACATGTCCAAGGCAAGCCACCATGGTCCAAGGCATATCAAATACTAAATCCAAGTTCTTTTTGGTACCAGTATATTGCATCACCACATCAGGCTTCATGAAGCACTCCAGTGAGCTTTATATTTCCTGACACAAAATTAAAGCCTAATGGTCCTAAAAGTGCCTAAAACAACAGGATGCTGAATTTTCAGGAAAACTGGAGTGAATAGGTGTACAAATGTGTGTGAACAGGATACAGACCTGACTTCCATACAGTTGTATGGGTTGTAGCAGCAGCACAGAAGTCAGATAAAATCAGACCTTGACCAATTTCTGAACAAAGAGGAACAGGAAGAGAAGCAATGTCCTCTTTCACAAAACTGGTCCAAATCTCTCTCAAACTGGTCTCAACTGGTCTCAAACCTCTCCATCTTCTTTTCTATTGGATTACACATTTCAGATCTCCTCCAGATTTTCATGTAGGCTGTGTCACACACCAGGACTGGAGTTTGGATTGTACCCTTTTCCAGGCTGTTTGGCCTCTAATCCTGGCTGTGGTCAGATTAGACATTCCATCCCAGAAATAATGAACAACCTAAGTGAGCACTGGGAGAACACTCTCAGTAAGACCCACAGGTGACAACCCCAACATGTTTAGGCCAAATATGGCCAAGTAAAACATTTTGGCACATGAAACATATTGAGGTGAGATATCCCACCTTTTTTCAGAGGGAAGATGAGTACAGACTGAATTTTGAAGCCTGTGTGGTCCATGTTGTTATATATGTTGTTATATATATACATATATATATTATTTTTTTTTGAGTTGTGTCAGGTTATCCATTGGAGGAGTGGCACATCAGATAAGTATGGATTATTTGTTTCTGGCATGCACTCAACTCTCTTATGAAGCCCAACATACAATTTTTTCCGTGTTGGAAGCCCTGGATCACCCAGCAGTATTATTTATCCTCAAGAAATACAAGTAGTAAGTGGCCAAGGACTTTCTCTGGTCACTTTGATCTTTTGGCTTTGAACAAAACCTTTCAGAAATCAAAAAATGTACTGGAACCTGTAATTCTGGAGCAAGTCAGCAAATCTTCACACAAAGAAAATATGGACTAAAGAATCAGAAATTAATTATGTAATTCCTTTTTCTTGCCTGTAACTCCATTTTCTTTAGCCATATCTTACTGGTAGAAAAGGAACTAAGAGAGGATTCTTATCAGGAGCAGATATCATAGTTTTTGCTCTTTCTGCTGGATTTGATGCAAATTTACTGTATGGAAACTTGCAATCCACAGGTCAAATTAATGCCATGAATTTATCTCCTACAAATGCAGGAAATAATTTGGTTGTGTTGAAGTACTGCTTACCCCAAACCTCACTTTAGGTAATGAGGAGTTCTTTTTTTTTTTTTTTTTTTTTTTTTTAAGTGGTCTCTAAAATTAATCCCAAATTGCAGAATCTTGTAGATCATCTTTTACTAAATCCTGTGATTCCCACAGGTATTCCAGAATTTGCTTAGATAGATTCTGGAGTGACTTCCATTGAATTCAGAGCTTAAAATCCTCACCTGCCCAGATGAATATGATTTTTGTAGAAGCTGAAGTATGTTGGTAATCAGAGCTTAGAGAAACAGAAGGAGACCAGCTGTGGTTTAACACAAAGATATAGGCATAGCCCTATCCAGGAGAAAAGGAATTTCTAAATTCCTTCTTATTCCTCTTTTCCTGTAGGAGAAACTTTTTTTGGCAGGACTGTTCCTTGCCTTGCATCAGCTGCAGTTTATTAAATCTGACTCTGCATCATCTGGACTACATTTTCACCAAAGCCTGGCCCCTATGCCAAGGAAATGTTTACACCTGCCCAGCAGGCAGCTCCAAGTCACCACAACCATGCAGTTCTCTGTTCTTTTGGGGTCATAGTTAAGCTCAAAAATTTTTAAAAATGGGGTTTCCTTGTAATTTTCTCTCTAACTGCTGCCTGACCTCAGCATTCCATCCAGAAGCCAGTGGAAAAATTGCAATGTGCTGCATGTGTCTGTCTGTCTTGCTGTGTGTCAGTTTACACCCTTATGACTTTCAGGACCCACCAGCCAGTTCCAGGCCAACTTGACAAGAGAAAAAAGTCTTGCAGATGCAGAGTACTTAAAATTTCATGAAGCTAGGTAGCCAGAGGGAGCAATCAAGTGTGACAAATATTACGTCCACAAATAAGTAGTTGCACTTCTTAGGTGTCAGAAATAAAAAAAACAGTCCAAGAAAACATTTTCCATATGTAATACAGCTGCAGGAGAAGGTCTAGAGAAATCATCTGAGGCTTGCTAGCACAGAGAAAGAAATATTTAATCAGAACTGCTTAGAAGATGTTGCCTTATATTGATTTGTTTCAGTTTAATTTTTGTTTTTTTTTTCCTCCTGTAGGTCCCAGGGTGAGATGAGGTGTATATGTCCTGCAAAGGAGTCCAAAGGATGATTTCAGCTGGTTAATAATGGATTCACGTGTCCTGGACACCTCACAGAAAAAATTGTATTTCTTATAGTTTATAGCACTCCATGAAACGTGAAAAGCCTCTTCCAGTACAAGTTATATGAAAAACCTCTTTTTAACTGACACCTACTTTTCAATTAAAAAAAAAAAAATTGTTTTAATACTCATTTTCTCTCTCATCAGCAGGAAGTAAAAAAAAATATCTGTGCCTGCTTGCACACCTCCCGTATGCCTGGTTATGCTAGAACACTGGAAGTAATCTTGGCTTCATACATAATTTTACAGATCCATTGGGAAAAGCTGATTATTAGGGAGGGAATAATCAGTTGGGTAAGCAAGTGAGATCAAGAGAAATGCTGTGTAGGCTGTGACACCGGCTCTCAGGAATTAAAATAATGCTTCCACTGAGCAACTGAATTTGAAAGAAAACAAAATTAAAAAATTAAGCAGATTGAAGGGTGGTTGATTGTACAATTTTCAGTTTTGAGAGGCTGTAGCAACGCTGCACCAATTCTTTTTCTACCAAAGTTACTTTCCCTTTCTCCGTGCTAGAGCCTGGATGAGAGTGACAGAGCAGAAAATGCAGTGATGATGTAATAAACCTGTATTTTATTGCTAGAATACCTGACAGTTTAACTCCTTCCATTGCGCCTGTGATGAGGAACATAACTTCCTGAAGCAAATTACTGTCTGACTGCAGGGTTTCCATTAAAGAAGGAAAAGCAAAACATGGTTAAAAATTGCTCCCTGGCACAGGGAAGAGAAAGATCAAAAAATACAGCTACAAGAAGATAAAAGAGCTACTGGAGCTCAGGGTTAGCATTTTGCAGAAAATGTGCACTCTATCATTTTGTGGGCAAGTGCTCTTTTGTGATACAGTTCTGGAGAAACACTGGGAGTGGAAACAGACATCTGTAATCTCTGAGAAATACAGAGTTTTTCCTTGTGCTGCTGGTGGTGAGGGGTTTTGAAGAGCTGCTTGCCAAGTAAAATAATTAAAGCCAGAGAAGCTGAGCGCATCAATGCAATTTACAGTTAATTTCAAACAGCATCTCCCTTTAAGGAATGTAAAAATAAACAGATTCCACCTGTTGCTAGATCAGCCAAAAAAGCAAAAGCTGAGCAGGGTGATCTAAACCAGCCAAGTGATAACTCCCTATTGGATGACCAAAAAAAAAAAAAAAGAAAAAAACAACAGTTTTCTTCCTGGCTGGTGATCTCTGCTCCAAGCAGGTGAAATACAGGTGATGGATGTGCTCATGCAATTCCTCTTGTGTGAATTGTCATGAGCATGAAGTCTAACAAAAGAGAGAGAAAAAAAAAAAAAAAGAGAAAAATTACTGAAAAAATAATAAATCGTTCACTTGCTTGCACTCCCTAAGTATTTGTTTAAGTTTAGTCAGTATAAATATTTTTGTGCCAGTGGAGGCTGACAAAACATCTGACGGGGAGTAAAAAAATGGGAAAAGAAATTAAAAAAAAAAAAAAAACAAAACAGGGAAAGTTAGAGAATGGATACCATCTAGTGGTACCACCAATAAAAGGCTGGGTTTGGTGACTGCTTGGTTTGTCTTCCTTCTGAGATCCCAGTTTTTTGGCACATATCATTCATATTTGCCACTCCCCTTCTGCAGGGATGGTTTTGGAGCTGGCAGCTCTTGAGGAACGTGAGCCTGTGCTAGACCAAACTTTCCAGCCCCCAGACTGCAGTCACATGTTCATCTCTTAACCCCTCTCTGCAGGAATTGTAGGTTTTTATATTATTATATAATAATAATATAATAAATGGTGTACATATATTATACAAATATATTACAGTTTTATATAATATGCTTCTTTTAAAATATGTAAGAATAATTTTATATAACAGACAAAATGTAAACATTGGATTCGGAAGATGGGTTTAGGCTTCTTGATGAATTTCAGTATGCATTACAATATATGTTTAATATACTTAAATTTTCTATTATATATTATTTATGATATACGCAATATATGATGCATTTATGTAACACATATTAATACAATTAAATTTTTTATTTTATACATTTTTATATTTTCATATATGACATATTTAAATATATACTGCCATTTAATATATTATGTATCAAATTATGTTAAGCTTAACTTTTGCTGTGTTGGCTTGATTGATCTTCTTTGCACTGGATTATTTTAAAAATACTGGGTATTTTTTTGTTATGTTAATTTTAATTCCGATATTACACTTTAGTTCCCTGCAATGTGTGAGGTATCTGAGCTGCTAGAACTCATCAGAATTTTTTTCTACATTCTTAAGTTTTGTTAGGTATTTCAGCTTTTTTTTTTTCCATCATCGATAAGAAAATAAGATGTGCCAGTAATTTTATATTTGTTGAGAAATATCATCCATTCCCATGCCACAAACACTTTCAAACATGTGATTCCAGGTTGATTGACGAGATTAATTTGGGCCTTTGGGAAATTATTTCTTTTGTCAGATACCATGTGTTTTCTCATTCTGAAGGAGTCTCAATATTTTTTATAAACCTGAATAAAAGAATTAAATGAAACCTTAGCATGCCAAAACAACACTTTTGCATACACTTTGGCTTTTTTCTTCTGATTACACTATTGAGAAAACACTTTTTTTCCTCCTTTGTGGCCCTGCTTTTAAGAACCAGTCTGGAAATCAGAGCTGGAGCACACACACATTCCATGCCTGCCTTCCTTGTTCTCTGTTTTCCACCCTCAGTCTGGAAAGACACTGCCCCAGAGCAGGAACTGTGTGTTTCCATGGTGGAGGAGTTGAGAGAAGGACAAGTTCTTGAAGCTGAAACTGAGAAGAAATTTTTATGTTGCTAAATGAGATTTTTTGTTGTTGTTGTTGTTCCCAGTTTTGCCTGCAGCTGAGCCTGGATGTGTCTTCCCATTCATCCGAGGCTTCCAAGGCATGCACACTTCTTGGCCAAACCCTCAAAAGTTTCATTTCTTCAGAAGGCGTTAAACAACCCTTTTTCCTTTAAAATGGTTTTAAGTAACAAGGTTAATGTTGCTGTTTAAGTAGGAAGTGCCTTTGGTGGTACAAAAAAAAAATAAATAAATAAAATTCAAAGGCGCTGAAGTGAAAGATTTGCATTCACCCAAATCTGCCCCTAAAAATAATTTTTCCTGATGTCCTCAAGGCTTTTTGGACATGGTGAAATTATTATTTTTACCCACATTGCATGCCCCTAATGTTGGTGAAAGGTGTGGACCCCTGGCTGCTGCTGTTCATGTCTCAGTTTTAGTCACCTCAGCTGCTTTGACATTTGCATCCAGGGTAAACCTGTGGTTTTATTTGGTTGCTTGTCAAACTCAGGTTTTTACACCAACTACAGTAACAATAATAATGTTAAAATTTCTTTGTAATCCTTGTTATTTTGGCTTTAAGGGCTCTACTGCTGCCTCTGTAACCTACTGTAGAATTTATCCAGTTGCAGCAAGGATCATTAAGATCAATAACACTGATCTTATGTAGAGAGGACCAACACAAAATCTGGTTTTGCTGAAAGAATTCACTCTGGTTTCACAAAAAATTTCAAGTCTCAGTGTTGTCTCCCTTAACTATCTCAAACAGGGCAAGAAGCAGAGGGGCACTAAAACAGTGCCAGGATGGGTTCTTTAAATCCTCCAGAAGATGAATCAAAGCTGAAGCAGAGCTCAGGGAATAAAATCTTTATAAAGTTCAGGTGTGTCATGGCACCATTGAGGAGCTACAGAGAATGAAAAGTAACTGATGGAAGATGGGAAAAGCATGAAATAAAAAAGACGAACCTTTTCAAAATGTCAGGATGCATCAGATCCACAGAGACCATGGGAAGAGAAAAATAGACATGATTTGGAGAATTTTATTTTAATCAGTTCCTAATATCTTTTCTGAAAATAAGCCATGTTTTAAATGGGAAAAAAAATAGAATAAAAAATAGAAAATCTATTTTTGATGAATAGATCACATTCTCTTGGGAATATGAAAATGGAAAAATGACAAAAAAAGAAAAGGAAGATGAAATCCTTCTGGGAATATTCTAGCAGTTGTAGCAAAAACTGGATAAACACTGTGTCCGGTTCAGATAATAATTATAAACTACAATGTTGCTGTGTCAAGATTCAACTTGATGAGATGAAAAACAGATTTCACCATTCTTTTTCAACTCCCTTCTAAAATTGTTAATATTGAGGACACCTGAGAAGTAAAAATGTCAGCTTAGCTTCTGCATGCCTGTGGGTTACTTCAACAGATACAGAACTTCACCTTGCACATCTTTACAAGCAATTATTAACATGAAAGAAGGAGGAAAAAATAATCAAGAAATTTGAAGGCATTTTTAAAAATATATGATTTTTAGATACGTGGACAATTTTTTCTCTAATTTATACCAACTGGTTGCACTTTTCTAAAAACAACACATTAAAATATATTTAATAAAGATTATTATTTTTATTCAAGAAAGCCTTTTATTTTTCTCAGAGGGAAGAGTCCAAGGTTTGGACTATCATATTACCAAGAATAAAGCATTGTCAAGAGTTGTTGAAGACATATCTACACATAGCCACCTAATTTTATTTCTTTCCTTTTTTTTGGCTGAACTTCAGGATCTATACAAACAGTAAAGTTTATAAAATAAATAAAACAAAAAAATTCAATTAAATCAGATTCATTAGAAGGACTTGCCCGTTTCTGTATAGAGCAGCTGTGAGCAGAAAATATCTACACTGGATTTACAGATGTTTCATTTTGGTGGGTCCGAGGCAGAGCAGATAAATCGGTCAATAATCAATATCAGCAATTATTATTATCCCTTATCTTTGTGAAGGTGGAGTACATGGAGCTGCTTTCAGAAACAAAAGTAAAAGCACCAGTGTTTATTCTGACTTCTTGCTTGTGCTTTCAAAAGCCACTTTCCCTTTTTTCATAGATTTTTTTTTTTTGCTATGAAATCACATACTCTGGGAGATAAGCATTACTAAAAAAGCTCAGTGAAGTTGTTGCAACAGTTTCCTTTGACCTCAGTGGAAATGAAACCTGTCAGATGCCCTCTATTTCCAGAATTTCTGTGCTGGAACCAGTTAGAAGTATAACAAAGGTTAATAAGAAGAGGATTGTTTATTGCATTGTGTGTCTTTCTTTTAAGTTCAGTTCTTACTCGTTGGATTTGGGTCAACAGTAGCTCCAAGTTGAGTTTGTAAATATATGCATTTCTTTTCTGTACATAATTCTGATGACACATACAGTTAAAGAGGTATTTGGGTTTTTCTGGTGTTTTTTTTGTTTGTTACTTTTTGTTGTTGTTGTTGTTTGTGGGTTTTTTCTTTTTGTTTTTTTTTTGTTTGATTGGGGTTTTTTTGTTTTGTTTTGTTTTCTTTTGTTTTTTCTTGCATATGAACAGGAATCTTCATTTCAAGATAATGGGCTGAAGTAAAAATGTAGTAAAAATGCACTGAGAACAGTTTTTTTCCCAAAATTGCAAACTTGGAAGGTTCTTCTGGAATTTCATCTAAACATCTAATAAGTGTTTAATATTATTATTAATAATAGTAGTAGTAGTAGTAGTAGTAGTAGTAGTAGTAGCAAACTTACCAACCTTTTAAAGCTTCCCATACACTGATGAGCCTTACCCACAACATGAGTGGATGCAAACTTAATAAATGTTTTGGGCAGCCTTCAGAAAACCTGGTTTATTTCATACTCAGAGATCAATTTTTTTTCATGACCTTGGAGGAATAAAGACTAATATTTATGCAGAACTGCAATACAATAAAAAGAGGATTATATTTTTATGTATGTGCAGAGATAATCATGAGAGCATACAGTCTTGCTTATAGGACTGCAGAAGATACATAAAAGCAGAATATAAAATGCATTGTAATATTCACTAGCTAGATTACTGAACATTCATAAAAGGAAGATAAACATTATTTAAGAGTAGACAATTTATATCTAATTCCATTTCTAAAAGCTTGTGAAAAGTAGAAATTTAGCAATACTGAAGTTTCTCCTCCTTAGTCATATTGAATATTTCTTCCTTGTAAATAGTCTCCTAATAAGGAAAAACAATGAGAATAGAGAATAATAGATTTTTATTTTGCCAAAGATTAGTTGAAAATTGAATTTGTTTTAAAAGTTCAATATTTCACCTTTGAAACAAATTTAGACAAGATAATATATTAACATAAACTTTTGGCCTACTCTAGTTTTCAGTAGAAAATTAGTGTGTGAGTTGTCATTGAGTGGGTATGATGACTTAAAACAACCAAACACAGCAGCTCTATACAGTGATAAAATATGCATCTGTATTCAATGAAATTATGGAAAAACAGTTCTGCTAAAACTTCACTTCAGGCAATAGCTGTAATTTCCACATGATGAATTTACTTCTTGGCATCTTCTGGATCTAAATTATTCTTATTTTTTCTAATTTTCAAATTCATTTTTAAATCATGTCTCTCCATTCCATACATAGATTTATGGATGATTTAGTAATATTAAAAAATAAATTATCATCATTTATTTTTATGATCATCATATTCTATCATTTATAATGATAGAGTAATTTTTTTTCACCATGCTTCACAACATTTCCATTTCCTCCATTTCCCATTTGAAAGACCCTGAGTTTTTAATTTCTTTTCCTGGTTCTTTGAATTTTAAAGGCCACTTTCAGATTCTGCTCACACAAAGCAAACATAACCAGTAGAGAACAGCATGGGCTGTGAAACCTAAAACATGACCATCATGTTTTCTAAAAAGTTTTGGTTTTCAGGTGAAAACTGGTGGTTTAACAACTCCCTTTCCACAAATAGAAGAAGTGTATGAGGTGGTGAGTGCAGCGAGTTTTAGCTGGAATGAATGAATTCTCATGCAGTAAATGTACAGGATGTTTTGCCACATCTCTTTCCAAAGACGTTGCTCACTACTCTTGGAATCTTTTGCTTCTGCTGAAGCCCAGCAGAAGCAACTTCAAGTAACTTTAGAGTAACTTCTGTGGCTGAAAAAAAAAAAAATAAATGAAACAAAAGGAAAAAAACCCACAAAGGGGAAAGGAAAAAAGCCTAAATTTTAAAACATCCACTTGAAAAAAAAAAAAGTCAGCAGGGACTCTGGGCTCCATCCCATCAGGTCCCACAGATCTGAGCATCCCCAGGTTCCTCAGCTGACCCTGGGCAGGATCTTCCCTTCCAGGGGCAGAGCCTTTGCTCCCCAGTGCCCATCCTGCTCCCCATCCCCTCGGGAGGGCTGCCAGGAGAGGTTGCCATTGGAGACTCAGGCAAAAAAGCCTTTGGGTACCTCGGGCTTCTCCCCGTGCCCCGTCACCGCTTGGCCAGAGTTGTTTGGAGTGGGGAAATCACCTCCTGTGACCTTTGATATCACCTCTGAACCCACAGAGTTTTTTTGTTTCTGCTACGGCTGGGTATCATGGGACTGGAAAGGAGAGGAGGAAAGCAGGAGGTGGAAGAGAAAGGGGATGGAAGGATTATGGAAGGAGGATGCCCCACACAGACTGTGCAGCTCAAAGAAGTCCTCACAGCAAGGCTGATGGATTTCTGCTTCTCTCCCTCAGCTGTATGGTCTGTGCTGAGCCTCCAAATTTCAAACTCTGAAAGTGGAAACAATTATTTCTTAAATGACAGAGTTTCATAGAAGGTCTGGAAACAGGTCTTGTCTCAAAGGCTTCTTTCTCTCCAGCAACACCCATGTGCAGCTGCTGCTAACCTGTGACTTTGGTTTTGGTTAGCTTCGGTATTTACCCTTGGGGTAAGGCTGATGGAAGTTTTGCTCCTGTAGGGTTGACCTAAATATTTCTGTTTTCTCCCTGAGTGGAAACACAGTGCCACGTTAGCACAGCAGTGTAATGCCATATGGCAGCTATTGTTCATATTGCTATTTTTCATTTTTGTGGGCTCACTGAAGGATTCTCCTTTCTGTGATTCTTCCCATGAGGCAACCCCACGTTTTTACCTTGAGCTGCAAGGTGCTGTGAACCTCCTGACTGACAGGAAGCGTCAGGAATCCAAACGACATGAAGGCGGAGAGAATGATGAGAATGCAATGTAATTTTGAAATTTTGTAAGTATTTTCTTCATTTCTGCAGTCTGCAACTTTTAGGGTAGCAGTGATAAACATGATTTAGGTGGATTTATTTTTAAATCTTGTGAAGTTTCAAATCTTGTAGCACTTGGAATTTCTTTTCCTGAAAAAGTTAATAAAAAGTAATAGAAAAACATAGAAAAATATTTTTTCTCTCCTCAAGTAATTTGTGACTAAAAAGTATGTTGGATCTGAGAACATGCAGAGACATCCAGGTGATCTATACAGAATTTCCACACAAAAAATGAAATGTTACACAGAGAGTGAAGTATTAACATGGGTAAGATTTTTAAAGGAAAGCTGATTCAGAACTATGACGGACTAACAAAAATTTTCTCAAAGCCTTATCCATTCAAATAAAAAAACATAAATTTTCCCAAGTGCAGTATAAATGAAGGCAGAGAAAAAATTTCATCTGAAAATAAAGAAACCCAAATATTTTTCAGTTGAGCTTCTGCATTTCCATGGCAACCCATTGGATCTTACCAAAACCTGGATATTGTATCCTGCTTTATACATATTTTAAAATTTATTTAATAAGGCAAAGAACATGAGCAGTCAATCAAGCTAATAAATGCAATGTTATAGATAAGAAATTACTTGGCCAGATTGGTTGAAAAGTAAAGATTGTGCAACAGAGTGTTGTTTTTTCTTTCTCTTAGGATATGGCATAAAATATTATTATTTGCTGATAAAAATAATCTTCAGCTATCGCCATCCTTTGAGATTAATTTGGCTGTGTTCATCTACACTAGATCTATACTAGATTGGTTTCAAAATCTCACAGCATCTCACCCAATCCCAGACAAAACCAGGACAAGATTATATTCCTCATACATAATAATTCACCTTGACAAGTTTTTGGCAGGAAAACAGCCAGGCCATTCACGGCAATTAGGCGGCAAGTACTATTATTCATGATCCTAGAATGCTGACAGATTTTTCTCCACAGAGACTGAAGAATTTCCATCCTGATCCAAGTGCTGTGATTTCAAAATGTTTCATAAGGATAGAAATGAGTAATGAGGTTCAGCCACGGAACTTTCTGGTTTGCAGTGGTCAGCAGCAGGTGCCAAGAGAAGAAACAAGAGCAGAAGGAGCTTGGGGTGGACATCCCAAAACAGCTGGGCTGTGAAATTGGAGTTCAGGGGTACCCCTGAGCCAGAGGCATCTCAGCTGTTCAATGGTCCTTAAAAGATTTTTCTCCTTTTAAAGGACTGTCCCTTTGAACCTGTTGTCACTGCAAGTGCACTGGAGCAAGAGGTTTCACGGATTAACTCTGTGGTGTTGAGCACCTTTTCCCTGTGTTGGAGGCTAAAGTATGTGGTTTTCATGTGATATCCTCTATCTTGACAAAAAAAAATGAACTGGAGTCACTGGATGGATTTTATGTCTATCATGTACCATACAGCTTCCACCATTTTTTTTTTTTTTAGATGGGGGCATTCTGGGGGACAGATTTGCTGCTTTTATGGCAGAAAAGGCTGCCTCCAGAATTTACCAAACACCTTTCCATCCCCATCTTCCTGCTCATTTCTTCATTCTGTGCTTATTGAGACACAATTTCTTTCCTAATCATAATAGTTCAAAGGAAATACATTCTGGAAAAAGTGATCTTCACCCATGCCTTCGTATTCCCCTATCTGCCAGTACAGCAAAGACAGGCCTTGCAGAACTGTTGGAAGCATCAGAGGCTGGAGGGAGTAGTCTAGCAACTCTTGGGGGGTGTGTGAATAGAAAGTAGACCAGATTTTGAGAGTTCTGCAGTCTCTCTGTCATTTTGTGCTAGAGGAATCAACTCTCATTTAGCAGGGCTGTGTGCAGAGCCCACACTGGTGACAGAGGGCAGGCACCATTAATTCACAAATCACTTGTGAGACCAGATTCTAGACTTAACCTTTGGGTGTCCATCTCTTCACCAAGAGTCTGCAGCTCTGAGTTAGGCTGACATCCCACTTTGTAGTTTATTTTGGAAGGAAATCTGAGTGGCCAAAAACATCTGACTACTATGTTGAAAGGCTGCTGAAATGGGAAAGAAGCAAGGTTTGAGATGTTTCATGCAGCCTTCAGTGAGACTGTGGTGAAGCCCTGATTATAAATCTCCAGAGCACTGGGCATGATTTGTGTGTAAAACATGTCTGGAAATGTCAATATCCATCTCTGCTTAATTCCTTAGTGGCTGTGGGGCTCGATCAGGACACCAAACACATGAGAATAACTCATATTTTACATGTGCCTGACACAGAAGAGGAAGGTAAAAAAGGGAGCTCCAGATGCAATGACTAGAGACAGATTCCATTCTTGCTTTTTTGTCATTCATGATACTTTAGGAATCAAACCAAACTCCTGAGATTTGATTTTTGGCCAAGGTTGACTTTTACTCTTCCAAAACAGATCTGTGCAGTTCACATGCTCATATTAACAAAGAAGGAGGTTAACATGGTGACAACAGATATGTAATGACTTGTAATTTTTAAAGAACCAGGTTTGTGTGTGGATAGCATGTTATGATTTTCTAGCCAGTTAGTTCTGTGCACAACAAACACAACAAAAGAAAAAAAAATAAAAAGAAAAAAAAGAAAAAAGAAAAAAGGGAAAAAAAACAAACCTGCTATAACTCCATGGTTTTCCAGAAAGTTTAACAGTATTATTACATTTAATGCTTCCAAATTGCTTTTACATAATGACTACATCTGTACCTTTCTCTGCGCAGTGTTCTGCAAATCTAGGGAAGGTAATTGGCTTTTCCAGTGCTTGTATGTGGGAAGAAGTCTGATAAAATTCCAAAAGGCATTTTAACAGGCAAAACAGCAGATGGCCAGCAAGTGGAAGTCAGAAAAGCACACTGATTTCAGTGTTGTTGTAAAAGTTATAGTTGGAAATTCTAACCCAAAACTTAACTACAGCTCTGCAGTTTCATTCAAATGTGGTTTGTTTTTGCTTTGGTTTCTTTTTCTAGAAGGCAGATATCTATTCAAAATGTATTCTTCTGTAAGAATTTTATATGTTCTAATCCTCTTTTGTAAGGTTTCATACATATACCATACACATAATTGTCACTTTTTTGCAATGTGAAATTTCTTGTAAAATTTATTGAAAGCTGAGTGAGTCTAGAGATTCAAAGGAAATGGTTTTGAAATTATTTGCAGTGAAGTCATCATTCCAGCATGATTTTTCTAGTTCATGTCTCTCGTTAAAACATGGAAGAAACAAAATACATCATATGTTAACAGTACTGTTACACTAAACTT
The DNA here is from genome assembly GCF_963662255.1 of Cinclus cinclus. Lineage (NCBI taxonomy): Eukaryota > Metazoa > Chordata > Aves > Passeriformes > Cinclidae > Cinclus > Cinclus cinclus. The sequence goes on from NC_085084.1 coordinate 5,290,801, forward strand.
TTGTTGCCAGGGAGACAAAGACTGTAGATGAAATCCCAAATTCTCTAAGAGGTGCTAATAACTCACTACTGCTTAAGACCTTGTTGAAAAATCCTACATTCTTGAAACATTTCTCTCATTATTCATATTTTCTTTCAACACTTGCATGTACACCCTTTGGGTTCTTTTTTTTTTTTTTCCCAGAAGGAAATACACAGCTCCAAAGGCTGATTCAGTGACTGTGTTGAAGGAGAAGGTAGCTGGAATTAAGGGCTGGGAGTCTGACATTTTTGCCTGGAAGTTCTAACTTACATGGAGATTTTTTGTGTGTGCACTTTCTGCATTCAGCAGCACAGATGAAATCCATGTTACACAAGGAAAAAAATAGCATTGTTGACATGTGGTGAGTCAGCTTGGCTCCAACTGATGTAAGAAAACCCTGAAGAGGACTCTGGATTTGCATTGGCATCACTGCCTGCTTCTTGCCAATGATTCCAGACAGATTTCCCAGCTCCTGCTGCCTTTAGAAGTTGGTCAGCAACAGGACCAAGCAGTCCAAAGAGGTTGTGGAGGCTCCATCCTCAGAGATATTAAAAAATCCTGCTGGACATGGTCCTGTGCAGTCTGACCCTGGTTCATCCTACTCATCAGGTGCAACAATGGGAAATGTCCAATGTTATTGTTTTAATAACGAAGTATAGAGTCCATAAATTTGGCAATGCTGTTGGCTTCAAAAGTGCTTAGCAAGACATCCACAGTAAGATTAAGGAGGAACAAACCAGTTTCAACTGAATGATTTTTCAGACAAATCACAGGCACCACAACATTTAGTTAATGGTATATATATCAAAATTGACCAAATCCCTCCTCCTGCCCCGAGTCACAACTTGGTGATGCTCTTTGCTGACTGTGAGTTGTAGGAAACATGAAGGTCCATGGCAAATGATGACATTTGTTTGAAAAGTTAAGATAAATGAAGAGCGAAGGCTTTTTTATTCACCAGACCTTTAGCAGAGACTTTTAAAAACACATTTTTACAACTGGCAATCTCTGGGTTTAGGAGCAGCATTTTTTCCAACCAAACTAGAAGATATTTCCAGATTCCTTTCACAGCAAGTCGGAAGAAACATTAGAACCAGGACACATGAAAGTGCTGTTGCTGCAAGCTTGACTTTTTTTGAGTCTGGCAGGAGGTAGAGAAGGCATTTCAGGCAAGCAGTCTTTTCCAAAGAGTCATTTAGTTTCCTCAATGTAAATACAAAATGCATTTTCTTTTTACTCAAATAACCCAGGTTTTCAATGTGAAGACATTTGCAAAGAACACTTGAAAGGTTTTGAGATGAGGGGGTTTTCTTGGGTTTTGTGTCCCATTTTCTAAGTTTCCCCCTCATTCTCTCCATGATTTTGCTTTTCCTTACAGTGTTATCAGGTGTGTCTGCACCCCTGGGAGCTAAGGAAGCTTTTCAAAAAGCATTTCCACATCCTGATACTTTGGAGTACAAATAAAATACTTATCTATTTTTTGAGATGTTTGGATTATAAAAAAGTGTTTATTTCTGAGACAGACTACATGACACATTCACTGATGGGATTCTGGTGTAACAGTTAAAAATAACTTACAAGCAGTGGATAACAAGGAAAATAAAACATGAAAGGTAACAGATGCCTGTTATCAAGCAACAAAAATACATGGGACTTGAGACGTGACAAAACTGAGAGCTTTTTAACAGACTACAAGGATCTCTTTATAGACAAGTTCAGTTTCAGTTTTATTATTCTTGTCCTCTATGTTTCTCTTGTCCTTACAAAATGGAATTTTGCCATTCCTTGTCTCCACAGAAGGGCAGGAGATTTAGGAAGTTTCCAAGTCTCCTGCCTGGATCTCTGCTCAAGTCCCCTGTCCAACTTCTCAGCCTGAGTAAAGCTGTTCATTTATTTTCTTCATCCACAATGTAGAAAAGTTTTCAAAAACTGCATGCCCCCAAGACAGCAGTTCCTCACTGAAAGTGTTGCAATGAAGGCCAGAAGGGATTTTCCTTTTTTTTCCTCCCACACCACATTTTTCATTTAGACACACATGTGTATGTTAATCGATCATGACAAAGGACAGGGTGTGTTTTTTTCCTAGTTTAAGCAGAATTCTGCCTTGTCACTTGCCTTTCACTTTCTTGATAAGGAGGCTTTTATTTGTGGGCTGGCATTTGGAAGAGCTGTGTCCCTGCAGCACAAATTAATAAAGGGAAGGCTTGGAAAAGTTTTCAACCCATGCAGGAAGCAGGGAAACCTTCTCCTAGACTGATGGGCAGAACAAATGACAAAATTTGTCTCTGTTGTGCACTAAAGAGACTGCTAAATATTATATTCTTCCTTTTCCCATAAGACAGGCAAAGGAGATTTTTATTCTTTCACTGAATATCTGGAAGACATCTAATCAGATAGTCATGAAGACAAATATTTTCCTCTTGCAAGAAAGAAGGGAGGAATTTTTTTTTTCTTTTTGCAATTGCTTTTTTTTCCATCAGACCATGCATCCGATAGATACCATTCTATCAGATAAATCTGTTGCCTTTCAGTGGAAGAGCAAAGAAGGAGATTTTTTTTAAAAAAAAAAAAAGGAAAGAAAGAGTAAAATGTTTCCATAATAGTTCTTTTTCTACTAGTTCATTATAACAAGGCATAAAGATAAAGATAAAGATAAAGTGATAAAGAGAGGAAAAAGGAATTTTTGAAATGTTTAGCTTTCCACTTTCGCAAGGTATGCCAATTTTTTTTCCTGAGCCTGCTCTATTAACAATGAAATTGTGAAGAAACTACCATTGAAAAATGTGTAATTTAATGTAATTTATCTAGGAATAGGTAGGAATGGAAAGTTGAATGCCTTGCACCACAGCATTATATGGTGAACAAACCAAAAGGGACACTGGATTTACAGGCCCACAAAAAATTTATAAACCTAGACAAGAGGGGGGTTTTTTTGTTTCTTTTTTTCCCTTCCAGGAGTTGTGTGTGTGCCACAAACTCCAGGTGTCTCTTTCTTCATTTGTTGTGAGCCTGAGCATCCTTGCAGCTCCAGAGGAACACAGGCACATATTTATTTAAGACTGAAGCCTCCTCAGATACCTGAGATCTGCATTCAAACCGAGTTTGAGTTAATATTTGTGAGCCTTTGGAACACACAACCTGTACATACCAGAAGGGAAAAGACTTTTACCTTGTGTCCATAGTGCTACCCTCCTGAGATCCATGGGTTCAACAGAAATTCCCCTTAATGGTGGCCTATAAATTAAATCTGAGAACATGAAGTACAGTTCTCACACAAAGAAACCTACTAGTTTTGGACAGCACAAGTGAAGATTAACACCCAACTGGAAAACCACCTGGGCAGCCCAATTTAACTCCAAACTCAGAGGCCTTACCTCATAAAAGCACAGAGGTAATTGAAAGGTGGTTGAGATGACAGCTAACACTGCTACCAGCAATTATAATTTGATGGAAAATAAATCATAAGGGCAGGTATCTATAAATAAACACCCACAAAGCAGGCCAAATGGCATTTCACAATACCTCCAGGTCAAAATCCAGGAAGCTGTGCTGACGAGAGAGCACCATGAGCACTTTGAAAGGGAACCCTCTCATTGCTGTCAAAAATTTAAAGGCCAACATGAAACAGATGTAATTGCACTTGGCTCTGAACTTCCCACAAAGGCTGGATTTAAGTTAGGCTAGACAGGTACCCAAACAGGAGAAACAGAAACTCCATCCCTAGGCACTGCCTGCCATGGGATGAGTTGTTCTGTCTTGTTCCCTGAGTGTCCCTCGCCCTTTGAATATCAAAAGTCTTTGCAAGACATGCTTACTTTCCTGTACCTGATTCTATTATAATATATATATATATATATACATGCATAATAATATTTGATAATATTGTTGTAATATTCATCACACACCTACCTCCATCCTGCTAGGATGGGATAAAATGCACAGGAACACAGCCCCTGTTCCGAAAAAGCTGACTGTGAAAACAAAAATCATGAAGTATTTACCTTAAACCTTCACATCCTTTGGGGATTAAAAAATTCCCATAAAAATGGAGATCTTTTAAGGATTGTATTGAAGTGGGGTGTACTCTCAATCTCTAGAAAACAGACAGGAGGAAAAAAAAACATATCTGAAAAGAAAGTCACTTCTAATTTTAGAAGTTTAGGACCATTTGTTTTGAACTGATTGTTTAGATCTACTCTTGGCATTGTTACTAAGAAAAGACATGAGGCTTTTTTTGTTCACTAACTTTTGCTACATGAACAGTGCTGCTGCCAATTAGTGCTCCCATTAGAAGAAAACATTTATTTCAAAGGCAGTAGTTCCAGCAGACTTTAGTTCTGTTATCTTCCTTGTTTTGAACAATAAAAACAATGCCAAATTTGATATTTATGCTTTAAACCGAAAGTAATTTAAATTGAATGCAATCTTTCAAATATTCTTTTTATGGCTTTTATTTTTTTATTATGGGCATTTTAAGAACAAAAATAATGGCTCAGACTTTATACAAAATGCAAGGAATTTTTGCTTTTTCCCACTATGGGGTGGAGCAGAGCCACGCCTAAAAAAATGTGCCTGCCCAGGTGCTGACAGGCAGACAAAAATGTCTGTCATTATGCCACACTGCTGCCTTAAAACCAAAATTTCAGCAGGTAAAAAGTGCATTGTGCACAGAATATAAGGGATATGGAGCTCCTGCATGTCACAGGGATTTGGGGTTGGTCCACACCAGACAGACACATCACTCCCTGCCCTCTCTGCCAGGGGATCAGGGAGATTTTGGGCTGTGCTGTGTAGATTTTTCTAAAATAGGTTTATGATGTTTATAACGTTACAAATGACCCAGTGATCAATATATTTTACTACTTTCATGGAGATGGTAGATAGCTTTCAGAGTCTGTGGTAGGGTTCATTCAAAACACCAGAATTACAATTACAAAATCCTCACCAGCCATAATGAAAGCACATTGCTGATTTCACTAATGGCAAAAAGATACTTCCTGTCTCTTCCAAAGGAGGAACAGGAGAGAGGACAAAGGAAGACAAAAGTATTGCTTTTCATTCTGCAGGAAAGCCCATCACTGGCTCCTCAAGTGCTCATTCATTGCTGTTTCAGCGCCATTTGGAGAAAGTCCAAAAATTTGGAGTTCATTGACACTAATCCGATTTAAACCTGTATATGATCTCTCCCTTGCTCTGTGTGATGATGCTCACTGATGATTTAAATCCTGCTACTAAGAATGCCCAGTAAGTAGGAGTTAACAAAAAAAAAAAAAAAAAAAAAAAAAAAACACCAAAAAACCCAAAAAAACTAACTACCCAGGCATGGAAGGCAGTGTCCTTTCTGCAATAATGGTTGATAAATGGCTTGTCTTGTCCTGACAAGTTTCCCATGAAGTCCAAGCAAGCATGCTGACTGAGTCCTTAATGTCTGATTCCACTCTATTAGAAGCACAGGATAATCTGGAAATGTACAGATGTGTGTCATGATGAGACCTGTTTCACCACAGCTTTGTGAAAGCTCTTGGCTCCTTTCAGGGCTCTCAGATAAACGGGAGGGTTTGTCATAAGCTTTCTCCTGGGAGATGGATTTACAGAAAAGCTGGGGGTGGTTTCTTTCCAGTTTGAAGGACAAAGTTGCAAAGAGTTCAGCTGGAGGCTTTTCGCTCTGGATTCTTTCTGTTCAGCTGGTGGCAGAATGTGGTCGTGTCAGACAGGGTCAGCAGACCTCTCCAGCACAGGAAGAAGTCGAAGGATCCCAGGACATTGACAAAACTTCTACACTTTCCCTGCCTGAACCCTTTCATGTGAGGGATTCCTCTTACAAGTTCAAGCACCCAAATACAATAAAAAGCTCCCCCCAGAACTGATAGAGATGAAGAGAAGTACCTTTCTGAGAGCATGGAAACACTACTACCCACTGCTTAGGATCCCCAAAGTCAAGAGAGTGACAGCCTAAGGCAAACAGGTAGATTGGGTTTAAGGAGAGTACATGAAGGTTTTGCACAGGTGAGACTCTGTGTGGGTGTGTGTAGGTCTAATCCCTTCACCAACCTGTGTGCCAAGATGCATTCCCAGCAGGTTAATTCTGCCTAAAAAGATCTTCCCCTTCCCTAGTGCCTGTCCTGGCATCACAGAGCTGACAGGAAACCCTAAAGTGGAGAGGAGTCTCTGCAGCTATTTATTGCAAATACCTGGCTGCAGCAGGAGTGTGGATGAGTGGCCAAACACAGCTGCTTTTTGGGCAGTTTTGCAGCAACGGAGAGAGTGGGGAACAAAATGCTGTGATTTAGAGAGCACAGCAGTCCAAACCTCACAGCTGTGTGTGCTGCATCACCTCATTTTAATAACTAGGATCTCATTTAATGAAAATTTGACCTTTTGGGGTTGTTCTTTCAGAAGGTCTCAGCAGTCAGTGTAGCCTAGAAAAGATGCCATCCTTGCTTAGAGAGAGGTAAAATCTGTTTCTTTGAGACACATAAACTGATGATATTTTAAATTACATTAGCCAGGCAGCACCTTCTCCTTTGTGTACCTTTCCTTCCACACTTCCCTCTCCTCCATCACCTCACAACTCAGCCTTTATAGAACTTTTTAACTGCTCAGGCTGAATTTGCCAGCATCTAGTAAAGCTGATGTGAGTTACAATCATTCCTCTCATTACAATGTCACTATTTAAAGTTTCCTTGCAGGTAAATTAAATATTATCAAAATATTAATGAATTCTAAAATCTTATTTTAGCATTAAATATTAATTTATGTTACTTTCAGAGGTTATTCCTGTTCCAGGGAACCAGGTTGAGGGTTTTTGAAGTAGATGCTTGATCAAACCATGATTTTTTCCATTCAGGGGTCATGTAAGACACAAATAAGACACAATTAAATTGTAATCCATCTAAATTTTCCACACATCTACCTGGATAAATGGCTGTTTCCAAATGTTTGCTTTGTTCAAAAATTCAACATCATTTCTTGCCTTCAGGTTCAAAGGGGAAAACATGGGTTTCAATAAAAATACGAAATTTATCATGTGTCATTTTAACAAATTTTATGGCAAAGTGGAACTTATGTGTATGAAAAAGGAGCTCAGAGGAGCAAAATTAGCCACATAATTATGTACATGTTCAAGAACTGGCTGTAAATTAACAAATCACACTCTTCAGGAAAGGTTTATGTTTTCCAGCCAGGAGAGCAACAAACCAATTTGGCCAAAATTTCTGGTAGCAGTGAAAATGAACAACTGAAAGTCCAGTCCTACAGAGAGAATTCTTCCCTAATGGCAGTGGTGGCCTGGGTTAGAGAGAAATCTTGGTCAGGACCTGTCTGAAAGTCAGACCATGTACCTGCATGCCCACAGAAGTGTTTCTAGAATCAGCCATCACATAATTATGAAATAATGGAGACTGCTCAACAGGGCCAACTCAATCACTTTTTTTTTTTTCTTTTTTATTTTTTTCCTCTTATGATGAAATGTGTTGCGGGCTGATAAAGACTTGAATATTACCATGTTGATGCCAAGCTGCTCAGAGAATGTCCTGTTGTCTTTACCTTGAGAAGAAAAGGCAGTTTCCTTTTCTCTCTGCCTTGTAATTACTGCAGAATCTGGTCAATTCTGCTGGCTGGGCAAGCTGAGTGTTTTTGGGTTTTTTTTTAAAGAGCTTAGGAATAAGTAACAGCTACAAAAATAAACAGTGTATTTATTTTGGGACCTTTTTTCTCTTGATGCAGTTGTGCATTCTTGGGTGATTTGTCATCAGCACCAGGCTTATGAGTTTTACTGAAAAAACTTAAATTTGCAAGAAAGGAAAACAATTGTGTTGCAACAGAAACAGAAGCAGCCTTTGGTAAAATGCTCCTGAATTTCCATGGCTATGTTTTATTCCTACTTTTGCCTTTTCTTCATTAATTATTTATGTCTCAAAGGAATATGGTCTCCAAAATATGATTGTTGAAAAGTTGTAGGCTTTGGCCAAGCTGTGGCCGTGGGTGATGTTGAAGGGCTGATACCTGAGGTGCCTGGTAGGAGCAGATTTGTGTTATTCAGGGTCACAAAAGAGATCTTCTGACATCCTCCTGAACCTGAATCTCACTACAAGACCACATGTCACTCCTTTTAACTTTCCTCTCTCTGGAAATGTCATTTATTACCTGCCTTTTCTTGCATTGCAAGTGAGCACAGTTGACTTTTTGAGTGGCAGACCCACGGAAAAAAAGCATAAATAAAGACAAAAGTTGCAGAAACTTTAGTTTACTTTTCCAGCATAACTCAATAACATAGATAAAGGTCCTATTCATTAATCTTTCTCTTAATCCAAAATATTTCCACTATATAAGATAAGCACTATATAAACAGCCCTCACGCAATTTAACACAACGTGGAGGTAATATTTTGGTTTTAAATACATTTATTCAATAGGAAAAGGCCCCCCCCCCCCCCCAAAAAAAAAGTTTATTCCTTGCAAGTTTTTTATCATTCCTTTCTTTAGGTGGTTAATTGAAGAATCATGTTTCTCTTCTTCAACCAGTTTGGTGTGCATTATTAAGATCCTCAAGGGGACAGGAGGTCATTCAGGCTTTGATGTCAAAATATCTACAACAGCTCTGTTCCTGAGCTGGAAATAGCTGTATCTTCATCCACAGAATTGTTCTCTCTCCCTCAAAAAGCAAGAACAAAACAAAAAACAGCCTCCTTCCTTTCTCTTTTTGGACTTGCTAAAAAAGTCTCATTTCCTGACACCATTATTCATCCCAACATCTCGGTCTCTAAGAAGCGAGCTTGATTTTTATTGCAGACATTTTATTTTTCTTTCCAGTGAAAGTACTGATGAAATTTCTGCTACCATTACCTGTGTCATTTTTAAGCATGAGGCAGGCAAACTTGGAACAACTCAATTTCTCTTCTTGTTATCAATTTTTTCTTCTTCATGCAAGAAGACATCAAGTTTTTCTGGCTAGAGTTTAAGGCTGACAAATTTTCTTGAGTGTTAGTTCCTGTAACCAATAGCTTTGTTCATATAATCCATACTTAATAAATGTGACTTTTCCTCTTGAATGTCTTTGAGGAAGAATAATTTCTAGTGATGAAACTACCAGAAAAATAACATCACCCAAAAAACCCCCACAATTAATTCTAAAGAGAAATAACTCCAGAGATAATTTTGGATGCCACTGGATAAAAGCCTTGGTCCTGAATCACCCAAGAGAAAACCACAAGTGAAAATAACTGTTTGCAAAGAACAATGTTTTTTCCCGCTTGATATTAAAAAGCATTACTCTGTTTTCTTAATTTTCATGGTTAGAAATTGTTATAAAAGCTCCTAGTGTTTCATAGCTGCATATTTGAAACATAACCTCTAGTCTACTTTGTGAGCTACTGAAAAAAACCCACCAAAATCATTGAAATAAAAATAAGAGCAGCAACATACTCAGCCAGGTATTCAATATGTGATAATTCACACTTTGATATTGCAGGTATACCTCCAAATGTTTGGAGTAACTAATTTCAGTTTTCCTGTCCAGTGGTTTAAATTTATTTATGAAGTTTTGCTGAGAAAGAAACCCATGTGGACTTTGGCTACACCTGAAATTTCCATCTTCAAGAGGAAAAAAAGTGGAATTTGGGCCTGGTTACAACACAGTGGAAGCCTTTTCCCTTGCTGCTTGATTCCACAGGGAAGAACACAAGCCTCAATTAACAGACAGCCAAAGAACCTTGTGGATCACAAGCAAGATGATTGCTTAATTATGGATATTGGTCAGGTCTGAGATTTCCTTGCTCATTTTTGTTCTTGGCTGTTCATTCCAATGTTCAAGGCTGCACAAAGTACTAATTCACTGGGAAAGGATGATTATCCCAAATGGAAAACACCTGTCCCCTCCAGCTACAGGATGCAACTCACTCTTACTTTTGTCTTCATGCAGTATAACTGAGGCTTTAAGCAACTTGATTTACTAAAAATAAACTGTGATAGATCCAGAGCTACTGCAGAACTCGAGAGAGAGAGAGAGGATTACTCAGTGCATTCTCAGAAGGACTTTGCCCTTTGTTTAAAATTAATAATTAAAGTTAATCCTGATTTTAGCTTTTGTGTTGCAGTTACACTGCTGCTGGATTTTTTGTGTTTGGTTTTGTTCTTATTTTTTTTGAGGTTTTTTGTGTTTGTTTTTTTTGGGGGGGGGAGTTGTTTGGTTTTTGTTTTGTTTTGGGTTTTTGGGGGTTTTTTTTGTTTGGTTTGGTTTGTTTTTTTGTTGTTATTGTTGTTTTGGTTTGGTTTGATTTTTCCGGTTTTTTTTGTTTGTTTGTTTGTTTTGTTTTGTTTTTGGGGTTTTTTTGCCTTTTCCATCTAATAGAGCCATGGATTGGGAAGCTTCTAAACCTGTTAACCATTCACACCACCTTCAGTTGGCCAGATTCAGTGCTAAGGGGGTTTAGTTCGTTATGTCCCGCAGAAAAAAAAAACTTAATTTCAAAAGAAAAATGGTAGCAACACTAAATATCTGAGATACTGGAGGTATTTTCAGTACACTTGTAACATTTCACAAAAAAGCCCTGCTCTCTTAGATAATCACCTTTCTCTGTGATTTCATGCCTTTGAAGTGGAAGTGTCTCACACAGACAAGAATTCAGAAACCAAAAATTCTGAAGCAGGGGGAAAGGCCAAGGGGGAAAGAACACATACAAGTGGAACAGTCCTGAAAAGGAGGCTTTTCCACAGGAAATATTTTAGTTTCAAAGTATTGAGATTTTGGCGGAGATTATGTCTTGTAAATTGCCAAGGTTAGAAACTAAAAAGGAAGAGCAACAAGCTCAAAACAATTGAAGCCTTTCCTTTGGGGCTGAAAAAATGCCAGGACTATTTTTCACCACTAATTTAAATTGGAGAGACTTTCCCTTGAGGATTTATGTTTAGGTAAACCCTAATTTTTCCATCAGAGGGGGAAGTTTTTAATTGAGTTCACTGCTATTCATTGGCACTGAGGTTCCTCTCTCCCCATTCACTGACTTTCACATGGGAGCTCTGGCACTGTTTGATCCCAACAACCAAAGTTTTGGGACAGGCAGGTAATTTAATGAATATAATGTGGCTTCATTCAGTGTTTCACAAGCTTGTTGAGCACTGTAGTCTTTCCTCATTCCTCTGGAAAAAAAAAAAAACAACACTGTTAGTAAAATAAATGTTTATTTCTTTTACAGGAAAAGCTGAACAATTTTCTAAAGAGTTGTGATGTATGCCTTCCCATCAGAAGTAACTCAGATGAACTTCTGAAATGTATTGGGATTTGTAGGCACACTTCTCATTAAACCTATACATTGCTCAAGAGAAAATATCTGCCAACAAGCTAATTGAGGCATTGTGATTTGCAAATGTCATTTTTCCCTGAGGAAAAAATGTTAAAAAAATGCAATCAGCAGGTTGTAAGAGGGTCTGCATAAACAAAAATGGTAGTTTGAATAGATGAAGAGCTGATTTGAAAGCAGCAACTCAATTCCTACTGTATTTCAGAGTACATAAATAGAGAATAGATGTGTGTCATTACCAAAATTTAAGAATTTGCTGAGTATTACCTCTTCTATTTCAAAAAGCAACACATTGGAAGTAGATGATTAAATGGCTCTAATTTAAGAGTGGAAGACAGGACACAGAGGTGCCATAACTGTGTTTAATTTATCTTCCCAAGACAAAAAAAAAAAAAAAAAAAACAATCCAAGAATACACACAATTACACAGTTCACAAAGTATGCATCTTAAAAATAGAACAGTGAACCAGTGAACAAAAAATTCTATCTTTCAGGGAGGTTACACAGAGACTCCTTGACTAATGGAGATGAATAAGATCTTTATTTTTGTGATCTGACTACCCATCCATGCTCTCTGCAGACTTTTTCTCTCTTCTCAGAGTAGCACTGTGCCAGTGACCATGTGAGATGAGGTGCTGGAGCACTCAGACTCTCCATAAGGAATCACATGGTGTTTAGTGTTTTTGCCCTTATTTCCCAAAGTGTGTGTGGGGGGGGGGGGAATAAAAAATCATTTGGCTTTTTTCTCTTATCCAGCCTTGACAAAAGTCTGGGAGCATCCAAGAAGATCCATCAGGCTTCTCTCAGACTGAAGGACATGAAGATTTGAGAAAGGAAGGATGTGACCACAATTGATCAGAGCTACCTTGAGCAGAAAAGAGAGGAAAGCCAAACGTTCTGGAGCAAGAATCCTAGGACATGGCTTGGGCAGGGAGCCAGCTGTGCACAAGCAGCTCAGGTCTCACAGAGGAGTGTCCTGCTGCTGCTAAAGTGGAGCTGAAAAAGGGTTGCAACACATTCTTCAACAAAGGCACAGCTGTGTCAGGTGCATTGACTGAAGTGTTGTGCAACAGCAAAAACAAACCTCAGATTTAGGCACTGACAGTATAAATAGAATCTCTGCCCCACATAACACAGTGATTTGAGTGCTGCAGTCCTCAGATTGGAAAAATAAAAATGTATTTTAAAAACAGGGAGAGAGGATAAAAATCATTCACCCCTTATTCTCTCTGTTCAAAAGGTTAACAGAGTAATGAGGGGTCATTGTACCCACAGAAATTAATGTTCATTTATTTTTGCTTTTTCACGTGAAAGAGAAAAGCCAACATTCAACACTCCTGACTGTATAAAAACGTATGAAATTCCTCTCTGAAAAGAGTCTTATGCTCCTCATGTTAACACAGTCGCATGAAGAATGCTCCACTGTGACTAAACCACTCATGTCACCAGAATTTAGGATTCAGTACCAAAGTGAATGGATTAATATGTTCCCTATGGGTAGTGTTTTCCACAAATTGCACAGCCCTGATGCTTTTCCCACCCCTTATAAAGGTGGGACCAAATTTTACCAGCATGCTCTGATGTTCAGCTGACGTAAGAACTTGAGGGAGAAATTATCTGGCTCTGCAGAGACAGAAAATTTCTCACTTGATGCTCAGTACAGAGAGACTCCTTGAAACCAGAATCAGGCACCTGACACCAGAGGCACTCAAAATCCCCACACAGAACACCCTGTCTTTGGCTGATTGTCTTCTCCAATTAGCAAAAAGAAAAAATTGATGAAAACAGAGAGGAGCAGAGAGGGGCACAGCTGGTAAGGGTGGGCAGTTTCTAGCTCCTAGTGAATTATGCAAGTTTGGATTTCAATCCAGTCGTCTGAGCCCTCAGTCCTTCTGGGTGTTGGCTTCTTGTCCACAGCCAAGTGAATGTTTCATTTACTTTCTTATTTTGGAGGTGCTGTGGACTGATAAGAACACTGTGAAGAGGGAGTGGAAAGGAACAGCCTGTCTTTGGTTCTGAATTTTTATTTAACTGCAAGTAATTACTTAGTTCCTTTGTACTGTCTTCTCCCCCTGTTAGAAGAGTTGCAGCATGATGAATGATGTTGTGTGGCAGGAGGTGTTATTGATTTCACAGCATCAACCTGTAGAAGCTGCATTTTGTGTGCCATCAAATTTTCTTCTGTGTGTTAAAAGAAAAAAATCTTTACTTTTCTTGACTGTGAGCTGCATAATCTATGGAGTCCAGCTGTTCTGAAGCTATTTTACAGTTAATATTCAAAAAAATTAAAGGTGGAATAGGCCAAAGGACAGCCCTTGCAAGCTTCAGTCTCTGAGGAAGGTCTGTGGTGGTCACAGGTTCTTGGGGCTAACTCATTAGAAAATCCATGACTTGTTAGTTTATAAGTTTGTCCTATTGAGGATTCTAGTGCTGAGGTTTGAGGCTGGCTGTGCTACACTCCCCCAGCCAGCGTTTGCCAATCTACTGCTGGTCAAAGGCATCTTCCAGGAAGTGGCCATCAGGTTTATTTCACAATGTCTTAATTTCAGTAGAAATACAAATATTTGATTTTAGCCCTGTCTCCTTGTTGTGGTTTCTGTTGACCAGCATTCATTTTTTTAGCCTGTTCTTAACAACAAAATACTGCCTTAACTCTCCTCTCACCTAGTCTTGTTGCAGGCTCTTGTTATATTCACTAGCTGAACCAATTTATTTCCTAGAGGGAAAAGACATAAATTAATTGAATAAATTCCCTTTGTTCTGTGTTTCAGTGTATGAGCCAAACAGCATTTGCACCTAATCTGGAGATCCCAACTGAAAGGAGTATTATTTATACAGGCACCTACCAGGAAATATGTCTCCACAAAACTCTCAGAAAAGAGTTGAAGTGATGCCCAAAGGGGGAAATCTCTGCAGAATTCGTTTTTTTTGCCTTTGCTTATCAGGTTCATGGGTCTCCATTTAAATAGTTCCCTTGTGCAAAATCTGGTGTAAAGAACAGACTGACCCTTGGAGGCAATTTATAAGTAACATAAAGGCAAAAAATATATATTTTGTAATAATTTCTACTGGAAGACAAAAATTGAACTAAATCCCTGCTTCCTTTCAAGAGAGAGAAATAATATTTATTTTGAAAGAAAACAAACAAACAAAAAAGAAGTTAGGATTCAGTGGCACAATTGCTCTTCCTGAAAACACAACTATTCCTCACTACCAGGCATCCCTTGCTCAATCCAGTGGAACTATGGTTCCTGCTGAATTTTCTCTGAGTACTTGTGAAATTTTCTGATAACCAATTTTAAAGAATAGGATTGAGCAGTGATAAGTTGCTATTTTTTTTTTCATTAAAAAATAATTTAAGAACAACAAACAGCTGAGCTTTAATCTCAACCTGAAGCAGAGTTGACTTGCTAAAGGCAAGGAGAATTAGCCCATGAGGGGATTGAGGGGAATGGCAGCTTCAGCAAGTCCAGCTGAAACAAATTATTAAAATTTCCAAGGTCATTCCTCGCAAGGGTAAAGATTTTTGGGTGTTTATTTCTTTTTTTCCTTGGCATTATGGGACACATCTAAGATGGCAGATATGCTGGTGGATTTGCTGACCAAAGACAAAGAATCTTTCAGAGATAAGGGGGAGCTGTTCTTGTTAAATGGAAGTAGTGAAAGGGACTCTTACTTTACAAACATTTTTATTGTGTCAATTGTTAAAGTAAGGAAGAGATAGGTTCCAAATTAAAGACTAGATGATGATAAAACAAAAAAGAATAGGTAAAACTCTGAAACTCTGCCTGGAGTCTACCTTGAGTAGTATAAAGAGAGCAGATCCATCCAGTTAATTATTTATAAATGGGGTCTTGTCATTTGATATCAAATGGAGAGAGAGATCTGTGCCACATGTCAACAACTTTACTGTTGTGAACTGCTTATTTTCTGTTCTTGTGGCCTTTGACAAAGATTGTGATCTTGAGCTGCAATGAATGCCAGGTAGGGTTACTCAGATGATGATAAAAGTGCAGTCTCTACATTAGAGTACAATTAGAAAGTGTGTCTTGGTTCACTGTGCTAAAAAAAAAAAGGCAACGCAGTAGCTTTTATAAATATGTTCAAGCTGGCTACACACCAAGAGAGGGGGGGAAATTATCTTAAACTAATACTGGCAGCACATCAGATAGCTGCAAATTGGTGGTGTATGAGTTTAGACTGGAATTATAAGAGAAATTTTCAAACCACCCAAACAGTGGAAATCTGGAAAGGTCCTCAGAACAGGGCAAGGAATGCAAGTGTTTGTAAGATGCAGCTTGATAAGCAGAACTCTCAGAAGGGGGATTTGAATTCGTGGGGTGAAGACTTGAGTTTCTAAAGAAGTATAAAGAGAAACTGTGTCACTCTTTATTTATAAAACATTTGTAGCTGCACATTCCAAGAGAGACTGTCTCCTTTTATTTTGTTTTTTCCCCCCTGTGGCAACTTACAGTGCTGATGTTTTTCTTTAAGACCGATTATGAGATGATAAAAATGGTGGTCTGATCATCCACAGACCCTGTGTAGTATGGTGGACTGTGATGCGTTTGTTGTGAGGGTTTTTAAGCCACAAAATGCATAATATTACTAAAGATACCAAATTTCACTAAAATAGAATGTACCAGTTCATGGTGTAGTAGCCACCAATTTTTCTTTTTTTATTATTATTTTTTAGTTTTTCCCTGCCTATCATCCTGAACACAAGACTATTTACTGAATACAAGTCATTACAGTCCCAAAAGGTTTAATGTCAATCTGAGTTTGCCACAATATTTTCATATGACGAATTAGCAAGAAAGTACACCTTGCTGAAGCCAAGGGTGTGCATCACACATGGCTGGTAGCTTTTAAAGGCTTCAACCCCTTGTTTGGATGGGAAAACTTAAACATTAAGTGCAGCTCTTGCATATGCTCCGCCTTAAATAAAATTAGCAGTTGAATTTTAAAAATATGTCAATTTGTTCTAATCCAAGGAAACCATCATGTGGCAATAGTGAAAAATTATTGCAACATCTATTGACTACTGTTTCCTTCATACAACTCTGATATTTCTTTAAAAGACCTCTTTATAGCTTTTCCACTCCTCTACCTGCTATGTTTTACTGTTTCAGGGCTCTGAACCATTCAGGGATTAAGCAACCTGCAGAAGACTCTCACATTTTCTGAATCAAATCTGGGATGTGCTCCAAACCTGAGCTCAGGGCCAGTGATTTATGTGTGGGATTCCTCCTCTCCTCTCCTCTCCTCTCCTCTCCTCTCCTCTCCTCTCCTCTCCTCTCCTCTCCTCTCCTCTCCTCTCCTCTCCTCTCCTCTCCTCTCCTCTCCTCTCCTCTCCTCTCCTCTCCTCTCCTCTCCTCTCCTCTCCTCTCCTCTCCTCTCCTCTCCTCTCCTCTCCTCTCCTCTCCTCTCCTCTCCTCTCCTCTCCTCTCCTCTCCTCTCCTCTCCTCTCCTCTCCTCTCCATCCACAGGGCATTGGAGCTGCACTAACTTCAAAACTGTCTCATTCATTCAGTGATATATGGGAAGGAAAATCCATCCCTATCTCCCATCCTGCCACAATAGCTGTGGCATAGCAAAGAGCACTGCTTGTATTGTGGAGCAACTCTTTATTTCTCTTGGGTGTAGCTGTGTTTACAGCAGGATATGTGTTTCTAGCATAAATCATGACTACGCCCCTTGCATTTACATCTGTGGCTGGAGTCCCAGGGCAGTGAAGGCTTCAGGACAGAGAAATGAGACAGAAAAATGCATCAAGTCATTAGGGCAAGCACTAGGTGTAAGAATGACAGCTCCTGGAGCCCAGCCAGAGCTGCAGGCTGGAAAAGGCACATGGTTGCTAATTGACCACAAAAGATTTAACATCTTCTGTGGTAGGTCCTGCTGTGAGGTGCCTGACAGCTCCAGCACTGATTCAGAGGGAAGAGAGCTGCAGAGTGAGCTCCTATGGGCATCCAGTTTGGCTTGGAAATGGCCCAGAAAAGCAGTTTTGGCCCACGAGGGCTGCTGGGCTGACGGCTGGTGGTGCCTGGGAGCAGCCAGCACGGGGTCAGGCACTGATCTTCACACCCTTCTGCTTCCCCACGAGGTTTCTCCATGCAAAAGGCCAGTGCCCTTCCCTTCCCAGTCTCCTGCAAAGGTTTCCTGCCTTTGGCTTTCCCACCTGTGTACTGGAAAGGCTTTATTTGCAGTTTCTCTCCAGGTCAACTGGTCCTCAGCCTCAATCCTGGGAGTAGCTGGAACTCTCAGCCTTCCAGGGCAGTGAAGGCACAGAGGAGGAGGAAAGTTGTGTCACTGCCCTGTAGCTATAATGGAGCCAAAAAAAACTCATCCAGCAGCTCCAAGTGGTGCTCTGCTACACAGAGAAGACTGGAGGTGACAATTTTTGGGGTGATTTCTGCTCTGTCGTGTGAGTGGCATCACCACTTTTAGTCCCCAGGTTTTACTTGCTGTTGTTTGGCTGGGTTTTTTATGGGGTTTTAAAAAATGTCTGGGGATGATTCAGAACAGGCTTGGGCCAAAGGCTTGCATCTGGTCAGTGTGAAAACTGAGTAACCTTTCTATAATTCCAAGGGTTTCTTCACATACATTGACTTTTTTCTAATGTTTTGAAGACCTGCTGAAGGACTGGATCCTTGCTGTTGTCTTTCACATTTGCATGGGGCTTCTTTTTTTCATTTTTACAATTAATAACTTCCAGATTCTTCCAGTCTTCAGATTAGGAAGTTGTGTTTTGTTTGTTTTTTTTTTCACCTGACCACATTACCTTTATAACCTAAAGTTATTTAACACAGGGTTTATAAGCCTATTTCAAATTATTTATAAACTGTTATTACCTACCATGGATTGGTCCTTTCCAATTATAGCTCCATATACTACTAAATCTTGCTTTGGCATAACTAAATGAACAAGTTTAGGTATTTTGAATTCCATGCTAGAGATATTATTTGGCTCTTTGCTCTTCCTTTGACTTCATACTAGTAAATGTGTAACTATAAACTCTCTCACCTTTATACTCATTTTTTATTTATGTATTTGGCTTCCTTTAATGCTATAGGTTGTGTTTTTATTAAGTAGCAGTAAATTCACTTCAATGTACACTGCTTTATTCATATTATATGTATATAAATATGTGTGTATACATCTGTAATTTTGGATTGTGAATGTACGTGTGTATGTGCATACAACTCAAGTTGTCTGCATACACAATCCTTTGAAAACTGCCAGATTAATTTTATGGACAGTCCGTAAGGCTGTGATTTTGGAGCGGTAATAATTGTCTCTCAAGTGTGATGAAATACAATTGTTTGTAAGCACTGACAGAAAAGTCATGGCTACCTCTATAATGCACGTTGAGTGTTGAAGAAACAGTCTGATAAATGAGATATCATTAATATTGCTCCAGATGGATGGCAATATCAAGAGAACTATATTCTATACCATCTTTCTTCTGGAGTTCAGTACAGATTTTTTTTTCTTTCCTGTAGAAAAGCAATTTTTCATTCTAAAGTTTCAGTTGAGAATAAACGAGTCCTATAATAGTCACACAAGAATTTCCTCTGCGTAATAGAAAGATCTCAACCCAGCTTTATTGAGCAAGGTTACTTGAGGAAAAAGCCCTCTCCAAATAGGTGTGCCACTCCAGCTGAGGTCTGATATCAGATTTCCCAGGGGAGAAATAGGCACACACGGGGCATATCCTGCTTGGGGAACTCGAAGGAAAATATTTGGTGGTGGTGGTGACTCAGAGAGGCGTCTCTGCCCTCTGAGTCAGGGCTGAGTCAGCAGCTGAAGGTGCTGACTGAGACCTGGGTGAGTCACCAAACCCTCCACTGGGCAGCCCTGCCAAGACAAACCTGCTCTCCAGTTTCTTCTGCTGCCTCACTTTCCCCTTCCCCACAGCAGCTCAGACTGCACTGGGGCTGATGCAGGGACTCAGGCACCAAGGTCAAAACTCATGTCTTAGCTGCTGGCATCTTTTGCATCTTGACAAGGTTTCAGGACTAGTGCTGAACACGAATTTCTAAGAGATTGTTTATGCCATCACTTGCTGATAAATCTCAATTATTGAGATTTGTTGAGAATTTTCTTTCTGGTGACCTGAAATGTCACACACTCTGGTGATGCCAGCTACCAGAGAAAGCAGAGGTGCTGCAGAAAGAACCCTACCTGTGAGAGTGGCAGCCAGAACATCTTCCGAAGCCCTGGCTAGGTGGTAACACAGATAAGGGTGGGCAGGCAAGCCAGAGAAAGGTTTTTCTTACTGCTATGTACTGTAGGCATGGTACTGCAGAGAGATGACGTTGTATTCCCAAGTTCAACAATAAATATTTTCATTACATTATTATTATTATTATTATTATTATTATTATTATTATTATTATCTTGTTCTTGTTGGTAGTATTATTGTTATTATGACTATTATTATTATTATTATTATTATTATTATTATTATTGTTATTGTATCACAGAAACATTCAGTTTGGAAAAGACCTCCAAGGTCATGAAGTCCAACCTTTGACTTTGTCATCACCCATGCTTGAATTATTTAGAAAAAATGTAGAGACTTAATTTAATTTAAGAAGTAAACATTGAAAGAAACCGAAGGAAACAAAAAGCAAAAAACACAGCAGTGCCCGAGCAGTTCTCTTGTGTTGTCTTCACATGCACAAATTTTGTCTGAGAACTGCAAGATGGGGTCCAGGAGTTGAGGCATCTTGTGACCACTCATAGTCTGAAATTGAATAGGTATTTTACAAGCTAATGTGGAGTTGCAGTGGTTAAGTCACAGCCATGTATTTCATTTTTAAAAATTAATTAAGATCATTGTAAGAGCAACCAGACCCTTCCATGACAGACAGAGACAGCTCAAAGATGTCAGGCAGTGCCAGATGGGCTTCTGCAACCCTGATGGAAAGGCAGGGAGGAAAAAAAGCCTTTGTTGAACACACCTAAAGCACAAAAAAAATGTGCATCTGAATCAAATGCAGGTTGGCTTCAGAACCAGCATGAAATGCTGGGCTTCAGGGAGTTTCTTCCTTAAGGAGTTGAGGGAGATACCTGAGGTCCAAGTGATGAAGCAGATGCTCACCATTACTGTATTCCTGAGCATATTTAAGTTCCTCTAACAAGTCAGCTCCCAGCCATAAACTGAATATCAGCAGGTCAATTTTCATAAGTTTATAACTCACTGTGTCATATCAAAAACTAACAAAACACCCCAAACCAAAAAAAAAAACCAAAATAAAAATCAGACGTATTTTATTAAACTGCACTTGTGGATTCTTTAATTCCTTCAGAACTTTTGGAATAATAGCACAGAAACTGTGAGAGTGTAACAACACTAATAGCCACACTTCCCAGAATTATCAACATTTTGGAGTTATTTAAAAGCTTTCAAAATAATAACACTAATAACTAATAGTCATTATTAGTAATGAATTCCTAATACTAATTTTCCTGCTTTGATTGTCACGGTTTAAAATTTTAGGAGATGTTCTCTTGCTGTGAGGATAGATAAGGAGAAAGATGAATTCCCTTTCCCTGCCTTGTGTCCAAGAGAGACTGCCACATTAATTCCAAAGCTTTGGTGGAGGATCTAAGAGCTAATAAAAATGTTGTTCTCTGGGAGCTTTCAGTCACATCTGCTGCAGATTCTGTATTTTTTCAGTGCAGTGTGGAGGTGTTCATGAAGTTCAGAGAGGAGCCAAGTTCCCCCACAGAACCCTGGAGAAATTTGTGCATTTACTTTCCAAAAAGGGAAAAGCTCATTTGTGATTATCCAGCATTTATTTACATTTACAGCTGAAGAATGAATATTCTTAGCTCTGTCAGGAAGTCCTGATATAACTTTGCCCATGGCATTGTGAACTTCCCTGTGTTTGTGTAAAAGTAAGGATGAATTCTGAATTTTTAAAAAAGGTGGGTTTTTTTGTTTTGCTTTGGTTTGGTTTGGTTTTTGGTTTGTTTTGGGGTGGTTTTTTTGCTTTTGTTTGTTTGTTTGTTTGTTTGTTTGTTTTTTGTTGTTTTTTTGCTTGTTACAAGCAGTAGCTGCAGCTGGAAGGAATTGCAGGCTCAAGAGTCTCTACAGGAGCCATGTAAGAAGGGTTAAGAAAGAGATAGCAACCAAATCCTGCAGCCTGCTAGTGGGTACAACCAGGATAAAAAATGTAAGAAAACCCACATGTAGCCTCTGACATTTCCCCTGAGCAGCTGGGCACTGGGATGCTCTCCCTCATTCCACCTCAGGCTTTTAATTTCCTTCAATAATATATATCTTTGTCATAAAAGATGTGAACATTTATACAATGATTTCAGTTCCAGCAGTAATCCTGGATACAGACATACCTACTGCAAAAAGGATTTGTAAAGAGAA
This sequence comes from Cinclus cinclus, assembly GCF_963662255.1. NCBI lineage: Eukaryota > Metazoa > Chordata > Aves > Passeriformes > Cinclidae > Cinclus > Cinclus cinclus. The sequence goes on from NC_085084.1 coordinate 5,312,511, forward strand.
AGTACTAGCGGGATATAGCCACCATTTGCTTGCTCCTTAAATAAACTTATTTAATGTTTACAGCTTTGCTTTCCTCAGATCTTCATACCCATAAATAGATCTTGTTCAACTTTCAACTGAAACAAGTGTCAAGAAGCATATCCCAGCACTCGTTTTTGAGGGGATCCATTTTTTAATTTTTCTATTTTTCTAATTTTTTTTACAGAAATGAAGATTAGCTCAGGTCAAATTTTCCAGCAGGGGAAATAATTTTTATATATAGAAAAATATTTTTATGGGGGATTAAGCAGAATGCAGTGGACAAAATGGAATTTGAACTTATTTTTGCTACATGTCCATTCTATGCTATAAAGATCTGACCTCCTTTATAAAGTACTTTGAAATTTAATGATGAAAAGTACAAGAGAATGGCAAGAGAACTTTAATTATTTGACATAATTAAGAACTTAAGAATAATGATGTAATTAAGAACTTAATGGAACTTAATGCTGTGATGATGTAACACTGGTATTTTCTTTGGGTTTTCATTGCTTTCTTCCAAGCTTAGCAAACTGATGGATAAGAGCTGAAGGAATAATCCATTGTGAAGAAATAAAGAAATAGACATCTCTGCCTTTCAAATATTAATAGCAGTGTTAAATCATGTAGCCTAAGGTCACAGCTCTCAAAATTCTGAACTCAAATTTTCATTCTCAGCACTGCTTGGCAAGCCTAAGAAGTCCTATACAGAAGAATTGTAAGACTCCATAATAACAAAATAATAACAAAAAAAAAAAAAAAAAAAAAAAAAAAAAAAAAAAAAGGAGCAGCAGAATAAACAAACCTACAGAGCCCTGTGATAGAAACACAGGGACTGGAACTGCTTCTTTGGAAGCCTGGTTCTCAGCAGTGCTTTGGAAATCCATTCTTGGCACATTAATCCATTCTCTGCAGAATTAAGATGCAGCTAATTTGTCCCAAGACACCGGGCAAGTTATCCATTGCTGACTACATATTCTTGCCTTCAGGCTGACAAAATAGGGTAGGTGAGAATGCTGGGAGTTCATTCAGCTGTACCAATGTGAAAACAGAGCCATGGCAGTATAGAAATGCTGTAAAATATGCTGTGAAATAAATGTAGAAGATGTTTGGCCCAGCTTATTGCTTTTTAGCAATATTAAGAATCTACCTAGGACAGCACAAGATCTACTTAGCAGGGAGTTAGCTAAGTTCTTAGCTCAACAGGCCTCAGGTTGGATTTTCTTCTTTTTTTAAATCTGGTTTTATTCCAACAAAGCCAAGGTTTTCCCTATTATTTCTTCATACCTAGATTAGCCACATGGAGGCTTCGGAGATACTGGAGGCAAAGGGTTTGAAACTTGCAGTTATTACACATAAAGGGAAAAAAGTATTGTAGATAGAAGACCTAGGCTACTTCTGACATCACTACAGCTTTGGAATTACTAATTTACTTCTGTTGACTCTCCTTTGAGTAATTTTGTTATCAAGAGTAGAAAAATTCAAGAAATACAGGCAGAGAGGTCACTGCGTGTGAAATCCCAATGGAGTCACCTTACAATAAAATCCCATAGGACAAAAGCACACAAAGAAACTATTATTCCCCAGGTTGCTCATGGCCCAGCTTTTAAGTTTCTTATTCCATTTCCCTTAGTGTGACCTCTGAGCTGGAACGTTCCAACCATGCAGTGATTGGATGTGACACCAATTTCCTAAAACAAAAGTTTCCTTTTCCAGTTTGTTAAAACCTTATTGGAGAAGAGGACACGGCATATCTTGGGCTGATTTTCACCCCTGACTTAGGACAGGTTTGAATTACTGGTGGATTTGGAGAAGTATTTGGAAGCAGAAGGACATTCTACAGGAAGAGCACAGCATTGAAGTTAAGAGCACATTCACAAGCCTCCTATTAATTCAGCATTTCGAGCTCAAATTAAAGATTAATCCCATCTGAAGCCGTGGAAGCATTTAATTATGGTTAGACTGTGTTGTGCATTCCCTTTATTCCTTAAACCTTAAATTTTACCCAAGCTAAATTACCTGAAAATCCTTAATTAACCAAAGCAGGTATGCCAGCTGAGCTTCAGTAGTGAGCTTAAACCTGAGAAAAGGTGCTCCTCAAAACTTAATAAATGTTTATATGACTTGCATGCAGATTTGCTCCCAGTTTTGCTTACAAGTGTGGTTCCTGTCTCGTCATGCTGGTAAAATAATAAGAATGTGAGGAAGGAGTTTTCTACATTGCACTATTTTGTCCCAATTCCCTTGCCACTAGTGCTAAACCCTGCAAAGCTGAGAGGTGATGGGTTTCATCTCTGTAAGTGTGTGGCTATCTTGGCCTAGATAGGCCTTTCCTTTCTTTTCATAAGGAAAACTAAACTTTGGGGCTTTTTGTTGGGTTGTGCTTTTTTTGGAGGTTTTTGTTTTGTGGTTTTGTTTTTTTTTTTTTGTACTATGAATAAATTTAGTGGGGACTGGAATGGGGCCTCGGTAAAAAGATGTGAATAATGACACATCCATCGGATGCCTCGTTTTGTTTACCAGTTTTCTTTTCCTAGAAGAAGCTCAAACTAAACTACCATTACCTAGATGCGCTACTAAATGTTCAGACAGCTGTGTAAGTAACAGATGTACTTTTTAAGTACAGGCAGTGTCCCAAGCACAGGAAATATCCCAATCTTATACCCTGTTCCTCTACCCTCTCCCACTCCTCAGATTCTGTTCTTGGCCATCCTGCCTGTCAGTAGCACTGCAACAAGCAAGTTCTTGTTTCAACCCAACACAAATAATTTAACAACTCTCTTAGGGGATTAAACTCTTTAATATTAAACTCTCCCTCACTTCTCCTGACACTGCACTGGCTTTACAAAGGTTGCTGCAAGACATTTCCCCATCTCCCTGTCCCACAGCTGGTGCTAATGATGCACAGAGATCAGTTGGTGTTACTGTGGCTGTTCATCCTGCAAGGATTTCCCAGCTCTAGAGCCCTGGTCACAGGCACATGATCTAGGACATGATGCTTTTCAGGGGGTTGTCTACCCTCTTTGCTCTTCCTAGCATAAACAAAGCCCTTTTAGCCCAAAATAATCATGGCAGTGTCATGTGAGTGGGAGGGCAGGGGCAGCTGGAAAGAGGTGGTGATGGAAAATCTGGGATCCACTAGGACAAGAGGAAACCCAAAGGATGATACAGAATGAGAGCTAATGTAAATTAATCTCAAGAAAGGAGAATTTGGGCAATATTTTAGGTGCACTTGCGGAGGAGCAAGATTAAAAAGCTGTTTGTTACAAAATGGAAAGTGAGAGAAATCCATAATTATGTTGCCTAGTGTAGAACGGAAATGAGAGTGCAGGGGAATTTCCACCTTTTCTTCAGGGGGAAACGTACACAGGAAAGAAGAATCTGATTTTCTAGAGGCAGTGTTGCCTTCACAAAGCACAAGACAGGTTGTAAAAACACAAACAGTGACAGGAAAAATAAAATTGCTGGCTGACCCAGAGATGGAGGTCACTCTACCCTTCAGGTTTTGAAGGGCTTGCAGTGATGCGAGAATCAATCCCCTGAGTATTTTCACCAAGATAACTCTAGACAGAACTGAGGGCTCTCACTGGAGCTGCTGCAGGTGTTACAGGTATTCCAGAGATAAATCTGTCGTTGTGCAATTTTCCTCTGTTTAGCAGTATGCCTTTTGTGCTATCATGAGGTTGTTGTAACTGAAATGTGAAATAAGTCTGGCTATCAAAATCTGTACATTTTTGGTGTGGAAATAAACTGCATATACAGAGGCAATGTTTGGTTGCAGGTTTTTTTTCTTGGATTCGCGGTCATGAGGTCTCACTGCTCATGTCTCTTTATTCCATAGGATTTAATAATTTAACTCCATAACCTATTTTTTTTTCTGCTCTGTATTACATACCTTTTACATATGTCCAGTCCAAATGTCTCCTTGTTGCTGGCACTGTCATGCTCTGAGGGTCCCATTTATGCTGCTTTATCCCTTCAACGATACTGTTGTCATTTGCACTGCTGTGACTTTAGTGTTTGTTCCAAAGGGTAATTGAGTCTTAGGAAAAAAAAAAAAAAGATAAAAAAACCCCAATCAATTTTATTCAAACTGATCTTTTAAGGGTCATGGGATAGACACGTTCATCCATTTAGGTCTTTTTGTCCTGCCAGTTCTCTTAGAGATTTTTGTGAGATGCAACTCAGCCTCTGGGAGAAAATTCTGATTAGTAACATGATGTCCTTGCTATAACTCTGTCAGCAGAGAAAGAACTGATTTTCCAAAATTCATTAACGGACCATTTAGAAAAGACTGGGAGAAACTGGGGAGGGTGCAGGGGAGAACTCTTTTACAAGCATAGCAGGAGATTTTATGTTTGTGTGTAGTACAAGGGCAAACAACAAATAGTAGACAAGTAACTGCCTCAGAAGAGTAGCCCAGACAAGTGCAGAGAGCCAAAGTTCACCAGATTTTCATGCCTGGATCTTCCACTGAGTGCCACCACCCAGAAAAGTTTCCCAGACTTGGGTCAAATTAGTGAGACAGATTTTCTTGCCAGCAGACTTGTCCCCTGTTGTTTCTGCCTTGCACTGCTTGGGTAATGTCCTTGGGGGAATATGTAACAATGATGGAAAACAAGATTTTCAGCTTTTGTTCTCACTAGCCTTTCACTGGAAGCGGGGAAAGAATACTCAAGACTTGGGGCAGGCCTCATGTCCTTCAGAGATGTAGGACCTCCCAAGTAGGAAAGAGCTTAAAGTGAAATTTAAGAGGAAAAAAAAAAAGAAAAAAAAAAAAGGAAAAAAAAAGGAAAAGAGATGTGTGAGAATGGCAAGGGGAAAACAACTTCCAGAATGAATAATTCAAGAGGACACATGAAAGGGTAGGAGGGAGATTTTGTTACATTAGAAAAACAAATAGCAAATAAAATACAAAATAGGTTTTCAATCATATTATCATGCACATTAATTTCTGCAAAAATTTTATTCCCCATTTCAGTCTTCTTCCCTCTGTAGCTAGTACCATTCACAGTCTGTGGTGAGGATCTGAGCCACCAGAGTCAATTTTAATTCCAAATCCAAACATAAGCAACGGCTTGTGAGCTTGCAATTTCTTTGAGGCTCACCCAATTCAAATTCTGCTTTATTCCTCCAGGGGAAGCATTTTCTCTTTGAAGCTAGAATCCAACCTATTCCATTGCAGTACATAAGCTTAGATTCTCCTCCAGGCTAGCCCAATGTGGGACATTGTGTGCACTGTCCCTTCATATCACACCAACAGAGAAAGAGAGCTCTGACACGGTAAAACTGTAAGTGAGGAGGCAGTGTTGGGCATTTAGAAGCCTGGAAAAACAATCTGCTCTGCAAGCCTCTCTCTGATTAAAATTAACACCTAAAATCAAAAGCATTGTGAATTTAATTAGTCCAGATGTTTGAAGGTGCAACACTAATGGCAATTTATCTTTTCTTTTGTTCAAAAAATATCTTGGAATTACCATGAGAAAGATGGTTACCAGAGGGTTATTACATCTACAGTTTTCTTGTTGTCATGTGCCACAGGCAAGAACAGCACTTTGAAAGGAATTGTTTCTTTCTGAGAAACAAAGATAAACTACTGTAAACTAATTGCTAGGCTACAGTACAGTAGGTAAAGTGATGGAAAAATTCTACATTAATGAGTTATAAGTCACCTTGTCTGAAAAATTACCTTGGTCTAAAAGCACTGATGCCCGAAAGTTACAAGTTCTTTTCATACAGAATCACACAATATTCTGAGTTGGAAGGGACCCATTAGGATCATTGAGTCCAACCCAACGTTTAAAGTGTCAAACTTTCAGTGCTCAGACTACAGGGGGATGTGTACAAGGTGTTGCTCTTCTGGTTTTTACTGTCTTTTGTTCAAAATCTCCTTCTTGTAAGATTTATACAGAGTCACATGTGCAGGAAACATCACCTCAGTCAAAGCCAAGTGAGAAACATCACTCAGGGCTACCTGAACACATCACAGCTCACACGGGACATCTTCAGAAGCAGGGAGTGATTTTTGACAGGATAAAGGCATGATTCTCAGAAAGGAAGTGCTGGATTCCACAAGGGGAATTTCTATCTTGTCTAAGGCCTCAAAACTGACATTAGTTTTTAAAATCTAACAAGCACTTACTAATTTAATGGATCTTCTTCCTGTGATTTTCATCTTACCTCACTTCTCTTTTTTCTGTTTCATAAAGAAAATGGGCCAATTCTTTGGGGGTTGGTATTTTTAGATTGTCTTCTCTTAATCAAATCGAAAGTTTCTGATTTTTAGGAGGTTAAAAAATCACTCAAGGCCAGAGTACCAAACCTCTCTATCTGACCTGCAGTTGCTGAGGGGATACAGAGATGCTCAAGGCTACTTAGGACAAAGACTCTTGGTGACTCTTTTGCTGCCTTGACAGAGTGTCTGGGGCAAATGGGATGATTTGTTTGCTTGCCACTGGCCACCCACTGCTGTGTGTGCTGGGGACAAGGGATCCTTCTACTGTCCACTGACCTTTAGGAACATTCACCAGGTTTTACCAATACTGGGCTTTATCCCAGTTCTGGGCTCACACTTCTGCCAGATATCAGCAAACTGTGCTTAATAGCAGGATCCCTCTGCACTGCTTTTCATCCAAGGAAATCAAAGTGTTCAAAAACGAATTAAAGTTCTGCAGTACTTGCTGGCACACCTCCTGCAAGATTTGTTCTGCTGCAATTAAGGCAGCTTTTCATAAATCAGGATTCCTCATCACCCCTCCAGCTCTGGGGGCCCACATAGTCCCACCAGGATTTTTGGCAAGGTCTCTCATTTGAAACGGTGAAGATTTTGTCTCAAAAATCTCCCTTTCCTCCCCCACAAGAGGGTATTTTGTGCAGTGTGCTGCTGCGTGCCACTCCTGGAGCAGGCAATAAATGAAAATCTACCACCCTTGTTGCCTCGTCTTTGGATGTGGCAACACATCTCCCTCTGAGCTTACTCAACCACACAGTTATGCCTAAATTAAAAAAGGAGAGAGGTGGGGAGAGCAAAGAAAAGCAGGAATGCAGGGTGGGTGGGAGTTGGCTGGTAGGAAAGTAGCTGGCATGGGGAACACAGGCAACTGAGGATGGAACCTGCCCTTGCCAAATCCCCACAGTGGCGAGAATGCCAACCAGGTTTCAGTGAGTAAGCAATTAACATTATATTAGATTACTGCAAATAAACACTGATTTGGTAAAAAGCCAGGTGGATTCTTAGTGTGAAGAGCAGTGGGACCCAGATGGGGTGATTTTTGGGAGCTCAAACCAAAGCTGTACTGTGTGGACTGTCAGTTTTACACAAACAGTGTCAGGGTCAGATGGTAGCTGAATGTTGTTAGCCCCAATTCATGTGGCCAGATGCTCCACGGAGGTGAATTTGGGAGCATTTCAATTAAGTTGGTGTAATTAGGCTGATTTCCACCAACTGATACATCCCTAGTGGGTCTCTGTACCTTTTATGTCTAAATATTTCTAGCTAAGATTCTAATCACTTCCAAAAGGATAGCAGTGAAACACAAAGCAAAGGGAAATACAGATGCAGCAGAAAGGTGTAAATGGGTGGGCAGCCTGCACAGCAAGGTCATGGGGACAGAAACAAAGCAAATTTATGCATAATCAGGCATTGCCCAATACTATTTAGTTGCTTCATTTTGGAGCACCAGAGGATATGTAAATTGGGATGAATGGGGGAAGGAGAAGCAGTGATAAAGGTCCAGCCTGAATGCACTCTTTTCTCACTTCATATCCCACTCCAAACCTTGTTCCCCCAGGAGATTCTGTGCTCAGTTCTACCAGAAAAATTATGTTGGAAGGTGATCAGGAGTTAGTCACTGTGACAACTCTCTGCTTTATTGGTGAACCCATGCTCTGATGCAGCCCAGGTGAGGGAAGCTATGTGAGAGAGAGGGGTTAAAGGTGGCTGAGCCATGCTCCTGGGTGAAAACGGGATGTGTCACTGGATGCAGAGGAGGAGATTCCCTCAATTTCCTGGGACTAATATGGCTGGCAAAGGAAGCAGGAAAAAAAAAAAAGTGTCGTCTTTTTCCCATGGAATTCTATAGTATATCGAGCAATTTATTCTGATACGTTTCAGATGCTGTGATAAAGATTTTTTTTTCACATATTACCATTTTTGGTGAATAACCTGACTTTAATTTTGAACACAGAATTAATTTCTTAAGCAAGTTGCACATGCATCTTTGTGTTTCATTTTGGGGAGAAATCACACTGAGAATACAGGCTTTTTGTGCTAGAGAACACATTTGTGTCCAAATCCTGTAGGGGCTCTGCTCTTCAATTCTCTTTTATTGTAGGGAATGTTGCTGTCCCTATGTTGGTGACTGAGAAAAATGCCACGGTGAACAACTGAAGCTAAATAACATTGAATCAAAACATCCACTGATTTTTTTTTTTTTTTTACTTCACTTGAAGCAGTACCTCATCCTATTTCAGCATGAACCTACAGAATAGCTTTGCTCCACCTTAAAATAGCCCCCAAACCACCAGATTTAATTTTACTTTGGCTTTAATTTATCTAGACAACTCCAGCTTACGTTCCTCTACTCTTCAGAGCTGAGGCTGGCTAGAACTGGGGTGGAAAAAAGGTTGCACCAACTTAAAAAAACCTAATGGCACAAGTTTCAGATACATCAGATTGGAAATGAGAGGTGATGATTTCTTTTTTTTTTTTTCTGGGATGCACCTATCTGCAGGAAACTGATTCTAATTTATTTCACTTGGAAAAAAAAATAATGGGACTAGATTTTCTGAAGACACATACGAATATTCTTTTCTAAGAACTGCAGCTGTACTTACAAATGATTAAACCAAAGTTCAACTAGTGCAATATTTGTATTAAATTTTAAAGTTCCAAACTTTTTAAATGAAATTGGAAAAATTCCACTTCTGTCCTGGCTGAGGATGGAGAAGGTCTTATTTGGGGCACTATCTATAAAAGATATATTTTTATATAAAAGATATATTTTTAAGTCTTTTTTAGTCAACTTTTCTGAATTGAATCACCATTGATTTTATGGTAGCAGTAACCACCGGTTTGAGATATGATGATTTCTTTTAAGTCTTATCCTCTAATATTCTTATAAAAGGCATGTAGGCATGTGTTGTGCCAGTTCTACTTTTTTTTTTTTTTTTTTTTTTTTGCGTCTTAACTAACCAGGAATAACCTCCTTGCAATATTTAAGAATTAATAAAACATGATTGTTTTTATCCATCCACTCAGAAGTAACTGGAATATCAGTTATTAAACTGGGCTTGTGTCTGGATGTCAGTTATTATCTGCCTTTTGCAGACTTTCTGTGTTTGTAATTAGTCAAAATGAATGGGCTAGGGTTGTTTTCTCTTTTAACATGTGATACTCTTAGGTGTTTCTCATGCCAGAGAGTTAAACAACTTTATTTTCACATTTGGCAACATTCAAAGAAAATGACAGAGCTAAAAAACTTCAAAAACTGATGACTTAAGGTCTGTCTTTGAATTAAGCATGATGGAAATCTTGCTTTACCTGGAGATGTGTCACTACTGTGGCTCCAAGATAGGAAACTTCTCATAATGAAAATACATAGCAGCAGCATGCAGAGGAAAGGAATAAAATTATAATGCACATGAACCTCAGAACTCAGGCTTTTCCAGACCCTAAAATCTGAATGTTAGTGAACTCATATCATTGCAAGGAATTACACCTCTTTGTCCCCCCACACTTGTTGCCATAACTACATTGTTATTTTCAATCTTGGATATTTCTTCTTCTCATGAAATACTGAAGAGCTGACTGTACTGAGCCACAACCAAAGTCCACACAGCCCAGTAACTTTCTCCTGGCAGAGGCCTAAAAGAAGAATGATATTTTCCTATAATGTTTTTCTGGTCTCCAGCAGTTTCCACTTGGGGATAGTCGTAGTCTGGAAGTTCATTACGTATCTTCTGTAATACTCAGCAAACTTGCCTTCTGCAAACCTGTCCTTCCTCTCCCTCAACCCCTGGTATTATCTTTTAGCATCTTCAGTGTCCACTGATGTGGAGCTGGACAGGATAACCAAATATGTTGGCCCCCCATGCCATCCTTTGCTTGCTCTGGAACTCCTGTCAAAACCAGAGTTTTTCCTCTTACACTGAAGAAGATTTGAGAAAACCTGTGTGGGAACCGTTCTTGTGATGGAATAAATGCAGATCAAATATCCTTCTATTCCATAAATTCTCTGTATCCCACGAATGATCTGTATGGCCTTTGTTCAGCCTGAAGTGAGAGGGTCTTAAGGAATTCTTTAGCCATGAGGTGGGTGGGAGTGGAAAATGTGGAGTGTTGTGGATTAACCCCATCCAGGAATCCAGCACCATGCAGCCACTCACTCTTGACAGTGGGATGGGAGAGGGAATTGGAACGGTAAAAGTGGAAAAGATCCTGGGGTGAGACAAAAGACAATTTAATAGAAAAAGCAGTATATATCCAGGGATGGAAATAAAATATATTCTAAAATGGATGTAAAATGTATATTCAACCCCAAAACAGCATCATCTACTGATCTGTACCCAAGGGATATTAAGCACCAGCTGATGCTGAAAACAGTGCTGCAATTGGATATTGTAGAAAATTAATTAATCTACAACTAATCTGCATAGGATAATTAAGGCAACCCTCCTTGGGCAGTAGTAACCAATAGCAGTGAAGTGAAATAAATTATTTCGAAAACAGGCAGCAAACACAGTAACCTCTCTGAAGCCACTGGAGCACATAAGAACTAATCTCTCACAGACAAAGGTGATGTGGGATCTGTGGGAGTGAAGCAGTGGACTATAAATTAATCTCATAAACCCTGTAGTAAATTGCACTTGCTGTTTGTAATGTTAAACAGAGGATTATTCTTTTTTTTCCACAGATATGGGAAAATTCTTATTCAAATGTAATGCAGCTTTTAAATGTGGAACTGGCCTACCAACTTAAATAGGAACCTCTTTTGGTGACATGTAAGTTCTTATGTCCCTTTTGGATTTAAATTTAACATGTGAAAACTGGGTCATCTGATTTGTCACAGTTCTTTTGGGGTGACTGCTCTTTCTAACTTAATGTTGTTTGGGCTTTTTTTCTATTTTCTTTAAATACCAACATAGAGCCAGTACAGAATATGAGCATGTTTAGTGCTACAAGCCATCCAAAATGTACTCAGCATTTTAAATAAGTGCTTGCCCATGTGGGAGACTTACAGTTTGAAAAGATTTGCCTGAGACTCAGAATAACAATTGTGTTTTTTACAAGAATAAATAGGATTGACACTCAAAACACAGGTTTTTTGATAATTCTTACCACCTTCTTAGTTTAATTTTCTTCCCAGGGCTGATAACACACTGGGACAGAAGAAAGACAAAAATGATTTTGCAAAAAGCTCAAATTCACTGAGAATCCAAGTCTCTTATTTCTTATGAAAATTATTTGGGAAGACAGCACCCAATTTTCCCATGACAAAATTCACTCTGCAATCAGTGTAGGTCTCCCAAGTGAACCAGATCACTGGAAATAAGAAATGTATTTTGCATGATTAATGATTTCAATAAATTTATTAGCCAAAGACTCTAATTTCTACATTTGGCCCATAGAAAGTTATCTCTATTATTTTTCAGTTCTCTCTTTAGAGTGACACAGAGGATTACTTTTTTCATTTTGAGACAAATTTCCAGAAATTTAAACATGCATAACTACCAAAAATGTAGAAAGCTATATGACAAGTTCAGACAACTAGAAGACAAACTGAGAAAAGAATAAAAAAGAAAACCAAGCTCCTCATATACAGCAAACTTTGTCACTTTTTTCAGATTCAGAGGAAAAAATGAGGGCCAAAGTATGGGAGAAGTCAAAATTATACTAAGCCAGAACTTTCTTGTGTTTCTTTTTTTTATTTTCCTAACATTTTAATGGTTAAATCTTTTGAAGTCATTGGTTCAAATCTCCTGGCTTTACAGTTGATCTTTTTTATTTACTTGCTAAATCAGATAGAAGGTTTTGCCAAAAAAACCAAATGTTTCACAGTAACCATTCAGTTTTGGATTTATTTCTTTTTTCCAAGGTAGAATTTTAAATTCACTGAAATTAGGCACTTGGTACCTGGTTCTTTTGACCAAACTAATAGAATAACAATTTTGATTAATTTGTTTTTCTTGTTTGATCAGATCTGGTTCTAATCCCTTCCATGAAAAAAAGAGACAGCCAGAGAAAGGTTTTGTGATCTTCCATTCCTGTGGCACTGTCTTGCCGGGGAGATTTCATGTAATTATGTAATTTCTTTCAGTCTGTGTGTTTTGCATCTCTCGAATGAAGATTAGTTATTTACCTCCCACTGTGTTTTGGCAATTTGAACTACAACTTATATATGGAAAATGCTGCCTATTCTAACTGATGTCAAGTCACCATAGCTCCCAAATGTGTTGCTAACCCTGTAATTTCTTTGCTACATGAAAACCTTATTCTCAGTTCTCTCATCGAAGGCTCCTGTTGCAAACCAAGAGCCAGAGGTAACTACTCAGAAATTCCTCAGGCACCCCCAGGGTAAAGACAGATAATAGTCTTCCCCTGCAACACGGGTGTGGAAGCCTGTAAATACAGGCATCTCCAGAATTTTAGGACTTATTTTTCAAATCTCTAGTTCAAATAAATAAATAAATAAATAAATAAATAAATAAATAAATAAATAAATAAATTTTAAAAATCATCGTAATTTCCACTGAAGTTCTGGACCATAAATAACCTCTGGGGCTCTTTCTTATTCACCCTGTCATCTGGCTGTCAACTTTAATTCCCCCACTGATCTTCTTTCTTTTATGAATAGAGGAGCACAATTTAAGCTCTTGCTCTTTTAAATGAGCAAGTGAACATAACATCCAACTCAATTAACTGAGTTACCAACATGCCTCCCTGTTCAAAGACTACTAAACTAGGACAGGAGAGAGTAAGGAAAAGGCTCAGTGTGTTCTTGTCAGATTTATCTAAATAATAGGTTAAGAGGAGGACAAATTTATAATTAGATGCATTTTTGTTTCACACGCACTTTGTTGGCTCCATAATTTACATCTTGTTTTCATTAAAAATAGATGCAGCTGTCAGAGCACCAACACACACCCTGCACATTCCATACCTGCCCTGAACATAGCAGAATATAGCATTCATGTAGGACTGCAGTTTTCTTGTCCATCTAAACTTCTCTTCCATGCTCACGTGCTACAGTTATTTAAAAAAAAAAAAGTAGAAGAACCAATTAATTCCCTCCTTCCATTTTTCAGGAATTAAGTGTGGCATCATTTGTCTCTGCAGGGAACTGGGCAAATAAAACTAAGATTTATATGGGGACCAAAGCACCAAGTTTTAATTTTCACTTATAAAAGGCAGGACAAACCACGGGATCAGACAATGTGTGTCACAGCTGAATTTATTTGGGCAGAAATCAGGCCTTACGTTCTGATTGAAGTTTTTCATGTTCACACTCAGTAGTCTCAAGGACACATCCAAAGCATAGGAAGAACAACACTCCCAAAGTCTGTTGCTGAGTGTTGCTTGACTGGGGATTCAGGTCTTGCCGCCTTGACGCAGAGTGTAAGACATTTTATTCAAAATTATTTATTATTTCTGCCACAATATTATTAGTGGTAGGAAGCTGCATATTCATTTATAGCTTACCCAGCCATCAGGAGATGTGTACACTGGCAGGGGCATTGTATTCTGCTCTACTACAGCAATTCTCACTGTGCTTATTTCTCCCTTTTCACCTCAGTTCTTCATTGACTGTACCTTCATTGACCCCCATGTCCACTGTCTAAAACCATAATGTGAAAAATGCATGGTGGTGGCATCCAAATGTTTAAGTATGAACTTAATTTTAGCAAGTAGTGGCGCTGCTCTTTCTGAGACCCAGACTGATTTAGAATTGAAAAACTTTAAGAATGAATATGAACCTTCAGAATAAAATGGTGAAGCAGAAAAAGAGCTGGATATCTTTCTGGTTTTAAACTATGCTAAGTTCTGCCAGGCACCAAATTAAAAAAAATAATTTAAAAAGTGGGGTGGAGTTTTATGTGTTTTAGTGAACAAGCTGCTCAGGTAAATCTGTTTGTACTGATTGAAAACTGGTAGAAGAGAATCTCTGTGGAGGTCTTCTCTCTTCTTAAAAAAATGCAAGAATATAACACAGTACTGAAAAACACTTGGGGAAAGTTAGTTGTACAATGTGCCTACTAGACAATTTTTTTTTGCAATTCTACCCCAGTGACTAAATCAGAAAATTCCAGCTGTGCCAAACTGAGTGTGGCTCTTCTCTCTGATACTGCTCAGGCAAACAGTGGGCTGAGATTTATTGCTGACTTTAGGTCAGTGTGGTTTTGTATTTCCATCCCTGGAGATTCACCCCACCAATTTGTCCTGCAGCTCTCTGCAAACCCTAAAGAATGTTCTATGGGTCAAGGCATTTTTCTTCCATCAGGTGTTTAAACAGGCCTGATAAAACTGAGATCTGATTTTAAATTAAGTTTTGTGGGGGAGTTTAAATTCATCCTAAATTAGTTGTTACTGACTCATACATTTTTGCCCTTCTGGGATTTTTTTGTTGATGGGCTAGGGTTTTTTTGGTTTTTTTTGCTTTATTCATGTGGCACATTCCTACTGGATAAGAGAACATAATACCTCTGACGTGGCCAGAAACTTTTTTATAAAATTCCCTCAAACTGCTTCTTTCAGTCCTCCCTTCTGAACATAGAATGTGGAAAAGAAACCTCACTCTGTGTCTTGGAATAGGACAAAAGCCCATCAAGTGAAGAGAAAAAAAGACAGGGAGAAAGAAAGAGAGAAAAGAAAGAAAAGAAAGAAAGATACCCAACCAGACCACTTTGTACTTCTTTGACTCCAAATGTCCGAGACAGATTGTGTGAGATCAAAAACATTTCTGATATTTAGTCAAACTGCACAACAGGATTACTAAAAATGCTTTATCATTTATAAAGTACCCTGCACTTGTATTTCCTGGAGAGACTGTAAGGAGAAAAGTGGTTAGTAGGTTTTTCTGAAATTCCAGCATTGTCAAATATAAGACTCTCTGCATTTTCCATGAATGCTGGATGTGCCAGGATTTGAACTTTTCTTGTGAGTGTGTGCAAAGTCAACAAGTAGCTTGGAACCAAAACAATCACAAACAATCTGAGAATGGGAGATTTTCTTTTTTCATATGTATATATATATTTTAGTGTAAAGTTTGTGGCCTTTTGAGGAAGGCAGGTGTGTGTGGGTTACAAAATTCAGCATATAATTTCTTTACTATATTTTATAAATGGCAAATACTTCATTTTATAAATGGAGATACAAAGAAAATTCAAATTCTCAAACCTATGGTAGAAAAAGCTTATGCCAAATTTCCAGCATCCCAGTCCTCTCTGAGGAGCTTAAACTGCTGGCTTTGTTGTATCTGGGGAGTAAAAATAATGGTTTAGTTAGTTTGTTTTGTAATGGAAATAGATTTTCCTGTAAAATTTCTAGGTGATAAAGGGGTGTGCCAAAATCACAGCTTATATCAAAGTTGGACAAATTTTGCAGCTCCAGCAAGAGGAAGGAGGAAAAAAAAACATTTTCAGGACTGTTGTCAACCAATTCCGTTTTCACTGACTTGTACAAATATGTTTATAGATACAGGAACTGAATCTTGTGTCAGCTCCCAGAATCTTGTAGCCCATGTATAAACAATAACAGTCTTTTTCTACAGTGTGTTGGATGTTCCTACCCTGCCTCTCCAACTCATGAGGGGTTTTGAAAAAACTACTGGAATCTTTCTCCTCATCAGCTCCTAAAATAATTTTGGGCAAAAACTAATGTGCTGGGTTATATATTCGGTATTTACCTTATTTGTTATTGAGCATCCTCATGACTCTACGATCTGACCTGACAACACCAAGTGATTTTAGCCATTAGATTTACAGTTTGCTGCTCATGACTGAGAAAATCCTCAATCATGGATGCTTGTGCTTTAGAAGTCTTGGTTTAGCAGCAGAAATTGGAGACCATCAAATTAATCATTTATGTTTCTATTTAAAACAACCCTGCATCCCGTTTTGGAAAGGCCTATGCAGCCACTCTGTGTTAAATGGATTATGCTAGAAGGTACACTGCCTTCATTGAGCAGTAACTCATCAGAATATGTGTTAAACATTAATAAATAATACACTTATATACACACACAAATATTCTGTCTATGTAAAGCCCAAATGTTGAAGGAAGCAGCAAAAGGGAGCTGTTAGTGGACTCAAACACATTAAGGAAACCTGAAAATATCTGTCTGTTTCAGAAATAAGTATCTTCAGCTTGAAAACATCCCCTGAACATGTACATTTACAGAGCTCAGTTTTATTATTTGCAAAAGTGCATGAATGCTTGTTTAGCTCTGTCACATACAGAAATGGTCAAGCTCTAAAAGAACCATGACTCTAATTAAAGTATGCAAAATAGACCTGGATATGCTTTGTTGTTGATGATGATGTTGTGTTGTTGTCTTCTTTTCTCTAAAGGGTTAAAGGGTTTTGTTGTTTTGGTTTTGGTTTGTTTGTTTTTGTTTTTTTTTTTTTCTTTCTGAATTGAGCTACTACAATGAGAAGTATTTTTGAGCTGGCTATATCTGCCACTCAATACATTTGTGGAATTTTAATTCAGTTGTTTCTCTTGCTCTCTCCTTCTTTGAGGACCAGAGTCTCTCATTTCACACCTCATGTCTGCTGTGGGGGATACTGGGTGTCTCACTGGACATAAAGATTGCAACAATTCCGTTCTGCTTTCTGTGTAACTCCCACTGCATTTCCAGTCAGCTGGTCGGTCCCATTAATGTTCCCAAGAGTTTTCCTGGGAGAAAACACATGGGCCACAACTGCTGACATGCCCTGTATCAGCTTGAACTTCACTGAAACTGATATTTTGAGTGTAGCTCCACCTAGATACTTCAGTCCTGCCTTGCTGGCAGATTGACAGACACCTTCAGCTGAAAATATTGCTTAAAAAAAAAGGTAACCCATAGAGTGAGAGGCAGCAACCTTGACTGAAGAGATTACTCTGAGTCACTTGTGGCTTTTGAGAGGCCTTTAATGACTGCTTATACCACTTATAAACACAAAGAAATGGACTTGGCGTGTTCTGTAAGCAAAATTCATACAGTCCATGAGGAGCCTCTTTGGAGGGTGTGAGAATACAGAAACACATTAAGTCTTTGCAGAAAGTACCATGGTTTTTTTTTCTACACTTTTGTTATTCATGAGAAGGGCAAAAAATTGGGAAGATTAAGTAAAAATTCAATGATAAAAGACCTTCTCTACTGCCTCCTAGCCCATTTTCACTTCTTTCAGCATTCCTGGGCTACTTTTCCTGCACCTCAGAAAGATGAAGTTTCTGCTTCCGTTATCTTTTTCACAATGTAGGCAGCTCAAGAAAGGAAAATTAGGTATGTCCCTGATCATTTATACTGCATGGTCAACCTCCTTCAGTTTATCAGCTATCAGAACTTTTAAACCCAAAATCCTACTAGTGTATATAAAGCCCAAAAGTTTAGAAATTAAATTCAACAAAAAATGTTCTTATTTCTCAGTAGATCTGTCTAACATCCAGGTACCTCTATGAAATGCACAGAAAAAATACTACCCCATGTATGATGACATCTTTTTCCTTATCCCTCATGATTTTGGACATGTCTATCATATCCATTGTGCTTTACCAATTTTTTCAAAGTTTCAAAGAGCCACATATCACTGCTTTTATGAAAGCCCTTTAATTTTTATTTTTTTTTTTACTAGCTTCTTCTCTGTTTTTGTTTTCTTTCTAGTTTTTCCATGGTGTAGTAAATGATGGCCATTTTAGGACAGAGGCTTGCTTTATATTATTATTTTATGTGATGTCTTTGGGCTTTTATGTGATTACCATAACACAGTGCAGCACTGCTGTAATATCAAAATCAATAAGGGATGTGAAGGAGTAGCTGACACCTCTGGTGGAGTTTCCACCCCACACCCATAAATTAAAAGAAGTGAAATACTTGATAATGAAAGTGATGGCCAAGGGCAGAAGCAGTGCTCTGGTGTGCAAGGGGAATCTGCTTGCCCACGATTATTAAAAAAGCACTCCCCAAATACTGTGTATTCTGACTAAACAGCACATTGCTTTACCTGTTAATGATAAATTTGGTTTCCCCACTGCTCCAAGAGGCACCACCAAGTTTCCAGATGCTTGTACTGCTCATTTTTCTGGGGGATGAGCTGCTGTATTAGAACCTAGACCAGGAGCAAGCCATTACAGGAATGGATTTTGGCTCCTTGCAGGAGGCAAACCACGGAGATTTCTCCAGGTGATTCCACCTCGTTTCCTGGCCACTGATGACTGAGCAAGTGCTTTTTCCTGGGGAAGGCATGCCACCTCCAGCTGAAAATACCACATTGATGGATTGCATAAAGTGCCCTGCAGTCATCACCATCATCATCATCATCATCTCTTGTGACTGGGTTTCCTCATTTCCAAAATTGTCTGTGGAGCTGTTTCAGCTGCCAGTTCCACCTACTCAACTGCACTTGGCCAAGCTGGTCCATGGTGTCAGGGAATTCTCTGTGGCATGCTGAAACCAAAGTGTTGATCTCCTTAATGGGCTGGTGCATTCATTGCTGCTCTGGTTTTTCCAGCTCTAACATATGTCTAACACTTAATGCCTATTATTCACAGGCACATGTGGGTATCTATAGCAACCTCAAGAGAAAAATACAGATCTTTTACAAAATGCTGAAATCACAACTTACTTTCTTTGCTTCAGATGTCACCTAGAAAGGCAACCCAGCTTGTTCTAAACCCATTTGGAAAAAAAAAATTGCAAGAAACATGATCCTAAACTCTTATTTTACCAACACCTTCGTATTCCCCCTTTTGCTCTCCTGGGTCTGCTTTTGGCTTAATCTACTTTTTGCTGTCACTGCCTGAGCTGCAGCTGACCTGAACTCTGTTTTAGCCATGCAGGACATCCTAATATATACAAAGCTGGAATTTCTTCTGGGAATGGCATAAAATCGGAGGCTTTGTTGAGGTCAAGGACGACTGAGCCATAAGAATTAAAAAAAAAAACTTTAAATTGAAAATATGTGGCTGAGGGAAGTGGGAGCAGATTTATTTGGTTTTACCGTTACAAATTTTATCTGGGACAATTCCAGTTCATGCAATTTGAGCAAAGAGAATGTTACAACTTTGGAGGGGGTCAGAAATACTTTTGTGTTTTGTTTGCATCAATAAGACCCAAACCAGGTTTCAAATTTATTGTAATGCTGATATACTTACTGGCATTGAAAACCAGGGGAGGGATTTTTTTTTTTCCTTAAAATAAGTAATAAAGCTGAGAATTTCAGTATCTTCAAGGAAGAAACAGAACAGGAAAGTAGATGTGACATCATGAAACAAAGTTTTGGCAGCTCCAGGTTTTCTTTGCATTTATTTTACCCAAATCTTCAGTTTACCCACATTCTTGACCCTTCAGCTACAGAAGAGTGTTTGCTGTTTGGTACCTCCCATTGCTTTAAACTGAGACCTCAAAAGTCCACAACTTTCAGTGAGTGTGTTTTCCCTCTGCCCACTGTCAACACTGTGGAATGCCACATTCACACTGTGTACATTTTATTAATTGCTGTAATGGCTTGGAAGGATAACAGACTAGCACAAGGGTGTGAATATCCCCCAATTTATGCTTTAATATTACATGAAACCCCCATGTGCTCACCACTTCAAAGGTTTTAGCAAACAACAAAGGAAATAAAAATAAGTAACTGCACCAGCTCAGACCATCAAGCAACTCCCTGTAGCTTGGGACATAAAAGATCATTTGTAGGTGGTTCTTTTCCCTGAGTGTTGTCTGAGTAAAGCTCCTGCTTATCTTGGTGCTAGAAGGTAGGAAGTGGGTAATTCAGGGAAGGATGAATCAATAGCTCTTGATTTCATTGCCATGTTCTCAGTCTCTGCTGGCTTCAGGGGGAGCTTTGACTGAAAAGTTTAAACATTTGTTACAGCACAGTAGGAACCACTGATGATATGAATTTTTAGTAATGTAGAATGGGTTTGTTTGTTTGTTTGTTGGGTTTTATTTATTTTGAGATGAGGAGCCCACAGCCGTGAGCCCAAGTCTTGAAGTCAAATGCCCTCTTCTGGCCAAGAAATGATTTTTTTTAATGTTTAAAATTAGGTATTTAGTACAAGAGTTTGTTCTAAACAAAACTGCAAACCTTTTTTGTTGGTGATGTTGTGAAGCAGGTCAGATTGCTGGACTAAGCTGTTCCTGTTTGATAGATGGTTGTTTTCTGCCAAATCTTCATGCTGTGAGTCTCAGAGGAAAGAAAGCTGGAAAATTAGTAAGTCAGAAAAGAAAGCAGAGTAAGGTTGGCACTTTTGTGACAGTGCATTTTAACGCACACACTAAAATCAGGACCAAAGAAGATATGGAAAACCTCTGCATGAATGAATCCTGAAAACCTCATGGCCATGATAGAAGTGAAAGTTACAGGACATGCTCAAGGTCATAAAGCGGGGAAAAAAAAAAAATCTGTGATAAGGTCAGAATTTCAACCCAAATTTAATGAGTTTTCATCACCTGTGACAAACGAGACAATTTCAGACTGTAAGACGCCTGAGTTCAGTCAGGGAGAGGAAGGGAGAGTGGAAACATGATAATTCATGGGAACTGTAAATGCATGAGGACATTCCCCTACCTGGGACATGACTTTGCCTTCTAACAGATGACCACAAATTGTTGCCTCTCTTTTACCCCTTTTCCTTGGCAAAATCCTGGCTTGCAGCTGCCTTAAGTGTCCAAAGGGTGAGTTTGTCACTCCAGAACACCGTTTTGAAAGCAAGCAGGAAAACTCTTCCACTTATTTAGCTGGTGTGTGCTCTGCTTTAATAATGCATGCTTTTAAGAAATTCAGGAAGTTATAAAATGTAAGGAGCTTGAGGATGGGCGATGAGCTTCCATCTAAAACTTGGTTTTCAAACTTATGATGAAAGTTATTAACTGGCTTCAGCATTTTTGTGGGGAATGGAAGAAACTGTGGGTTGGGAAGTGAAGAGACACTCCAGAATTATGTGTTTAGAGTAAGCTCAAAAGGCCACAGACCTCAAAAGCTGTGGCAGCTCATCAAACACACCTTTCAGCCTCTGCTAGGCAAAGCTGCAGCTCAGGTTTCCATGGAAGTCACTTCTCTGGATGGGGAAGGGGGCAAGCATTGACCAACAGCCTGCCTTGCACTTCCCCAATATTCCTGAGAGACAGGCATGGGAAGATCCTATTCTTTCTGTGCTGAACAAACAGCCATGTAAAAAATTCCTGGACTGGAAAAGGGGCTGCGCCTTGCGAAGTCCATAATTAAAAGTGTGTTATTTTCCTCCTGGATTAAATCTGTTCTTTAGTTTGGAGGTCTAAAAGCAGGAATGTGACAGCTTGGGGTTTTTTACAGGTGGTAAAAGTCAGACTCAGAGTAAATGGTGAAATTGTTTCCATGGAAAGAAAAGGCATGTTATAGCAGATATTTATGTATAAGGTAGGATGTGCAGGACAATGGAGAAGGGAGGTGTTTAAAAGCAGTGTTTACAGGTTTTTTTTGTTTTAGCAGAAGCCCTTTCACAGTGATGCAGAGAGGGGGACCAAAATCTTGCAAGGCACTGTGATGAGGTATCATGCATTTTTTCTCAGTGAGAAAACTCCCAGCCTACTTCTGCCACTGGACCCTGCATTCAACTTTTACAGCTCTGGGACTGCTACAGTTCCCCTTGAATGAGTGGGGTCTGTCCTTGCTGATGTCCTCCAAAATGCAAGTCAGCTCTTCAGATCAGATTCCACAGTCACAGCCTCATCATGGGCATAGGACACATGATGGAAGAAATTTCCCCCGGATCAAACAGCATGCTTCTTGAAGGCAGAAATCTGTAATTTAACTAAAAAAAAAAGGCCATAAGACACCACAGTTTTTCTTTCCTTCCTGCCACTCCAGCATACTTTTTTTGGAAAATTCCATCTTCAAAATCACTTCTTCATGTGATGAACAAGCTCCTTGCTCCCGACCAGTAGCAGTGCCATAAGTCCTAGAACTTCTGCTTTATGAGTTTACTGTGTAATACAGTACAAATCTGCCAAGATGCATGGCTTTAAAAGGTTTCTCAATATAGTTGCATATTTTACCAATAGAAGAAATATGAGATTGGGTAAGCTGACACAACATTTACACACTTCTTCTTGTTCCTGCTTCCTGTTTATAGTCTCTTTTTGGGTTCAGATATCCTTTTGACACAAGGATAGCTGAAGATGGTTTCTGTGCCAAATTTCTGTGTCCTGTGTGGACAGACTTTTTTCTTTTTTTTTTAACTGAGTCCTGAGCTATGAATGTTTCTTTCCATGCTGCCTTTTGTGTTCATGTTTACATTTTATATTGCTCTTAAGTCTACCTGCATTCTCCTTCTGAAGGACCTCAGATTGTTTTTAAGCCTTGCTGTGAACACCTGATTTATCCATTTTTTGGCTTTAGGTTGTTTGTTTGTTTTTTTTTTTTTCCTTTCTCAGACTACCACCATGGAGAAAAACCTGGAAAAGGAGATTTTCCACAGTCTAAATGAAGGCTGCTGCTGCTCTCTGAGTTGGCAGCCCTGACCACAAAAGCTGGATTTCTCACTTAGCACAGCTTTCTCTGGTACATCACTGTCTGAGCCCAAATTCAGAGCAGTAAATATAACCCTGAATCCAACATGAAAGAAGGAGGGATCATTGTGATGACAGCTCTTGATCACAGTCAAGAAGGGGATTAAACCGTGCATGGAAAGGAACATAAGCATGCTCCAAGTGCAGCAGTCTTTATGGAAGGAAAAAGAGTTCAAGGAAGTGGCTCTTTGACCTAGAATCTGCTTGGAGAAAAAGGGCCAGATGCAACTGGGTTTACAAGAAAGAATCCTTAAAACATCGGTGACTTCACTTAAGTTCTGTTCCTCTGCAAATTCTGTTGATGGCCTTAACTCTTACCAGGTGTGTTGGTGCTGTCACAGTAAGTGCACACATAGCATCTAATTTAGGAGAGGCCACAGAACAAATCAGTGGGGTTAGACACAAAATGCCATCCAGGCCACTCTGACATCCCCCAGCCCTGCCTGATGAAGACCCTGGCCTCTCTACACGGACTAACTGGGGTGCTAGGACCATTCTTAACACCCTAGTCCCTCTCTTCTGTGTGTGTGTGTGTACAGCCTTATCTGTATTACACGAAGATTACCATTTCTGAAAGGTCCTTCAGAGTCTTAATTCAACCCACAGTGGGTTAAATGCCCAATGTGTGGCATTTTACAGCCCAGAAATAGAGAGTTAGGCAGCCTGTGCTGCAGGCATGTAACAGGTATGAGCCAGTATCTCTGAGGAAGTAAGAGCACTTTGAGCTTTTGGAGTAAAGCCAGGCTTTAGTCACTCATTCCCAAGGCTAATCCTGTGGAGTGCTTGTCCTTGTGCTGGTTTAATTTATCTGAGCATAATAGGGCACACCATCTCTCCTTAAGAGTGGGCAAGAGAGAAGGCAAGGCACCAACAGCAAACCAAAGCACAGGACCTAAACAAAATTAAAACCTTGGCAGGAAGATTTATCTCCAGTCTTCAGATTAACCCTTCTGTTTTCTCTTCAAAATATGTCAGTGTTGCCT
Organism: Cinclus cinclus; assembly: GCF_963662255.1. NCBI lineage: Eukaryota > Metazoa > Chordata > Aves > Passeriformes > Cinclidae > Cinclus > Cinclus cinclus. Next base: position 5,336,263 of record NC_085084.1, read on the forward strand.
CCCTTTTTGTTTGGGTTGGTGACTAAGAGCTTCACCCACTGGTGGGAAAGTCAGATCCCTCAGGTAAGTTCTTGATCTGGAGAGGAACAACCTGTGCAAGCAGGGGCTCCCTCCACACAAAGCAAAAACCATCCCATCTACTGCTTTATAAAAGAGGGTTTGGAGTCTTTTTTATAAAAACCCTACTTTATTGTGACATATGGTGCACTCTAGTCTTCCAGTATAGATTATTTCTAGGGGTATGTCTTTGAAGCTGATCCTAAGACACAATGAATAATATGTAATTATTGGTGAAACATGAACCACAAAGATTTTGCTGAATGAGGGGCTGAGGTTGGACCCTGGAACAGCTGAGAAGGAAGTACAGATCTGCAATTATCCTGTGTGCTAGCATCTTCTACAACAATCAACAATGACAACAAAAATATTACAGTAACTGAATATGCTAATCACTGACAACATGAGATGTGGGATCATTTAATCATGTTTATACAGACTATTTTATTATAATATAAAGTGTTATCACTGTAAGTCATTGCTGGAAGTTCACTTATAGTATGTCTGGCTGCTCCTGTGAAAGACAAAATCTTTTCTGAATACAGGTGAAAATAGGGGACAGAGTCTCCTCCTGCTTCCTACAGTCCTGGCACTCCTCACACAGAGCTTTGAAGTTATCCCATGTGAAAACGAACTCAATGAGCTGCAACATTTCCAAAACCTAAAGAATACTGCAGAAGAATGTTCATACAATCAAAAAAAAAAAAAAAAAAAAAGGTTTGCACATTTTCTCATTTAGAGTGCTTGTTCTTGTTCTTTGTCTTGCAATTGTCACTTTACTGAGATTTAATTTTTGTCACACTGCATGGACCCAGGTGAATGTAGGAGCCCTCGGAATGGCCCAGACCCATCCAAGCATCACTTGTGCCACTGGCACTATGCCTAGGGACTCATAATCCAAATACTCAAGATGTACAAACCACAGGGCGTTGTGCACATCTAACATGCCTGGCACCAGAGAGCTCCTCCTGAGCCCTTTCACAAAAATAGGCTGCTACAGTCAAAGCAAGATCATGTGCCTGACTGACATCCTATAAATCCTGGATGATTCTCTTGTGTCTTCAGCATAGAAAAGCAGCTACAGCCTCTTAAATCTCTGATAATCTCATATTTGTGAGAATTAATCTTTGTATGAAATTGTTAAAAATATGGAATTGATGAATAAATAGGCAGTGAAAACACAATTTAGAGGAAAAAGAACAAGTAAATATTATTTAAGCAAATATTGGAACAGCTTTCCAGAGAAGGGAAGCCCATGAGCATCCACATAAATTTTTTGTTACGGAAGGCTGGAGACAATTTATTAATGAAAAACTGTCCAGTATCTCTTATGGAGCATTTGTGATAATCCCTTCAAGACTTCTAATTTAAAAAACTTTGACAGTCCTCACTCTTTCTTTGCTTTCTAGTGTACGCATGAAAAGATGAAGAAAATTGTAATTTAGAAATGGTAGGTTTTTTTCTAAAAACATTCCATATTTCACTGTATTTTTCTGATTTTTCAGTGTATTCAGACCAAAATTGTCTGTGTTTAGTCAAGGAAGACATCTGAAAGTCACTTTCCTAGTCACAGTGGCTCACAGAGATAAATAACTGTGCATTGACTGAGGCAATTTATGTACCAACATGTTTGAATACATTCATTAGAGTAGAAAAAAGAAAGGGGGCAAAAAAAATCATACTTATCAACATAACATGTTTACTTGAGGTCCTAGCTTCTGCTGCTTCTCCTGTTGATGCTTTCCTATTTCTGTGAATGCATCATGAGCATCTGCAGAGTGCAGAACACAGAGAGAAGCCAGCCAGGGTCAGATCCTGGAGTAGATCAAAGCAGGGGTCTGTGCAGTGGAAATGGAGTCTGCTTTGAAAAGAGCATTGGCCAACATCCTCTGCCTCCCACACAGGGAGGACCCACACAATATTCTTTAGTGCCAGGACTGTAGGGTGCACTGATGGAAGCAGGAGGGGATTCTGTCCCCTGTTTCCACCTGTATTTATAAAAGATTTTGTCTTTCACAGAAGCAGGCAGACAGATACTATAAATGACCTTCCAGTGATGATTTACAGTGATACCACTGGGGAAAAAAAAGAAAAAAAAGAAAAAAAAAAAAGAAAAAAAAAAGAAAAAGAAAAAGAAAAAGAAAAAGAAAAAGAAAAAGAAAAAGAAAAAGAAAAAGAAAAAGAAAAAGAAAAAGAAAAAGAAAAAGAAAAAGAAAAAGAAAAAGAAAAAGAAAAAGAAAAAGAAAAAGGAAGGGAAGGGAAGGGAAGTTCCGGGAAGGGAAGTTCCGGGAAGGGAAGTTCCGGGAAGTTCCGGGAAGGGAAGTTCCGGGAAGGGAAGTTCCGGGAAGGGAAGGGAAGGGAAGGGAAGGGAAGGGAAGGGAAGGGAAGGGAAGGGAAGGGAAGGGAAGGGAAGGGAAGGGAAGGGAAGGGAAGGGAAGGGAAGGGAAGGGAAGGGAAGGGAAGGGAAGGGAAGGGAAGGGAAGGGAAGGGAAGGGAAGGGAAGGGAAGGGAAGGGAAGTTCCGGGAAGGGAAGTTCCGGGAAGGGAAGGGAAGGGAAGGGAAGGGAAGGGAAGGGAAGGGAAGGGAAGGGAAGGGAAGGGAAGGGAAGGGAAGGGAAAGGAAGGGAAGGGAAGGGAAGGGAAGGGAAGGGAAGGGAAGGGAAGGGAAGGGAAGGGAAGGGAAGGGAAGGGAAGGGAAGGGAAGGGAAGGGAAGGGAAGGGAAGGGAAGGGAAGGGAAGGGAAGGGAAGGGAAGGGAAGGCAGTAGTTTTTCGGAGTTTGTGCTTGTGAGCTCCAGCACAGACCTGAACTGGCTCAGCGAGGAGTTCTTGTCCCTGTGAGTTTCCTGTGACACTTTTCTGGTGCAGGGCAGAGTATTTACATGTGCCCAACTTTAATAATGCCCCACACTTGGGGTCATAGCTCTCCTCTGGGAAATACGTGCTGCAGATTCTGCTGCTGAACCAAAACAGAGTCAAGGTAGAGAGGAAAATCTTATCCTGTGGTGTCCAGTGAAATACCCGCCTTCTTTTGGGATAAGAAAAAGCTTGGTGGCTCTAACACTCCTCTTTTACCTCCTGAAATGAAGTGTTGACAAAAGAGATCTGAATTTCATCCCATGCACATGTGAATTAACCCTTACTCTTTTACATAAACGCTTGCATTTTACAAAAATTCAAGTTTTAGGGGTTTTTCTTCTGTGGCATGAGCAGGCACTCTGTGATAGGAATGGGCTAGTGGTTTTAAATGTGCTTGGAGAGGTATAATTTCCACTGTGCAGCTGTCCTGTGTGAAGCTGCTCAATGTACAATCTGTAGGAGGGCCATAACCCAACCAGGTATTGCAGTTAAAATGGATAATATTTTAAAGTGTTTTCGAAAATTTAAAATCTTGGAGTAAGAGACAAACTGCCGCCTTCATCTCAAGCTGCTTAAAAAACATTGGTTTTCCCACTTGCTCTTGGACATGAAAAGTATTCCTTTAATTCAAAACTGAATGCATGCTGTGGGTGTCAAATAAGGGCACAAGTTTCTTTTCTTTCTGCTTTGTATTTTCTACCATCTTCCAGTGGGACAGAGGGAAAACAAAGGAATAAATTATGGGGGACAACTAAATAGCACAAAAGGCAGGGCTGTCACTGTGTTTAACAAGCAGGTGCCTTTGCCTCCCCTCACCACACACCAGTAGGCTCAGTGGACAGACAAGGACTCTCTCACAAGGCATTGCCACCCCATTTCATGGTCCATCTTTACACCTACAGGCTGCAAAGCATTTGGGTTTACTTTTATGGCAGCCTGTGTGCCACCTGCAAAACAAAACACCCTCTCCAAAAAGTGTCTCCAGCAGGCTGAGCTGAGGAACGTGGCAGGTTGTGACAGTGGGAGCTGGCACTGTCTCCTGGGAGCTCAAAACCACAAAGCCCCAGCAGCTTTCAGGGCACTTCTGGATGCCACACAGCTTTGCAGAAAGCCTGACCTAATGAGGTTTTCTCTATGGTTTGTGTGAGACACAAAGCTGAGAGGAACTGCAGGAGCTGTGAAGCTCCAGAGTGGCTGTCAGGAATTGCTGGTGTTGGAAACACCTCTGTCCTGTCAGTTTAAGCTGAGAAGATGTCCCATCTGTGTGACAACTGGCTTTGTCCACTACCTGGAGAATGTTTCAACCTCACAGTAACTTTCCCTGCCGAAACCTGAAGGCAATGCCTATTAACTATAGAAATAATAATAATGCTATAAAATAGTTCCTAGACTGGACCTGGCTTTCACCCAGGCAGGAATGAGGAGGAAGGCAGGCAGAATGAGTTCAGGTCTGTCAGCACCTGCTCAAGGAGACGTGTCCATGCCAACATCCAGCCAAGGAGTGATTCAGCCAGCAATAATGGCTGTGATGCCTTTTTTTTCTTTTTTGTTGGGTGAGTGCAACAGTGCAGAACAGGAGCTGAGCTGAGTGGAGCCTGGCAAGAACAGGCAAGGCAGAGTCCATGTGAAGGAAGGAAAAGTCAACTCAGTTTTGCTTTTAACATGATAATGAGCCCTGAGCTGAGTGATTCCTACAGGGATATGGGCAGGCGTTTTCTTGCCAGGACTGCAGTTCTTGGCTTTTTAATTTTTTTTAAATCTTTATTTTTATTTTTTTTTAATTTTGTCACCAAAATAAAAGTGGTGCAGCATTGCAAAGGGAGGTTTTTGCTGTGAAATTTCAGATCCAATCTTGCAGACATAGGAGCTTTTCAACAATATAGCTGTGGTAAATAATTTTTTCGCCAGCAAGGACCAGAGCATGAAGGTGAATACTTCACCACCTCGCTGTGGCAAATCTAAATAGTTATGAAAAAATAACTACTTGTTTTGGACTGGATTTTATTCCACTGGGGGTTTGAGTTTTTTTAAAAAAATAATTAATTTATTTATTTAGATTTATTTATTTAATTGTATATATGAATATACACATGTATATATGTATATGTATATGCATATATATGTGTGTTTGTATATAAATGTGTATATAAATGTATATAAATGCATGTATAAAGAGAAGAGACATGGTAATCTATTTAATTGAAAATACTGTTATTGGCTTAGCTAAATATTCCCCACTTGTTCCTCTGTGCATAAAAATACTGTAATATACAACTTTTATGATGATTTTGGATCTTGATAATTTTAAAAAACTTTGGTAGGGCACTTCATTATCCTCCCAAAGTGTATTGTGGGATGACAAGGATATCTTTTGGAATACTTTTTAAAGCCAAATTATTTCTTGAATAAAAATGTATGGGCTTGCTGTGCACCCTGTGTGAAAAATTCAGTCAAGACAACTGCACAAAGTGTAAATTTTCTGTGTTCATCAGTGAAACTTTGGAGTGAAAGGGATTTTTTTCAGGATACAAACATATTTCTTAAGCTATCTGCAATTTTTCAAGCCAAACATTTCTTTTTATCTTTCCAGAAGATGGTTTGAAGGATGAAGAACAAACAATGGGTCAAGAACAGGATGGCTCAGGAATATGTGTAGATATATGTATAACTAAATAAAAACATAAATATATGTACATAAATGCACACTCTTTTTATTATTCTTTTATTTTTTTTTTTTTTTAAATTTAAACTGTTGGGGGAATGGCAATGCCTACTTATAAACGTCTTCATAGCCTCAGTCAAGCCAGCACTCAGAATAAATTAGCAGTGTTAAAACAGAGCACAGAATTTAGAGCATGCCTGTTGCTCCCAGTGAGTTCTAATGCACACAGGTTAATGTGAACTCCTGTGTCACTTTCAAGCCGGATGCACCCAGACTTCAGAGGATGGAAAGATGTCTTTAAGACAGACTCACTTTTTGCCCCTAGGTCTGTGCAGAACACAAACTCCTAAACAAAAAACTTCCCAAGCTCCAAACCTGTCGTGGGCCTCTTTATGCAGCTGATTTTTTTTTTTTTTTCTCTCTCTCTTCGCCTCTTTCAAGCGCTACAGCCCTTAGGCTAAGCTGGCACGTGAAAATTCTCCATCACTCCAGAGTTAAACCAGTTTATCACGATCCAGATGAAAACACACACAGTGGTCCCTTGCAGCTGTAGGAATTTTGCCAGTGCTGCTCTTTGTGGAAGCTTAAAGATGTCCATCAACTGAGATGTATCTTTTGGCTGGTTTTTGCATGAACTCTTTACTTTTTGTTTTTTTTTAACACATAAACACACACATACACAAAATAAATAAATAAATAAATAGATAAATAAATATCTAAAAGTCATACAGAAGGCTTGGAATGTCCAGAAAGTTTACTGAGAATTGTTGAGAATATTTTTATTGTTTTTCACCTAAAATGAAAACTCCCTGGCATGAACAGATCTAGAGTTTTTAGGGACTCTCATAATTTCAAGCACAGGTCCTGCTTGCAGCCTGGTTTAGGGAATATCAAGTGTTTTGTGAATTACTTTATCTGACCTTTTATGAAGATTTTTTTCAGCCCTCAGCATGCTTCATACAAACTGCTGGAGATTTTTCAGGCATTATTATCACAGGAATTTATTTGGGGGAACACCAGCCTTCAGCCCTATATATTATGTCTCCTTTGGAGGCATTTCTTTTTCTTGGCAGCTGGAATTTGATAAACTGCGTTTTATTCTTAACCCTGTTACTGACACAGCATGCAATTTCAAGTCAAGTGCTTAGCATTTCATTTCTGTAGGCTGCAAGCCAACTTTCTTTAGCTCAGTGTTTGGGGGTGGGTTGTGTTAGGGTCTCACAGGGATGCTCAGCTCTTGAATATCATCACACAACCTATGATATTTACAGCGTGTTTCCGTGGATTTTTTAATCTCTGGATCACAAAACCCTGAGCCACGAGAGGAGCAGTGTAGTTTTCTGACCTGCAGCTAAGGTTTTCTGCAGTGTTTCTGTTCTGTTTTTTGTGGGTGGGGCTCCCCCAGGTTCTGTGTGCCTAAATCCACTTTGCAAAAATTTCAGCTGGATCAACTTTCTGTGACACCAGTCCGAGCTCAACAAGTGGAATAGGGCTGTGCCAGTCTGTGGGGCATGTTTTCGTTTTTGTCACTTTTTCCTGGATTTTCTACCTTTTAGAAGGCTTAAAGTCTACCACAGCTATAAGGGCCTGGAAGCAGGAGAGGAATTTCAGAGGAAGAATTGACATGATGCTGAAAAATGCCATGCAAGGCTCAAACCATAACACAGCTGCTTTTATCCTGGATGGATCTTCCACTCCCCAGTTTCCCCTGGCATAAAACCTTCCTTTCTTCACATCCTAATGATTTTTTTCACTTGCTTTGAACCCATTTAGCCGCTGTCATTCATGATTTACCTTGGGACACATTTTTTGCTTGAGAAGCAAAAAAATGAAATAAATCACGTCTGCTCTCAGGAATACAAGCATGGACAGAATTTAAATGTGTTGACAAAAAAAGTCTTTTTGCAGTTGGGAGAAATTGTGTCTTACTTCATGCTCATTCCTACTCAATCCACTAGTTTCTGTTTGGAAGTAACAATCAGTTAGAGTAAATAAATACAGGAAAAATCATTACCAATATTTTAAAGTTTACAATCAATACTAATCCCTTCTGTTCTGTCTGGACACAAAATATGCCCTTATTAAGAGTTACTTTAAAATATGCTGGGCTTTCTGGGGATCTATTGTGTACAAAGTACAGAAAAAGGAGAAGGAAGGAAGGAAGGATTCCAGGAAGAATTCCAGGAAGGATTCCAGAAAGGAGTCCAGGAAGGAAGGAAGGAAGGAAGGAAGAAGGAGGGAGTTTCCTCGAGAAAGAAATCATATTTGATTCACAAAGATGAATAGTTAAGTATAATGTGTAAACTTGTGTATATTTAATAAGTATAAATATTTTTTTAATCAGCAGCAAGAATAAAAAATTAAAACCAAATCAAACAGCTAGAAAAAAAGGGATAAACAAAACCTAAAGTGACTTCAAAACCTGCAAAATTTCCGTCTACTGCCAGCCACATACTCCCTAGTCATTTGTATTCTTTGCTGTGCCATGAATTCACAGAGCATTAACTATTTCCTACCCTGTTAGGAGTTTCCACTGACCAATGATTATTTACTGTTCTACACATTAGTTCTCCAGGGAACAGGTAACTGGAATGGTATCAGAATGGTTTAGCTCCCACGAAAAAAATTACAGAGGAATACAGCACTCAACAGCTGAGCAAGAAATTCTTTCAAGAAAAGCCTGAATAATTCTTTCAATAAAGCAAGAAAGGACAGAATCTGGTCTATTACCCATACTGAATCATCTCTTGGGAAAGGACAAGTGCATTTCCTGAAATGGTGAGACTGCCAGAGGCAGAAGGCATTGCAGCTTTATCATGAACTGTCCTATAAAAGAGAACTGAGGTAAAGGCACCAGAGATGTGTCCAAACAGAGTCCTCCAGAATACAGCCTGTGAGGCTTCTAATACTGTTCCAAAGCTATAAATCAAATGAGACGGGGGAGAAAGAAATAAAAGAAAGGGAAAAAAATTATATATAGCAGTCAAACCCAGGAATCTGCAAATTCAGGAAAGCAATAACAGGGATATCATCACTTTCAGCAGAAGGGGTGAGGGGGAAAGGCATGTAACAGACATTGCAGAAGGGGAGAAAATGGGATTTTGGCCCTTAGTGTTTCTCTGGGTACTGTCACAGTGAGAGGCTGTGCTCTCAGCACTTGGAGTTCTCTATCCTTGGCAAGCTGTCCCCAAATCCCAAGGGGCAAGCTGAATTTCCACAAGAAAGTGAGGTAATGTGAGAGAGCAGCAAATGCCTTGGAAGTGCAGTGTGCTTGGTGTGCTCTGATGTTCTTCTAAGCACTGCCATTCGACATTTTTTACACCCTGAACTCTTACATGTGCCTCAGTTTTCCTGTGAAACTCAGGAAAAGTGCATTTCCTCGTTCGTTGTTTCAGACCAAACTCTCTTGCCCACCACAGCACCGTCCACGTTCTAATTCCAGATAAATTAGATTTGTGGTTACCCTACCACGAGTCAAACCAGCCCACAGTGGTTTGGTGGTGCAGTTCTGACCTGCTTTGTGGAAATGGCACAGTGCAGGACACAAACCTGCTCAGGGCTGTTTGCTCTGCCTGCCCAGATGAGGCTGAGTGGCAGGAATTTGGCATGTCCAGGTCTCAGCATCCCACAGGGACGGGGCTTGGGCTGTTAAATCTGAGTTATTAATGGATTTTGCTTCTTATGTGGGCTCACAGAGCATGGCAAGGCAAATTGCAGAGTCAGAGGATGGCAAAGCAGTCTCCATGAGTTCTCTCAACCAACAACTCACCAGCCTCCTCTTACACCCAAACCAACCCACCCTCAGTGGGATAGAAAGGAGAAGCAAATCAGAAGAGCAAAATCAAGAAAAATGGATCAAAATAAAGACAATTTAACAAGCAGGGCAAAGCTGCACACACAAGCCAAGCAAAAAATTTTTGCTATCCCGGTTCCATACAAGTACAGTTCTGTATTTCTATAAAGAATACAAATTGTGCTGCAGGTAGGAATTCTGCTTTTTATCTCCCCTGTAATCCCAGCATGAAACAGGAGTTAAAAAGAAAAACAGACCAGAAGCAGTTTGATTAAGTGTTTGGTTTTTTTTTTTCCCTAACTCATGAGTTGCAAGAGACAAAGCTTTTCTTATAAGCATTTTGTAATAGCACTTAAAGGAGACACCTTTGATATTTATAGAAGAATGAGAAACATCAGAAAATGAAATCTGCAAATAACTAGTAGCAGTCTGTTCAGAATTTGAGCTCTTTAAATAAGAGACACTTCTTTGCTGAACATGTTTTTCCTGTCAAACTTACTGTAAAAATTATCTTTTTTTCTTTTGTTTCCTTCCAAAGCACAGTGAGACACCACAATAGGTCTTCTTTAAAAAGATTCTTGTTTTATTAAGGATAATGAAAGGTTTAGTTCATCTTCTAAGTGTGGTACCGTCACTCTGGCGACTGCGTAAACAGATATTTTAAGTGCAGATTAAGAATTACATTATTACATTCTCTACACAGAGAAGTGCTTGGTTTAAAAGTGAAGATAATTATCTACAGATTTTAGGGAAATGGTGCCAAAAGTACCTCAGTAAATTGTTCACTGATTCCTTGACTAAAATTCTCAAAACCACATTTAATCTCCATTAAAGAGAAGAATTGACATTAAAAAAAAAAATTCTCTGGTAAAACACTGGATTTAGAACTGTGCTTGCTAAAACAAGAGAATCTTAAATATGACTTGATTACAATCTGAAACAGCACCTACAGGGCCTGATAGAAGAGGTTTCCTGACTCTGAAGCAGAGAGAGGAATGATTATCTGGCAGCAGGTGATAGAAAAATTAAATTGAAATGTAAATTTTAAATGAGAATAACTAACTACTAAAACCACCTGTCAAAGGGTTATTTCATTTTTTTTTTTTTAGCACATAAAAAAGTTTTCTTCAGTGAGAGTTGTCTTTTTTTCAGTGATTGACAACTTTGGAAAGACATTTGGAAGATGTTAATTCCTTTCCCCACATTTGAACTTTCTTTAAAGGTATGGCAAATATTATTCCTCTTTTACTACCAAAAAAAAAAAAAAAAAAAAAAGTTAAAAGATTAACATGCAATCCCCATACTATTGTATTTAAGATTTGTTGAAACTTCCTCTTATACAATAATCTGAGACTTTCAGTTCTCAATCTCATCTGAAGAAACCTAAATTCAGGTATTTCATTTGAGATTTCTTCTAAGGGATTTTTCTTTTTCTGACCAGCTGTAATCTCCATCACATGGAATTTCCACCCCAAAGATAGATTACTTTCCAAAACACAGGATAAAATTCAATTCATATTTTTTTTATATTTAAGATGGGAACAAAAGGACGAAACTCTTTGATGCAGTGAGCATGGTGGAAGACACATTTATGCATTTCCATGCAGCTGAAAAGAAAAAATATTTGCACTGTATTTCTATATGTTACTAGAACAGTATTAGAACTCAAGTTCTAAGTGAATTTTGGCAATTCTTTGATTATAAAACTAAACATAGGCAAAATTTTTCCCTGTCCAAGTGAACACGTACAGTTTTATGTACTTGAGTTTCAGACAAATTTGACTTTCAGAAATTAAGACTTTGTAGCCTGCTGTTATTACTGGAAATGTTCTGGAACACAGATTACTCTTCCAAAAGTGGACAAATTTCCAGGGAACTTTATGGCTTAAATGTTACCCTTAGCTAAATATAAACATATTAAAGAAAAAAGTAAAGAAAGGTACCCCTTTCCTGAGAAAGTTCAGTGAGTCAGAAGAAATATCATGAAATCCAGTAAACATTTGAAGATTGACCAAGACTGCAGATATTTGAGGCAGAAATTCCTTGGATACTTAGGGACTAAGCTATAGAATAAGATTCAGACTTTATTTCCATGCTACCCTATCTTCTGCTGCACATTCCTTAGCACTTGCAATTGCTAAATGCAACAAATTATTTTTAAGCTGCTATGGACAATTTCTTTTAAGAAATGACCTAATATTAAACGGGTTTTTTATATATATAATATATTTTGTATATTAGATGGTTTTGTGGTCTATTTTTTTGCAGTTTCTCCCCTTTCCCCTCTCTTGTTTCCTTGGTAAAAATATTATTCGTCTTTGGAGGAAATACACAAGAAAAAAATTACAATCCCATTTGACATGGATTCAAAACCTGACAGGAATCTGTCCTGTTGTTCTGAGCTCTTGCAAAGGCCATGCTGTTCATGGGAATGCTTGGAAATACTGCTCTTAGTGGCAGCAGAAAACATGAGGCAAATTGCTGAGTTTTGAGCAACTTCCTATGTCCTCAATTATTTAAAATATCTATATATAAAAATAAATGTATATAAAAATAAATATAACATGTAAAAATATAATATCTCAGTTGTTTGGAACACTTGAAGGCATCCCATTTGCTGTTTATTAACACATCTGTTTCCTTTGCTGCACTGTAAGCATCTGGTTTCTTGACAGTGGAATAATTGAAAAAACCCAATGCATTTTAAGGAAAATTAAAGCAAAGAAACAAGGGAGCCTTATTTGCTTGCAAAAAGGCCTGATCCTTTAAGAATTTTGTTAGGTCATTGTTTTTTGTTTTGTTTTTTTTTTTTCCTTTTTGAAAATCAAAGAACGAATTATACCTTCTGCTAGTGGTCTGGACTAATTAAGATGAAGGTTAAAGTAAATGTAGGGCAAGTAACATCTGTAGGCAGTGCTTTGCACAAGTTTAGGTCAGTATCTTCCATGCATTAAGACTCCAAAATTTCATCTTGTTACTCAAATTATCTCTGATCTCAGGGATGGTTCTTTACTTTTTCCACTGTACTTGTGTTGGGCAGTCTATGTTTTAGTTCGTTTTTAGTTGCTTCTTTTTTTTTTTTTTAATTCTTATTTATTTATTATTTTTCTCCAAAACAAGAGGAGTTAATCAATGCTCAAGTTACTTGGCATTTAAACTTCATCAAAACCTTCTCGTGCTGGTTCACTAATTCAGTTTGCTCCCCCTGTTAAATTGCATTGATTTTAAGCCAAATCTCGTTTAATCTGCTGGAAAATTCTTCAAAGGGTGGAATATCAGAAGGCAGGAATTTGAATGGGAAAGATGAGGGGCAGAGTAACTGTTTGTTTGTGTGTGTGTTTGTGTGTATGTTCTTGTTGGTTTCTTTTTTTTTTGTTTGTTTGTTTGTTTTTTGAGGGCACAGGATTTCTGTCAGTGCCACTTTCCCTTTCTGATGCTAATGTGGTGATCTGCTTTGGTAATCGTGACAATTGTAAAATAACTTTGATCAATTTACATTTCAATAACGCAATTACCTAGGTTGGCACCTATGCTTAGCTCCTGAAATAATTAGTTCTTTGAATGTCATGGGCAAGTGAGCCACTTTTTACTAAATGGGAAGTTGCAGATTGATTGTAGATAAATCTCTGATTTGCCGACATTTGTGCAAGAATATTTTAGGAAGGTAAGGATCTCCCTCCTAGACACAAGCACAGACAGAAGAGAAAACCTGATAGCATTTTCCATTTAAGGTTTTGTCAAAGCAAGAGAGAATTAAAGAGAATTTTGAGAATTTTACCACTCACATTTTTTTCTGTCCACTGGCATTTCCAGCAGCACCATCGGTTCCCATTAGGAAAGGGAACCACCAGCTTGTAATGTGAGACTATTCCATACCTGTGGAATGAATGAATCTGCAGACAAGTGAAAGAAAATTAAGAAAGTAAAAGTGGCAGGTAGGAAAAGGATGATATTGACCATTCCTGATTGCAAAAGAAGTGAGTTTTCAGCAGATGAGCATGACCTGCTTTGGAAATGAGCCTGGGGGTGTAAAGTGGGTTTCATTTTTGTTTCATTAGAAAGTGCCCTTTTTTTCTTATTTATTTATTTATTTAAGCAGAAAATAAATTTTCTGTAAACACTTAAATTTATGCCACCCAAAGCAAAAACAGAGTTGTATGTACCTTATAAGCCGGGAAAATTGTAACCCATGCATTGGGAATTGAGAGCCCTGGGTGGCCCGGGGTATTTAGAGAGAGTTGTGGCTGGCACTGTAAGAGAGTGGAATCTGTAAGTGGTTCTAAAGGACTCTTGGTCAAACTTAACCATTGCTAACAATATTTGGTTTAAATTTTTAATAATTTCATTTCATTTCATTTCATTTTAATGTTTCATGGTTAAGCCCCAACATTAAACCCTGAACTGGTAGCACAAGTTGATTTCTTTGCCTACCCAGCCATGCCTCCATAAGTTCTCTGTTGAATGTCACCAAAAGGTATAACACAACAGAACCACCACTGTCCAGGGTATCATATGAGCTTGATTATAGACACCTAGAGACTAAAATTACAATTACAATTGGTTTTCCTTAGAATTAGTAGACTATTACTACCCTCGTTGTCTTTTGATAATGTGCTTAGTGTTTTCAACATGTAAGGTTGATAAAATCTGCAGAGCGATAAAATATGTACGTAAGTAAAATCCTGTAAAATCTTAGGAGTGTTTTATTTACATTGTTCTACTAGAGGTGCTGTTTTCTGTGTTTTATTTTGTAGCTGCTGCAAAACAGAAGCAGATTCCTTTATATTTGGAGCGTATATAAAAATCTGCACATGACAGTCCTATGTATTTGGCAAACAGCTGGGAATCTTTGAAAAGGCAGCTGTGTCTTGAGACACAAAGAATATCTGCCTAGCCAAGGGCTTTGTAAATGCTTTTGTAATTCAAAACAAACAAACAGACAGACAAAGGCAGGTCAGTAAGTGCAAACTAAATCTGAGAGACGCTGAAGGGAATAATGAAGTGGCAGGCAGGACTATTCAGATAGCACAAAGTGTTGTGGTTCTGCTTAGTCCTGAATCCACTGAGCAATAGCAGGTTGCTCCTGCTGCTTTCTAACGCTGCTTAATTAATTTCTCTGAAGACACAAATGTGAGCTGCATGACATCCCAGATGAGGGCTTAGAAATGCCAGCAAAGACAGCACCTCTGCCATGTCACTCACATTCCAGGTGATCTGGGGATAATGCTCTGGAGGGGCCCTGGCAAACATATTTCTGGAGCTCTTTGATCTCCTTGCAGAGAACAAGGTGTGTCTACAGATTCTTCTGAAGGCAGGATTTATTTAATTGCTCTTGCACAATTTCTGGTTTGTCCTCTGCGTGGCAAAGCAGTTATTTCCACACCTAGTGCAGCAAAGGACAGTGTGTCACCTGTCAAGCCTCCAGCTCTCTCAGTAGTTATGAGGTGCTGTGTTCATGGGAATCATTAAACTTCTGCTGCCTGATACCACGGAACTAATAGCTGAAAACAATTAGCCACAGTCTTATGTTGATTTGAGATAATGCAATCCAGTCAACGTTTTCCTTGTGCTTTCTGTAGGGACAGGACCTGGCTCACTGTGCTGCATTCAGCTCAGCCACTTGCAAAACCTCGTGTAGTAACACTCTTAGCTCAAAATAGATTCAATGGCTATGACTCAAAAGGAAAAATCTCACTCCTGGCACGTAACTTCACAAGGAAGAAGAAATTCTGTAATTTGTGTGGTTTTATTTTCTGGCCACACCACACATTCAAATTCTCCAGAATCAGAAGTGCAAACAGAGATCCCAAGGAAAAGTGGCTTCAGAACAATAATTGCACAAGGGAATAGTTGGTAGGGAGAATTTCCCTAAATGAAACTCTGCCTCCTTCACTGGCCACCAGTGTGAACAAAGAATATCAGAGCCACTGCAAAACCCTGTGGATGCTCTGCTCTTTCAGTGTATCAGGATCAGTGGACTAGGAACTGCCTAAACTGGATTGCAAATCTCAGGGATCTCAGGTTTGTTCATAAACCAGCCATGTGCCACTTTTTCTGAGTTTCTCCAGTCCCTCCCTGAAATTTCTCTCACTAGATGTCAGTGCTTTCCGTCTTGCTGGGAATATCTGGGTAATGCTGGTAAAAGATTAAAAAAAAAAAAAAAGGAGCTGTTGTCTTAACAGTATAAACTCACATGTTCAATTTGTAAGCAGGTGAAGCTCAAATGAAGAGCCAATAATTCTTCTGTCATAAAGCAGGGTGTAATAGCAAAGATAAACTCCAATTATGAGCCCCCTTTTAAAGTGACCACAGAATACTCATTATGCAGATAATGAGTTCTTGAATGCCTGTCATAAAAAATGAGAAGCAATTGAGCAGACATTGTAACTCTCATTTGGGGTAGCAGCATAGAAATATTTTGTATCGTTGTGCCTGCTTTTTTCAATTTATCAGAAATCAAACAAACTTTCAGCCCTAAGAGGGTGAAGAAAAATCAAATCTGCCAGAAGTAGCATTGGTTGTGTGTTGCAAATATGGGCCTGAGAGGGGTGGAAAGTGTGCTTTCATATCATGACTTTGCCCTAATACATAATGTTAGACAATTGTTAGAAAAGAAAGTCGATGTTAGCAAAGACACCCCTAAATTTGGGTGCATTTATTTATTGGAACATCAAAAAGGTATTAGGCACATTGTTTTTCCAGCAGATGGACAAGAATGGAAATTGTTAAGAAATACCAGACTTCTAATGGTGAAGAAACTTTTGTAACAATGAAAGAAAGGGACAAAAATCTCTGATAATATTAGTTTAAAAATTTGCATTAATTTCTTATTTTTTGGTTGAAAGAAAATGTAATTCAGAAAGCCTTATGCCTATAATGATGTTTGGGGGACCAGATGCCACTAATAATTCTGCAACCACAGAAGTTCATCTCCAAGTGTTCTTGACCTAGGGTGACCTTTTTTTTTGCAAGTGGGTCAGCACTTGAGCCCTCCTGTGATTTAATTTCAGCAGAGGGTCATGGTCTTCTTTCAGTCTACATTTATAAACCAGCATTTACTGGTAATTTCCGAAAATTTCCACTTGAAAAAATGGAAAATATGCTGATTTCAAAGATGACTCTTTTAAACTAAGTTTAAAAACTAAACTATTTTTTAAAGTTTTTCAGTAGCCCAGTCAAGACCTTTTTCTGCTCTCCTACTATGTTCAGCAGTGATAAAACTTTACATTGACAGCAGTCTGTTAACACTGGTGTGAGCTGAACCTCAACAATGTTTTGCATGCTTACATAACCATATTTATAATGC
Source organism: Cinclus cinclus (assembly GCF_963662255.1). Classification (NCBI taxonomy): domain Eukaryota; kingdom Metazoa; phylum Chordata; class Aves; order Passeriformes; family Cinclidae; genus Cinclus; species Cinclus cinclus. The sequence goes on from NC_085084.1 coordinate 5,352,937, forward strand.
AAGTCTGGTAGTCTGAGCCTCACAATAAACCAGGATGGTGCTACTGTCTCTGAAGAGGCAGAGACTTTGGAAGGGACTGAAACACACCCACAAAATTTGTCTTTGTATTTGCAGACCAACCACAGGCTCCCTTCAAACCAGAACCTTTGGACAGCACTTGGAGTGAAGCTGACTGAGAAAACCCCTTGTAGAGTCCCTGTTCCAAAAGCGAGAGGCAGAAAAATCAAAACTCATCACAGATCACACTGAAACTCCTCTGGAAAATTCTTCCTCTAAAACTTAGAGAGAAGCAGGAAGGCACAGGAGGTTCCTGATTTCTGCAGAAGGGAGAAAAAGAATATCTCCAGATGTTTCTCAGTTGCATTGTTCAATGACACTATTGATAATACTATTATTCCAGTAGAATTAAACCACATCCTAAGGAGATTTTGAGTCTTTGTGGTGCAAGGTAATGCAAGGAGGTGTGAAGGGTTAGAGCTGCTGCTTGGTACAGCAGCTGATGTGACAAAGAGGTCTGGAACTTCCAGATTCCAGGTGAAGAGGGAGTCACTCCCAATGCCAGGAAGGAGGGCCTTGACCCCCAGACAAATCCATTACAGTGAGCAATTAATTTAGCCCTAACGTGTAGTAATATCCAGCCCTGTGCAGCACACGTGTAAATGGCTACACAAAGCTGGTGATGCAAGAATTGTTTGTTTACAGGAGTAGGAAACTAATTGACTTTTCATGCTGCTGGGTTTCAGAGTGTAAAGCAGAACCTGTGAGATGCCAGCCTTCACTTCCCTGCAAATCAGAGATTAGATATATCGTGCCCACAGGTATATCAATGGTTTTCATCATCTCAGAGATAAGGGTTACCAGAGAAATTGATGATGCTCCATGTTTCATTTTGCAAAAGAAAGTTCCCAATAGCATAATATCAAAGACATTGAAAAAAATCTTAATAAAAATACTCGAGGGTGGGATTTTTTTGTTGTTGTTGTTGTTGCTTGCTTGTTTGATTTCTCAAAAATCCAATAAATGAAAAAACTTGTTCTGAAATATGCTTACAGAAACCTTTACAAGAATCTGGGTTTCCTTGACATTCGTATTTTCAATGGAGTCTAGATCCAATTCCAGGCCACAAAATCCAGCAAACACTGCTTTCGTGCTTTTTTGGTAGAGGGAAAGTAACATAAAATGGCTCCTATTCAGCTGTCACCAGAATTGTCTTTTCTTCTAAAAGTATTAAATTCTCAGGGAAAAAATACTAAGTTTTCTGTGGAAAGTAAGCACACTGTCTGGGGACAAGAAATGAGATTTGAAGTTAAATTTTCCTCTCATTTTCCATCACTATTTTTCTGTCAGTCCTCATAAAAACCGAAGACACTTCATAGTGCACTTTTTTTACATTTCATTGCTTTGATGTCCTTAAAACACATTTCTTCAGGGTGAAGAAACACAGAAGGACTGGAGGGGCAAAAAATAAGAGTAAGTGGCATGGAACTGGTGATAGAGATAGGAGACGGGGAAAATTATTAGTTGCATTTACAGCTTGATTTTGTGACAAATCCACCCTTTGCTCATGTTGTACTGAGGCTTAAGGGAGAGATGAAGGAAAGAACAGAGAACAAAATAGAGGAGAGAGAGAGAAAGAATGAATAAAAGTGAGAAAGGACAAGCTGAAAAGCAAGATGGTAAGAAAGGCATAGAGCACAAGCAATGAAGAAGGTGCAGGAAAGAAAGAAGAGAAATAAATAAAAGAAAATAAGAATGAAACAGAGAGGGCCAAAGTAGTCCCCTGTGACTTGCTTTCAATGGAATTTCTTTGGAAAGTCATGTAGCCCGAAGGGTTATAACAGTAGATTCCCACAATGTCTTAATGGATTGGTGTGAATGACTCATATATTGACATTTTCCAGTATGTTTCATAAGGTTTACACACTGGGCAACCCCAGAATTAACTTTCAAGTGGACCTTAACTTTCCCAGCCTCTGAATTAGCTTCTGGCAATGAGTTATTTTGGTAGGGACAAGAGTGATTTTAGGTTTTTTGTTTTTTTCTCTTTTTTTAATTTTTCATCAATACAGGACTGGAGCCTCTGTGCTTTGCAAGCCCAGCTGCTCAAGCTTAGTTTGAATTGTTTGTAAACAGCTCCATACACCAAACACAGCTTTTGTTCCTTTGCTGAGGACTTGGAGTACATAAATAAAATAAAAGTCTCACTGTATGATGTGAGCCCAAGTTTGAGGACCTGGAAGCCTGATTTGCAATGCTGAAGTGAGTTAATGAGAGAAGTCTGTGGGCTGCAAAGAGCTCACACACAGGAGATGTGGCACATGCTGCACTGCCAGTTACACATGGTTCAGCAAAAAGTGGGTTTAAAGTGTGGATTAGGCTCCAAGTTTGCCCTGGTTTCACTGCCTGAAACCATCCTAAAGCTGGTCTGGCTGTGAATGGAGCATGGCCAGTGCTTCCATCTAGGATCTGCTCCCGCATTGCATTCCAGGTTATGCAGAATTTGAGTAAATCCTCACTTCACCAATACACAACCTGCCATTCCCACCCACCTGTGGAGTGATGATAAAGCTAAAACAAACAACAACAAAAAAAAAAAAAAAACAAACTAAACAAAAAAAAAAAGTCTTGTTCTTGATGACACATCCCTGATTCAGTTGGTCCTGAAAGGAAAAAAGAAAAAAAAAAAAACAAAAACGCAGGAGGTTTCTTTGCCTAAACCTGCCAGTGGAAATCTGACACCGTTTGGTGGTTAGCAATGAAATGCTTTATTAAACTTCAATCGCTCTTTGAAAACGAATGGTTTCGATTGCCACACAAAATGAAACTGCCGTCGTTTGCTCACTGCTGGGATGTTGGCTAGACAATTCATTGAAAAATGCATTGTAGCTGCAGTGAACAGATGATAGCATTGTGTTTCTAATTAGATATGTGGCAGCTGCCTGATTTCCACCTTAAATAAGCACCTGCCTCTCCTACCATCTCTCTCTTCCAACTTGAAAACAAAAAATTAACAAATAAGTCACAAAAATCCCAAAATCCTACAGATTTGTAGTCTTGCTTAACAATAAAACAGATGATGCCCATACAGAAATGCTCTCCTGCCTCTCATACACTATTTTTCAGTGAAAGTTAGCAAAACTTTCTATGCTAATATGTAATAATTTCTCTTGAAAAACCTATTGAGAAAGTGTAAAATGTCCTTTTCCAGGAATATACTTTTTCACAGAAGTCACCTGCTATGTAATATCTTTGTCTTTTTTCATCTGCCACAACATCACACTAATACCTGCCTACGACCAGACACTGCATGGAAGAAAAAGTTGATAACCACATACATTGAAAATCACTCAATCTGAAGGGTCAGAAGGACAGAAAACACATAAAATGCTGGATAACTGAAATAAGTGTGAGTTCAGCAGAATCCAGGGCCTTGCCAAGAATTTTGGAGCCACATCTAGTCATGCATTTGTTAAACCTGTGTGTCCAGGCATCCTGGCAAGGGCATTTCTGAAGTCTCATCAGCACAGAATGCTGGGCATCTGATATGGAAAAGAAAAACCATACACAAAAAAAAAAAAAAAAAAAAAAAAAAAGGAAACAATTAAAAAAAAAAGGTTCAACAGTTGTCATGCGATGCCACCAAATCCTTCAGCATCTGGAAGCTCTGCTGAGGCTGGGGTGGCTGACAGGAGGCAGCAATGCTGGGGCAGCTCCACAATTCCCATCTATATTGTCTGGAGTTTGCTTTGTTGCAAAATGTGACACTGACAAAAGCTTTATTACAGGTCCATGAGACAAAGACTGCAGTTTTACAGACAGCCACTGCTTTTGTCTGTGATTTGACACCAATTACAGCTTCTTGCCCTATTTTCTGCCTCTCAGACAGTTTTTGAACTGTGGCATTGTCTTATGTTTCATCTTTCCACCACTCAGTTTCCTCATTAGTCTCTTGAACTGTGCTGAGAGCTGGAATAATTATGATGCTGCTGAGTCCTTCTTTCAGCTGCAGAAGAGCATTGAAGGACTGAAAGGCAGTGAAATTCCTCCCAAGGAAATCATGCTGATTTGTGCCTCTCATACTCTGGTTATATGTATGGGTAAATCCCAAACAGAAAATACATAATTTTGGACACATGTACAAAAGTAAAGCTTTGAAAGTATTCATTTACACATAGACAACAAAACTAGGGAGTAAAACCAGAAAAATGTCTTTTTATTACTATTCATATTTGGTGCAACAAAGTCGGCCATATTTTATTATTAAATTACCCTTTAAATGTTTTGTCCAGATTTTAGTCCAGATGGAGAACAATCTTATGAAACCAGTGTCTTTCTAAAGAGTTTGCCACACTAGACAAGATCATATTCCTGTAATGTTACATCTCTCCAAAACTGACCTAGCTGTATTCCATAAATAAAACAATAGAAGAAAATGGAAGAATGTAACCTGGAGATGACTTTCAGATTCTTTTCTACGCAAGAGGGTCCTAGCAGGAAACTTTCTTTGCAGTAATTGATTTGAACTCTATTGAAGAATGCTGGAACTCACAAAAAATAAATAAAAATCAACCAATTTCAATCAATTTCTAGCTAACCAGGGTTCCTTTATCCTCCACCTTAAAGAAAACTTCGATTTAAACACTAATCAGGCTGACAATAAATTATTTAGAATTATTATTATTAAAAAAAAAAAAAGCACTAGTCAGGATCACCTGGATTTTTCATGAACCACTGTGTTTCCCAGCTCTGGAATTAGGCTCAGGAATCTCTGCTCAGTCACTTCGGAGCCAGCTCTGGGATTTGGTAAAGGCTGCTCAAGACTAAACATTTCCAGTGAGATCCTTTGGGCTCATCAATCACCCTTTCATAGTGAAATGGTTTTCATCAGTTTGGTTGCAATCAGCTGTAATAACCTACAAAGAGAGAGATGAAAGCCCTGCAAGTCAACAGAACAACTACTGTAAGTATTTTTAAAATACTTACATTAACAAATTCTAGCAGAATGCTTTTAGAAGGAAATATTTCTGAAAAGAACACAAAATCATGACTGCAGCTAAAGCAGGATGATTGGGCTAAACAGAGTTTCATTCCTTGCTCTTGGCAGGCTGTGTGCTGATGGCTATAATTTAATTCTGGAGCCAAATCAAGGCAAATCATCATGATACATCTGCTGTGTATTGAGTATGCATGGAGCAAGCATGTGTGCTTTCCTGAAAGCTTTTCCTAGAAGCAAAATGCACTGCAAAGATTTATACATCTGTCATGTCATCTTTTGACACAGCTGATGAAAGCCAAGGCATAGCCCCATGCAGGAATTTTGGTTGGGGGATAGGTACTGGCAGAAAGGAAAATATTGAGAACTTCCATGGTGAATTGTGAGGAAATATTTGACAGATAGCAATTTCCAGTCACAAATACACTTATTTTTAAATTGGCTTGAAAATTATTTTTCTTTTTTTTTCTATTGACTAATTGCATTCCTTGTATAATGAAAATAGTGGATGAGTGAGTGGCATGTGTGAGTTCTTGAGTCTTCTGATGCAAACAAACAATGCAGAAATGCAAGTATTTCCTTTTATTTGGGGTTTGTTGGGGTTTTTTTTATTGTTATTCATGGTGGTGGTAGCAGTTTAGAAGTGACTTAGACGACAGCAAAAGAAGGACATTATAATGTCCAGCCTATTATTACCTGCTGATTGTTTTTCTTCCACAGTGAGGAAGCTCATTTAAACGGCTGCTTCAGGCCATCTCAGCAGGAATTAGGAATCGTAATTAGATGTGGCCACGTGTTTTCAGTTTAAAGAATTCAATATTTGAAAATGTCAGATCAGAAAACAACACCAAGACAATCATTTCTAAAAATGCAATATCCTGCAGGGCAAGGAGGTCACAGCTGTCACCAAGTCCAGCCGTGATGCCCTGGAGAAGTAATGTTTTGTGGAAGCTGTGTGAGGAGGACCTGCTGAATACAAAATTTACTTCGAGGTAATGTTGTTCCCTTGCATTTTGCACTGTCATTTTCTGAGCCACAATTTAATTCCACTTGGAAATGGACCTTGGCTTTGATGGAGGACACATCTCCTGAGGTGCAGGACCAAGACATGGTGACCAGGGCAAGCAAAGACAGCAGGAACTCATCTCTGCCAAAAAAGAGGAGAAGGCACCAGCTAGAGGATTTGCCAACCAACAGGAAAATGGGCATTTAGGGACTGCTATTGGATCTCACTCTCCTCTGTGTAGTATTTGGAGGACTATATTCCTTACACACTTCTGTGGCTATTGCTGCAAGATTTAAATCATTAGTATTCCCTCTGATGAAAAATGGGCAGAGCCCTGGTGGTGGAAGGATTTCAAAGGCACGCTAGGATCTTTTCCTTCCTTTGTGTACCAATGACCTTGCAGAGAAAATTAATATTAAATGTTCAGTACAAGACAGAAAACCACCATTCAGGTGGGTTCAAACAAATCTTAAAATGTTGGAGATTTCCAGTGCAAGTGGAGGGCAGCCTGCGAAGATAAAACTTGTCCTCAGTCTTGCTTGATTTTCCCCTCATGACACTTCTAAACTACAGTAAACAAAGCATCTATGTGACAGGGTGTAAATTTCTGTGTCCTTCAACAGCTGGAGTTACTGTTCCCAGCACAAGTTTGGTAACTTCAGCATATTTCTCCAGGCAAACTATAAAAAGAAAATTAATGTACATGTATTTCTGTAAACACACACACGCATGAATCTGTTCGCATTAGCTATTGTGTAGGAATGAATTTCCCTCAATTAGCCTTAAACCATGCTGGGGATGAAGTGATGGATCTGACAGGAGTCTCTGGTGTGTACTTTAGTGCTGCCTGCTCCTCAGCTGGTGGAATATCTCCAGCAAACATTGCCAGTGAAATGGTTGCTCTGCATCCTCCTGAGAAGAGGAGGAAAGGAGTCTGTTGCTTGTTAAATATCAAGCAGACAAAAAACCACTATTTTTTTCCCCTCTTCCTGCCTCTTCTTACTGAGGAAAGGAAAACCCCCTTCACTGAATGCTTCTGTTTTCTAGGTTATGTTACATTGGGTCACAGTGCATTAATCTCCAGAATTTAATGGCAGGGTTTCCTTTCAGCATAGGTGGTAACTCCTGCCCATTTGGATAATTCCTCATTTGTTCCAATTTCACTTTTTTTTTTTTTTCTTTTTCCCCTGCATTGCACAGCACACCTGTTTCTCTGTATCTGAAAGAAGGAGCTAGTTCTCACTCTGCTTTCACAGGCAGAAGGCTGTTGAGCTCCAGAAATTAGGGAGGCTGGCTGGCAGGTGCCGCATCAACATGGAACATGGTCATGATTAAAAGTGACCAAGCTGAAGGCTGTTTTGCCTCACCTGGAGGAAGGAAGGAAGGAAACAGCTTGGAGGCACAAGGTTTGGGAAGACAAGGCATTCCTGCACTGATGTTCCACATCTCACTACAACTACTTCATTCAAAAAAAGGCATTTTTCCTTAGTTTCACTACAGAGAGAAGGGGCAGAGGAAAGATCCAAACCCTCAGATATTTAAAGCTCAGCATGTATTGCTCAGGCATTCCTACTGCCTCTTGAGTCAGCCTTACACCCATTTTGCCATGCAGGACTGACCATTATGCAGAAATTACCAGGTTCTTCAGCCTCGGGAGACTGAGAACAATTTAGCTACATTAGCACGTTATTTTCGCCTCTGTAATTAACTCCGCTGTGCTGACACTGAAGATCATTCGCTTGCCGAGGAAGAGCAGTTCTCTAAAAATGTTTGCAGAGAACTCCTTCCCCTGCTTCTTTGCAGTGAAATTCGGGGTTTTTTTGCGCTGCTTTTCTTCTGAACACTTCCACCCTCAAGAGAAAAGACAAGGGGATATCACGTCTCCTATTCACAGGCTTTCTGTGGTGCCTCAAAGCATCGTGTCATCCTTCATGCTGGTACACACTGTGCTAAAATAAACAACAATTTTTTGTCAGCAGAAGAATTTGAGCCATTAACCACCTCTCTCCATCATCCTGGGGGTATGGATTTGCAAAGCAGGCTGAGGGGCAGACTGAATTTGCAACGAGCTCTGGAGGTGCCAGTGGATAACCTGTTTCCCTGCAAATTAATTCTGGAAAAGGCTGGCTTTTCGTCCAATTGCTCATGCAGTAGTGCCATCTCGTGGTCCCTTCTGCTGCAGCTCTGCTCTGACAGCAAAAAGCAGGTGAGAAGAGCCTGCTAATCCCAGCAGAAATAGTTTCATATAAAGAGCTGTTAAATTGCTATCCTGACAAATGCCTACCTGGATGCATAAGCAGGCTGTGCTTAGGTCATCTGCTAAAGTCTGTGGGAAGAAGATTTAGGGCAGAAAAGGATCCTGAAAACACGCGGACTGAGGGAACTTCCAAAAGGAAGTTTACCCTGCAAGAGCAAGAGCCCAGATGTTTTGTTTTGTGTTTTCAAACAGAAAACAAACCACAAATAATTACTGTCTTCACCTTAAATAAATAAATATCCTGGCACAAAACACAAAAGCAAAAGTAAAATGGTATTAAAAGAGTGGTTAGATTGGGAAGGGGGGGGGCACAAAAGCAATTAAAAAGCTGTTGGAGTAACTGCTTTGTGAACGGACTGACTTTCAGTTTAGCATTTTCCTCCTTCCCCAAAGACCCACAAGTTGTAAATGCGTGGTCCCCAAAGGTTCCACTGCTCAGTATTTTAAAAGCATGGAATGCTCACAGCGAGGTGATGTGGGATGTAATGTGATTTGAGCAGCACGGGATCATTCACTGGCAAACACCAACAGAGCCAGACTACGGCTGTAATTCCACAGGTTTATGAATCACCTGCTGAAATCAACGAACCTGCTCAAGATTACACATGTGCTGACGTCTCTCCCTGAGTCAAGGCTGTATGGTGGAGAATAAATTACCCAGCCAGATAGGACTGACGTATCAGGGAAGATGTAAGCTTGAGATTGGGGTATCTTGATTGCCCTAAGCTGCTGAAGGTGCTGTTGGGATAATACACAAATAATCCATTAAAAATCTTTTCATCTCACAGGCTGGCCTGAGAGTTGTTGACATCAGAGTGCTGCTGCACAAATATTGTTTAGGGCTGAGATGTGATTTCTGTTAACAGATATGGTGGATAAACTGCCCATACCTGGATGGTCAACCCAAAGGATGTTCAAGTAGTGCTGGTGTTTGTGCCATTTGTATGGGCTAATTTTTTTTTTTTTTTTTGCCATCATCAAAAAATTTGGAAGTACATTTGCTGTGCTTCCACCAAAGCTGATTCCTTATTATGCATTCCTCTGAACAAAAAACTTGGATGATTTTTATTAATGACGATTATGACTGGCAATATACAACTTATAAACTTTTCTTATTTTTAGAAAGAAAATCCTCCTCCTGGCTCATGCTTCACTTTTTAATTGGCTGAGAAGTTTTTGACGTTTAATAGTTATGCAGTGGGCGAAAAAAGTGCCTGCTCTGTAGGCTTGAAACAGTATTTTGACCTGTAGGGTTTGTTTTCCTTTTTGTTTGTTGGTCAAGTCACTGGCCATTCACTGCCTTTCATGTAGCAAAAGCTGCTTTCTGTCCCACATTGCCATCATTCCATTGAACACGTCTTTTGCTGCAGGTAGGAAATCAAATGTTAGAATTCAATATCTTACAACTACTATCTGAACCTCCTGTGCTCCCACTAAGAGGTTTTTGGGTTTGTTTTTTTTTTTTTTTTCAGTTTCTTACCATACTTCCCTTGACAATTTGCAGATTAAGTGCACATCTTCCTCTGGCTCTGAAGCAGAGAACATGCAGTGAAGAAAAGGCAAGTCTGTAATTTCATGCTGAAATGTCAAGCTGCTCTGGAGCTGGGTATTTTTCTTTGTTTTCTTGTTCTCACATACTTTATTCACTTCACATTTCTCCTTCTTAGGAAACTAGGTGAGTCCCCAGAAGTGTGTGTAGACGTTTTAGTTCCCTTTTGGACCACTGTAGCCACTTGAAACATCTGTGGACTTAATGAACCATCTCCTTCAAGCATGAGTCAAATGTCAGCTACAATAAATAAGAAACACTGACCTTGGGGACAAAAAAAAATACTTCGTCATGTCATTATTTCTTAGCTTTTTCTCAAAGAAAAAGCTTTGGGGTACCACCTAAGAAATTAGCCTTCCCACACATGCTAAGCTCCAGAATGCCACAAGAAAGAGTCAACCTCTGTCTCAAGAAATCTGCCTGTCCTGCCTAAAAAAGTCCTGCCTAAAAACAAAGGCTGGGGAAACAAAAACTCTTCCCAGAAATACGGAGGGATATTCACATGGCTGCTTCTTTATTAAACAAATTGAGCTGATTGTGCAGAAACTTCAGCCTGAGTGACTTGTGCACACATCCTTCAAAGGACAGCATTTTCCAATAACAAACAATTCCCAAATACAGAAGCCAGGCATCTTCAGTTTGTAGGAGTGGCATCTCTCAGAGCATCTGGATGGATGCTTTTAAAAGTATTTTAGCATGTCAGAATTGTACAAGGAACCCTCGTGAAGGAGTGTCACATTTTCCTCTTGAAGCTCTTAATCACAATGTTCCCCTTCTTCTGGCAGCAGGTGATGCCACATCATTTTACAGAGCTGTACAGCCACAGATTGCAGAAGAGCTGCTCCAGGGGAAAAAAAAAAAAAAAAAAAACCACAAAAAAATAAATAAAAAAAAGAAAACACCCGGGGAGTGGCTGGGGAAGAGCTGAAATGAGTCATGGACCACAGCAAGGTCCTTCCTGCCATTCAAGCCTGATGGGTCTAGTGCAGGAGATAAAAATTTTAAAGGGAACATGGAAAAATATTTTCCATTTTTGTCACAAGGAAAAAACACATTGATCATTGCAATTTTGTTTAGAGTTGCAAAAATAAGGGTTAATTCCTGTGATAATAACAGCTATTAGTGTTTATGATGAATGAAATTTTTAGTGACTACCGCATTTGGGCATATTTGAATAAAATTAATATTTACAGTCGCTTTCTATGTCATGTGTTGAAAAGGGAGTGCTTTGTTCTCACCTGAACTTTGTATGTTCCACAGTTTTTGCCCTATGCTTTGCTGGAGGAGCTGAAGGGGTTGATTTACAAGAAGTAACTTGCCAAGATTTGCAGAGACAGAAGAAACTGAGCTAATTATAAGGGCTTTGAAGATAATTCAAATAATTCATCAAACCGTATGCTGGGATCTCAGGGAGTAATGGCAAGCTGGAAATATCCAGGAAAATCCTGAGACTGTGAGAAATGTGATATCACAGAGTTCTGCTAGTGGCCTCATCTGAAGGTAATTTTGAGCAACATTCAAATACTCCAGGTTTCACCACGTTCTTGAAGCAAGGATAGAAGCCCAACTCGTCACGTTTTTTGAATCCATCTGCAACCCAACCACTCATCCCTCTTTCAGCTCCAGCAAATATCATCATTGTGCAATGGATTTATGTATCTAATCAAACCTGTTCAGCACACGCTTCTGATGAGTCTGTGCAGGAAGGTGCCAGGTGATCTCACCAGGCTCTGCACATGCTGGGGTGAAGCACCCCTGACTCATGTCTCACCAATTATATTTTTCATGCCTTCAGCTCCCTGGGTAAGTTTAGCCAAAGTTTGTCAAGTGTGGCTACTGGAAGCGGAGCTGCCTTGGGAGAAGGGGGTGTGATTTCAGAGGATGTTACACAGCCCCAGATCACAGGTGGTAGTAGAAGGACTGGCTTGTTGTTTCTGGAAAAGAGTGGAACCACATTTTCAGGACAGACTAGAAAGTACTGGTTTAGTTGGATAAAAGAGTCATGGGAAGGAAACCCAGAGATTATGTGCCATGAGACAGACTGGTGTGTTTTGTGTGGAAGTTCTGACTGTAAACAGCTCTCACCATTAAGAAGAAAAATTCATAAGTTTTATTCACTTCTAAAACTTGGGGAGATATCCAGAAAACAACTGTTGGGAATTTTATATTTTATAAAAAATCATGTGTAAAATGTATACTGTTTAAATTTAGGAGAGTATAAATCAATTAAGTAGCAAGTAATAGGACAAGAGGAAATAACCTCAAGCTGTGACTGGAGAGGTTTAGATTAAACCTCAGGAAAGGATTCTTCAGTGAAAGGATGGTCAAGCATTGGAACAGGCTGCCCAGGGAAGTGGTTTGGTCACTATCCCTGGAGGCATTCAAAAGATGTGTAGATGGGGCACTTGAGGAGATGTGGCCTTGGCAGGGCTGGTTTAATGGTTGGACATGATGATCCCAAGGGTATTTTCCAACCTAAATAATTCCTTGGTTCCATGGTTTTACACACAGGTCAATGGATACACATAAAGTGTAATCATATTTTTTGACTGACTGCCTCTCTGAAACAGCAATTGCAAAATTATGAAATACCATAATATTTACAGACAGTGTGCTTAAACTTGAAATGATGATATGGATGTGATTAATTAATCAGTTGACTGAGAATAAATTATTATTAATTATTGCTCTCTATCCACCTTTAGAGCATTACAAGAAGTAAATTGTTCAAAGAAATACATATGGATATGTGTGATTAAGGAAAGGAGAGATACAGTGATTCATAAATATAATTCCAGCAATGTCCCTGGATACTCTCTATCAGAGAGGATGTGAGGAAGCCCAGCATCAGAAAATATATTTATTTCCTTTAAGATGTTTAAAAAGTTTTTTGAAGAAAACTTGGAATACAGTAGTTTAACTGAAACCATTCTTTCTGGGGAAATAATGTCTCCAAAGAGGAGAGAGTATCCTGAGAAAACCAGATTTGAGACTACCTGAGGAACCTGAATACACATGAGTCCATAGCAGCCTGTAGTTTTTCACTGCACCCTCTGTCACATTTGCAAAATTATGTCAGTCAAACAGTGGCTGGGGAAAAGGGAATATCACACCCATTTTTGAAAAAAGGTAGAAAGGACACAAAATTTTTGCCTCTGCATTGGAGAGCCATGGATTTGATTGATGGATGGACAGATCCACAGCAGGACCCCAGAAGAGACACCAAAATTATCAGAAGGATGAGAGATTTGGTGTGGTTCATCCTGGACATGAGAGAGTTTGGGAAGAATATGCTCCAGCCTTTCCACATATTACAGGGAAAGGAAGAAAAGAAAAGAAAAGAAAAGAAAAGAAAAGAAAAGAAAAGAAAAGAAAAGAAAAGAAAAGAAAAGAAAAGAAAAGAAAAGAAAAGAAAAGAAAAGAAAAGAAAAGAAAAGAAAAGAAAAGAAAAGAAAAGAAAAGAAAAGAAAAGAAAAGAAAAGAAAAGAAAAGAAAAGAAAAATGAAAAAAGGTTTTTTGCAGCACATGTAGTGACAGGACAAGGTGCAGTGACCTTAAAGTGGAAGATGGTAGATTTAGGCTGGATATAAGGCAGAAATTTTTTTGAATGAGAGTGGTGAGGCACTGGAACGTGTGGTCCAGAGAAGTTCACCATTACTGGAAATGTTCAAGGCCAGTTTGGATGGGCCTTGAGCAACACAATCTACTGAAAGACATCCCTGGCCATGGCAGGGGGTTTGGGTTAGCTAATATTTAAAGGTCTTTTCTAACCCAAACCATCTATGGTTCCATGGTTCCATGTGGCTTTTTCAGACAGTATATTTCTTTAATAGTATTTAAGCATTGCCTTAATGTTAATTATAAAATTGTGGTAGTGCTCTGTTGTCAGCCAGAAAACTACACTGACAATATTTTCTGTATGTTTCCCAAGCTTAATTGATATTTCATTAAGCAGATATATGAATGCAAATAATGATGTAAGCTGAATAAATGTTTGTAAATTATACTGGTTTTCTTCAGTCTTTCTGAATTTCCTGGAGTGCTAAGTGGACAGATTTTAAAAGCCTCATTATATTATTTTCTGTGTAATTTAATGGCACTTCAACAGGGGTAAGACGGAAAGCACAAACAAATGAAGGACAGCAATTAAAACCTATTTATGTATTGCATGTATCCACACACACACATGTGCATCTGTGAGGCATATTACATAGAAGTTTATGCACTCATGCATATACTTTAACTGTAACATTTTATAAGAAAAATAGATCCTTATGTGCCTCAACTTTCAGGAGAAGCTCGTGCTTCTCCTGAAAATATTGAAAATGGTTTTTTTCAATATTGAAAAAATAATAAAAAAAATCAATTCGTTTTTTCTGGTTTCTCAGGGGATGCACAGGGAAGACCTGGGGGTCTGCTGGCCTTCCCACAGCACATCTCTTCATTGGAATTTAATATATCTGCTGGAAATGAAGGTGAGCAAAAGAAATGTATTAAGTTAAGCAGTTGTTATTGTGTTTGCTGCCTCCACAGAATTCTGCACTGTCTTTTGTACCAGCATTTTTCAAGAGAGGCCTCACGTGCCATTCTTTATTTACTCACAGTGGAATTACAGTTTACTTTCAGGCTTAGGTGAAGAAGGAGTGAAACATTAAGCTAATTACATTAGTCATATATTGAAATAATATTGGAACACGTTGCTCTGTGGTGCTGGAAGGGTGAGGAAGAAGGGAAGAGGAATCCTGTGGAGCTGAGAAAGCCAGGAACTTGCTTTCTGTAAGGACTTTTTAGCAGCTCTGTTCCTCTACCTTCTCCTTGATCACAGCAGAAACCCAAGTCCTTATTTGGACACTTGTGTTTCAGAAACTCCAGCTCAACATGTATTCGAAATTATTTTTACCTACAACAAGACTCCAGGGCAGAAGACACTTTTCCTTTCATACAAGAAAGTGTTGACATAACATTGTGGATGTTTGGGAAGCTCTGACTCACTCTGCAGAGGATAATGGGTGGGACTTGGATTGAGACCAGCATCCTTTCGTTGGAGAGGGTTTTCACTCAGTTTGCAGTCTGGGACAACGGTTTGAAAAGTTGTTGATATCTCACTGTCTTCCAAAAGCAAATTTGCCCCGGATGAAAAGCAAGTTATCATTTTAATGTATTCTCTCCATGTTCTCAGATGAGATCAAACATAACTTGGTCAAAGTAGATATTTATTTCAAAATAATTTCTTGTATTTTGGATGTTTAGGCCACTGCTCTCTTGAAAGTAGTGTGGGGTTTCTGGGTTGTCTTCAGGAGGATTTTCCATTCCCCATATGCTGTTTCCCTCCTCTTCCTCTACAGAAATCACTTCCTGATCTAAGTTCTGTTGTTGGTAGTGTCCCTTCTTCATTTGCATTGACCTGGGGCAACAGTTCCAGCGGTTTCACCCCATGTGAGTAAGTGTGCCTGGCAATTTGAATAATCTCCCTGCACAGCAAACAGCCAGGGATACCCTAGTTAATGTTTTATTAATTAAAAAAATAAGGCCTAAGATGCTCCGAGCAGAATAATGGAGCAGATCCCATCTCTCTCTGTCTCTTTGGTCCATCACCAGTATCTACACGGCTGGAACCACTCAGAGTCAAGAAGTCTGACAGAAATGAGCTTCACCTGCTGTCAGGGTTGCAGCCAATTTGGCACAGCACAATCAGCTGCTGTTGGGTGCAAAACAACCAGCTCCAACCTGTTCTGGAAGGCTGCTCCCCCACTTCACTGCTTTCAGGTTGTTCTCCTCCTTCCTCTCCTTTTCCCCTTCTCTTACCTCTAGTGATTTTAGGAGACCCTAGGTTTTTCACCTTTTCACAGCACAGGTATTCTACAGAATAAGTAGGCTAACATCTCAAAATGTTGTTTTATCTCCACACTGCAGTGGCAAGTTGCAGGTAAATTCAGCACAGGGATGATGACAAGTTTGCACTGATAAATGCTTATAACAGAAGAAGCAATAAATATTAGGAGTTGTATACCTTGCAGAAATTATTTTTAAAACATAAGCAGTTTTCACCTAACCAGACAAAGAGAAGAACAAAACTGCCAATAAAATATCTTGTCTGCTAAACTGACTTCCACAAACAACATGTTCTAGGCAAAAGAAACTTGGCTGAACAATACATGAAGGAAGGCAAATAAACTGCATTTATTTTGTTCCATTAGCAACAGAAGGGAGAAGGGGGATAGAAAATGCAAAAGTGTAATTTCAAGAGGATAGTCTGAAAGGAAACTTAGTGAGGAAGGCTGTGAAAAGGGAACTCTTACACAGCAGATAGTCTGTGATTCCAAAATCCAGAGCAAAAAAGGAAAGAGGTTTTGGTTATATTCTTTGGAAATCGGGGGAGGACAGAAGATTCTTTCAAGTGAAACAAAAGATCTTATGTGAATTAGGAGGACTGAAGGGTGAAACTGGGGGGGACTAAAAGTAATGTGTGATAGGGAAGGAAAAATGTGTTTGTACAATGAAGAACAATCAAGAACAGATGGAAAGGACACATTAAAAAGCCATGATATTTATTTAATTAACACTCAATATTTATTCATTACTTTCTCACCTGACAAGCTGTAACAACTTTCCACTAACTGGAGATCAAAAACTTAAATAAAAATGTAAAATAGTCTATACAGAACTGTTTTTTCACACACACAGAAACTCCAAAAACCTGTCATGGCATAGACCTCTGGATTTCTTTTTTCTCTTTGGCACAAGTATCTCTTTGTAGCCATGAACTAGTGGAAGATAAAAATAATATACTTCATAAAACACAACAGGTTCACTAAAATCATACCTAACTTGCTGCAACTACTTTGGCTGGAAAATAGAATTCTCATTCAAATTGAAAAACTAAGATAGTTCCTTCTATTTAAAAATTAATTAGAAGAGTGTTTGGGAAATCATAGCCTGTTGAGCTAGCATGTTTAAAGCAATTACAATCCTTGATCAGTGTGCTACCATCTCTAAGCAGAAACAGAGTAAAATGATTATTTATCTCTTGTGTTGATGTTGTCATATGAAATAAATTTCTTCACAATGTGAAATCAGTAATGTTTCAAACATAAGGTTTTGTTGCTGTGTCTGACAAAAAAAAATAATTTTGGAGAATATTTCCCTAGAAAAATAGAGACAATTGGGAAGCAAGAGCAAACAAATCAAGTCTGACATGTTATGCAATGCAGACTCCCTTGGGTGTCAATAGACATGGCAAAGCCAGGGAGGGTTTTATGGATCAGAAGTCTAAAGAACAAAGCACAACATTGCACCTTGACAAAAAGTGTCACATAATGAAGAAACTAAATTAAATGTTTCTTCCAATGAGCCCCAGTAACCAAAGCAAACAAGGGAATAATAATGAGCCTTGGAAATATTACCCATGAAAGAGGATCATGTAGTTTCTTTGATGAAAAGTGAAAATCACCCCAAATCAAACAAGCCTCTGCACATCGTCACACTGAGTTCTCACATTTTTGGCTGCAGGCACATTTCATATGTAACCTGGTTTGACAAGTTGCACTGGAAGAATGCCAGGGCTAGAAAATCTACCTCTTTCAAACTATATAACTGAAATAAATACTAACTTTTTGTACTGATTTATTAATTTTTTCTTCCTTTGAAATGCTGAGTGTTGATGTCCTTCCTTTCCTGGACCATGTCTGAACACCCTTCTCCAAAACTCTTTGTCCCAGAGGTGAACAGAGAATGATGAATGCTAAAACATACATAAAAGAAACTTGACCCGGACATCAAACTCCAAAACTTACTTTGAAGACAGTGTTTGAGTTGAGGGCTGTCAGGATGAATTCTGCCTCTGCCATACTTTGTGCAGTCAGGTGAGTTCAGCAGAACTGCACAGGATGTATACAACACAGTTTGGTCCATCAGCTTCTGCCATTATCTAACCTCCTTCAGTTTTGGGTGTAATTCATCTTAGAGTAGATTAAATCCTGTGCCAGCAGATCTACAGAATCACTAAATTCCTCAGGATATCTTTTTTATTCCATGTTACAAATATATTTTGCGCAGTTGGGGATAAACATCTAATTTCCTAGCAGAGGTTTTCCAAGAACTTCTAGTTCATGGAACACTTTGATTATTTGAGTAAGGATAATTATACAAAAAAGCAGTACTGATGAGTGATGGACAAAGCAACACAGACTTTTAAAGTACACTTATTTTCCTTTAATTGCCACCTCTGTTTAAATGGGAGGACAATTTTGCTAAGGGTTGGCATATAACTAGTATTTTCTTCTCTTTTTTACTCTCCAGATTTTAATATTGGGCTGCTTCTGATTACCCTTGAAATTACAGGAGAGGAGGAAATGGCCTCAAGTTGTGCTAGAGCAGATGTAGACTGGATATTTATAAAAATGTCTTCACTGAAAGGGTGGTCAAGCACTGAAAGAATTTGCTCAGGGAAGTAGATTATTCACCATGCCTGAAGGGAGTTAAAAGATGTGGAAGTGGCACCTGGGGACATGGTTTACTGCTGGGCTTGGCTGTGCTGGGCTAGTGGTTGGACTCACTGATATTAAAAGTCTTTTCCAACTTCATCAGTATTTTCATTCCATTATTTGATAGCTACTGAATTTTGGAAGGAATCAAGAAGATGTATGCTAGAAAATAGACTGTACTGAACTTGATTTTTCAGTGCTGTGGGTGAGCTCTATAGAGACAAGAGGTCAGTAAAAAAGTCTGTAAAACATTGATGACTGGGAGTCGTGAGGTCTCAGACAGACCCCTTGTTTCCACAGTTCATGCCAGCTTTATTTATTGGCCATGATTGTGTCTCCTTCTTAAATGTAACTGTGTGTCCTGTTCTTCCTGTGAAGCCATTACTCTTCCCAAACAGTTTATAGGAAGACTGGATACCTCACACAGCCCTCTGTATTCCTGTTATGAAGGTGACACAGAGATCATGTTCTTTAACACCTAAATTTTGGATCATTAAACCTTTTAGCAGGAAATTTTTTAAATTTTGCTGACCAATTGTTGGAGTGGGGAGCACAGTTGTGTCTCATTTCACTGTCTGCAAGCCACAACCATGTGAAAAATGTTGTTTTACAGCACACTGCACTTGAGGAATGAGCATGAAAATTGTATTTTATTTACATGTTCTGAGGAAGCTTTTCAGAGGTCTATGACTCAAACCAAATCATAGTTAATTTCACCAAAACACCTCAAATTTCTTCAAGTCCAGTAAAATGCCTTGTCAACAAATGTGAAAAATTTAAGTGGATTCTGCTTACATGTTCTAGTACCAGAAATCTTGAAGAAAAGAGGTTTTACCTTCTGGAGGAGACTAAGCAAGCAAAACAGCCCTAGAAGCACTAGGAAAAACACAGTGCTTGGAAAAAACTGTCTTGAAAGTTTGCACAGAGAAAATGAGACTAGAAATCATTCTGCAATGTCAGCTCGATTACTTTTTTCTTAACAATATTCATTTTGTAAAGTAGTGGAGGGTAGGATTTGAAAAATGGGTTTATTTAGAGAAAAAGACAATGGTAACTGAATTGCTACCAAAAAACAAAGAAAAAAAAAGAAAGGGAAAACAAGGAAGGAAAGATAAGTTATTGTTTTGGGGCCTGAGATTTGTGTAACATAAAGTTTTTGCTAAGTTGGCAAGACTTGTGGGTGCCTGATGATAATTGCAAGGGGCCCTACAGGCACTAGTTCAAGCCAGGACTTACTCCTGTTAATCACAAGAGATGTAAGGAGCCAAATGTGGCACACAATTAAGGCAGGCTATTGGAGAAGAGAAAACAGATCACACAAAACAAAGATGCTCCTTGCTCCTCCATGCCTCTTGGCAAGGCATGGCACCACAGCACACACAAAAATAGAGCTGGGTTAAGAAAAGATGGATGCAGGAGTCAAAAAATCCCTGTGCCAGAAGGAGTATTAATCACAAGAGTGATGGTATTCAAGCAATTTTGGGAGATTTAAACCAGAGATTCGTCTTCTAGGAACAGAGCTGACAGATTTGTCTGAAGTAATTCATGAAACCTAATGAAACATATGGGAAATGTAGGAAATATGTCAGTGCAAAACCCACAGAGTGAGTGGCTATTAAAAAAAAACAAACAAAAAAACAAAAAACCTCACATTCAAAGAAGGCCTGATTTTAGAGTACCAAGAGCTGTGAATCCAACCCAAACATCACCTTCGAATTTAGGGATTGCACTGAGAGTTTTTCTCAGAATGAAGAAATGGATCACATGTCTTTCCTTAAAGCTGTAATGAATGATCCCATCTCTGAATCAGATGGCTGGAATCTGCTTCCAGTAAATTCAGCAATGGAAGCCAAAATATCTAAGGAAAGATGAAATCAACTACAAATGAACAAAAACCGTGTCCTTGAAAGTAGTGCGGGATGAATGATTTTTATTTTTCTGGCCGAAAGATTCTTATTGAGAGAGAGAAATAAACTTTAATCTGAACCAGGAAGCTATCGGAGCTGCCCTGAAGTTATCAGAACCAAGAGTACCCCTCTTCTGGCTGAGATGTCATTTGGAGATGGATGAGACCTTACAAAGGTTCCCGGACTTGTAAAAATGGCATTAAAACTGCAGATATAAGCCCTTACAAGAGCTTGTATGACTGTGAGCCCTGTCAAATATATACTCAAACCTTCAGCTAAGGTCTTCCAAACAGGCTAAATTGGTCTGCAGCTAAGCATTGCTGGTCAGCCTAAGCCTTGGGAAAGACAACAGGCTTTGTACAGAAAATATATATAAAAGTACAGTGATAAAAGGGATCTCAATCTGAGGAAAATCTTGACAGATTGCATCCAAAATCCAAGCCACTGCTCCTAATATATCACCACTAAAGAAAAGCTCAAATGACTAACAAGGATGCAACACTGGGAATTGCCTGGAACCAGATTCTGCACACAAGTCTGCAAATACACAAGAAATTCTGCTGAAATTTAGACTTCAGTATAAGTTCTTAAAACTGCAGTGAAAGAACTCTGGATTTGTGTAATAAGCCAGTTGTGTTCACAGAGGGCATCTGGTGTAATTTCATGTTTGTCATCCTCAGTGTGTCTTTACATATACAAGTTCAGTATTTATCATAAGTCACTCCACAATTTGTTATTTTCCCCACTATAATGAGAGAACTCACTGGTGAGAAATAAAGAACTGTTTCTCTAGGTGTAATAATTCATTCAGCATGCAAGACTGGGAGAAAATCCAATATTTGCTGGTCCTTATTTTGCAGTTGTGAAGCACCATGATCAAATTTTTAAGAGAACAGTCCGAATGTTTATTTTTCTTGAGGAAAAAAAAAAAGTCAGCAATCAGTTCAAGAATAAATGACATTTCTATGGAGGAAACATGCAGTGTTCTGGAGTCTTGGTTTAACAGTTCCTAAATAACTTGTGGAAGAAGTGTTCACACAGGGGTTTAGAAGAAAAGTAAAAGTACAATGAAGGAAGATGATTCACTGTGAGGAAGTGTCAAGTGTCCTCTTAGAAGGCAAATCTGGAATAAATTCATAGTAAAGAGAATTTGGCAGTGGGGAGAGCAAGGAAACAAGGCAACTGCAAAGAGGAACTTTAATCTCTACAGGCTTTGGATCAAAATTAGCTGTCACAATACATCCAGGGGTGGAAGACATCACAGTGAGTTAATCCCAAGGTGTATGAAGTGTCTGTAAGACACAGAATATCCCCTAAAAGATGAAAATATGAAGTGAAGGTGTCTCAGAAAGGGCAGGCCCCAATACTAAAGAAATCATGCAAAGGTGCATGGAAAACTCAGATTAGCAGCAAACCAGCAGGAATTTACCCCTTTTGAGAGGAGGATGAGCTATTTTGATAGCATCATGCCCGAAGACATGTCAAGTTTTAAAAAACCTGGCTGCAGAGTCAGAACATTGTAAATGGAGTTTATTTAGATAGTTTGAAGCAGGATGTGTTTTCTTATGCCTGTTAGCACAATACAGAGGATTAACCCAATTACAGCTCCTCTTACCTTTTTGCCCACAGGCAAGGGCAATGAGAGAACATATGCAAGATTACTTAATGTGTGAAAACCCAGAGTGTCTTCTTTTTCAGTTCCACCAGATATATAGTGCCTGTATCAAATTTATATCTGCAAGGTGATATCTTGAGCCTTATCACTGCAATTTTTTTATAAAATTCACACACAAACCTACTATGTTCTGGTGCTCTTCTTGCTCTGTGCTGACCCCAGACTGGTTCAGCTGGAGGACTAGTGCAAGGAACAAATACCTTTTATGAGCTTTTCATGAAATTTATAACCAGAGAAAGCTGCCTTGACTAGATAAAGACATGACTTTGAGTTGGCGTTATAACACCACGAAAGGCAAAAATACAGAGGAAAAAAGGTGGCAAGCAGAGAAAATAGGAAAGATTTATAAATAAATAATGCAGGTGGTTCTGTGTACTGCACAGAAGCAGAGAAGAGTTCAAGAAATGGAATGGAATGAGGCATCTGACCATGTGTGTATGGATGGATTAAATGTAATGGAGAGGGAGAATCCAGACCAGATGTTCAACTCGTGGAAGAAAATTTTGTCTATTACTCCCTTCATGATGGGTAAAGGTTCTGTTTGGACTTGGGATTTTCAGCACTGGTGTTTCCTCCCTCTATGGCAGCATCACCAGTGGTTTTGGCAGATTGTAGAGTTTGCTTTGAGGTATGACTTGGAAAGAAAGTGAAATTGTCATTCATGGCAAGTTCTACTAATGCCACACAAGTGGCATATTTCCTTTTTTGGCCCCTGAGCTTTAGAAAAGGGAAAGTGAGGATGAACACAATGAAATCAATTTGAACTCTGCCTATAATTAAATATTACAGATTACTGTTGATAAACTTGTCCATTTAATTACTTCAGAAGAGTTACCAGAGGTCAAAATAGTAACAGGCTATGTATCACGCTGTATTTTATTAAGGATTTATGTGTTTTCAAAGAAAAGTTCACTAAATCCGCCTTTCATCCTGAGATTTTCTTCCTAATCAGTTTTTTAGAGATGAACTCTCTAATGAGAGTTCCTCAGTGAGTGCCCTCAGCAGTTAGACAGTTTCCCAAACAACATTGGGTCATTTGGCCTAATGTAGTGTTTCCCTTGGTGCATGAAAAAAAGGAAGTTTTTCACAGCCAAAACAGAATTTTACTTAGTAATTCAGAGGGAAGTTTTGTTCTGCGAAAGTGAAAAGAGGGTCTGGTTAGCACCAGAAGATAATGCCCCATGTTTAAGGCAAAGTTGTCTATTTAGTGCTTTCAGAACTCTTTCAGAATAGATTATGAAATTTCTTTTTGTGGCCTAGGTAAGTCTTAAGGAATGAGCTGCAAATGCAGATGAGATCCCACAGGATAAATACAAAACACCAACAGGTGTTTTTAAGTAGCATTCAGCCCAGGATTCCAGTGATCCACAAATGGGTATGATTAAGGGGAAAACACAAAAAAAAAAAAGAAAATGGGTTCAGTGTGACCCATTAAACAGAGCCCTCCCAGACTCTGTTTGCCACAAAATGCAGCTACAACAGTACTGCTCTGGAAATGATGAAGAAAAAACAGACACCAATTTCATGTGACTCCAGTGAAGGTAACAGTTTGAAAACAATTTAAAGAACCAAGGTGGCTAAACCAAGTGGGAAGATGTGGGGTGTCCAGCCAGATGCCTCTGTACCAAGAGATGCATTACCAACACCGTGGGGTTAAACTCCCTTTTCAACTGCTGCATAACAGACGTGGTGCCCTGGGGAGAGTAACTTCTACTGTTCCAATCTCTGACATGCTCCTTTAGTATTGCTCACATCTAATTTCACAGGAAGTGGTTCGACAGAGGATGTGTCATTACAGATGTAGTTGCACATGAGTAACTGAATCTTGTGACCTTGACTGGCATTTTTAGAAATACTAACAATAAATAAGCCCACATGTATTGCAAGAACACAGTTTTTAACCCAAGCAAACGCTTTTTTTGGAGAAGCTTTGGTTTTTCAGCATCTACTCCACAGCCTATTCCATGGACAGCAGCCAGAGAATGGAAAATATGTACTGCACTGTCACCAAAGAGCAAAATCTCTACCCTGTGTTTTTAAAGTCTTTTGTAAAGCATTATCAACTCAAGGTGAGCCAGATGACTGCAGCATCTGACTGACTCAAATCTTTCCAGCATGCCCTTTGTCTCATTCCACTTAGCTCATCTGATTCACTGCAATTTAGATTCTATTAGCACAAAAAAAACCAAAGTGCAGTCGCTGTTCAGCCTGCCTGAACAGAGCCATTTCCTCACTGTTGCTTCCCAAAAACCATGAGGTTTGAATTCTGGAACAAGAAAACCCTAATCCAGTACCCAGAAAGGGAGTGATCTTCACACTCATCTTCCCTGTGTGCTTCAAAAAACAGGTTTTCAAATGTATATGTGTACACACATCCACATCCACAAATATATTAACAGATCAGGAATTAATCCAACATTAAAGCCAAAAGTAGTAGTTGCAATGTAAGAGTGAGAGTACATAAGTTGCAAAAGTGGGTTCTAAACCATTGTAAATACCATAATAATCTTGTCAGTGGAGTTAAGCTGTTAGCCTTTGACTTGGAAAACAGGATCCTTCACCTTAAATTCACAGAATTTCACCAGAAACTAAATTAGACTGCTTTGGGGAGGAATTGATCACCAGCTGAATTAATTGAGTATGAAGTACAAAAACAGAGCTGTGTCTTCTCTGGGGAGAATGGATTTGGCACTGGAATCCTTCCTTCCTTCCTTCCTTCCTTCCTCACTCCCTCCCTCGCTCTGCTTTTCCCTCCTTCCTCCCACTCCTCCCAAAAACATTTAAGCCCGAACAGAAACTGATCTAACACTGAGAAAGTGGTTTTGCTCAGCTGCACAGTCCACAGTACACAAATTTCCATGATGAAAAATGCTGATTTTGGTATTATGATGTGGCACTTTGGGTCAGTAAAAAACATCTAGAAGTTTTCAAATGTATATTTTAGGTATTGCTTTAATGATACATGTTTTTAATTGCCCACAAGTGCCAATAGAAATGTCATTTCCTTACAACCCCTTCCAAAAGTGTGTTACGAGATTGTATTTGATAGACTAATCCCCCCCTTCTAAGCATTTAAATAGAAATAAAAACTCTTCTGGTTTCCTTGTAGGACCAAAGGGAACAGGACCACCAGCATTTTTGCCCTCTGGTCATCTGGAACCAATGCAATTTTTTTCTTTTTTTCTTTTTTTCTTTTTTTCTTTTTTTCTTTTTTTCTTTTTTTCTTTTTTTCTTTTTTTTTTCTTTTTCCTTTTTTTTTTTTTTCTTTTTTTCCTCTTTCTCTTTTGTTGAAAATTGTTGTAGTTTTACCATCAGCTTTTAAAGATTAATTTCACAATACAGTAAAGGAAGGATAAAAAATGCAACAGATAAAAAAATTGTACCCCGCAAAAGACAGAAAGTTCACAGAAAGTTCACAGAAAGTTCACAGCACAGGAACCCCCTTCATAGTTGCATCCAATGTATCTGGAAAAAAGTGTATTAAATTGTTCTAGTTTCTATCAAAATTTTGAAAACATCTATATGGTAACAGCAGCTGTTTGACCCAATAGTTAGGAACGTGCTGAAAGAGTCTTTAAAAGCAACCAGATAGGAAAGTTTTCACAGAGCTCCCAGTGAATTAACCAGGGAAGGCCACATTTGCTTTAATAATCTGCAACACAGAGCTTGAAACTATCCTACCAACAGGAAATAGTTTTCTTGAGAAAAACAGTGCAAATATATTCTGAGTGAATACCTCAAAATTTCTAATAAAATTTATTTTTTAACTATAAATGGATAGGAAATTTGATGACATGGTGACTTTAGGAACCCTATTTAAACAGCAGGGAGCATCAATCTGGTTTACCATATCTAGTAGTTCAAATATTTGTTGACACCACTGGTTAACATGTTCTATTTTTAAAAAATAAGTCTAAAATCCTATTTTGCCTTGACTTGCACGCTCCACAAAATCAGTGTGCTTTGTGTTTTAGGATGTCATTGATTGGAAAACATGATTCTTCTGCAGCACTCTGTGGTGTAACTATCTAGCAAAAAACCCAAAATAAAAACAAAACGAAACAAAACAAAACAAGAGCAAAGAAACCTGCATTTTCCTGTTTGTTAGTCCTGTCCAAGGCACTTTTCTCACCTCTGTGCTATGTTGGAAATGACAACAGCTCATTCTGCCTTTGATGAGCGGGATAAAAACAACTTGACGCAGAGCACTGCTCGGTTTGGTGGCTCTGATGAAACTCACGGTTTAATGTGAGCAAGTACCTGCAACTTTTACAACGGAGTGCCATGAGTAAACCTATTGTTAGCAGTGGGTTTATCTCCCCTGACAAGCCAATCCTGCTGAGTGGAACCCCTTGCTGGGTCACGAGTGTTCACAAGTGTGTGCTCAGGCTCTGGTTTTTCGCGCACCTGATCGCTGCACCCACCACGCGGTGAAATCCGCGTCGCCCCAGTGTCATCACCTCCCAAGGAAGCACAGCTCTGGCCTCGTCAGCACGTGGAAATGAGGATCTGATGATTGAGAAACTCCTCTGACCTAGGAAAGCACCTTGTCAGAATGTCTGATCAGAGTGTGTTTGGACTTGTGGGGCGCAGTTTCACGTGAAAACTTGAAGTTCTGAAAAGACTTTCTGGCAAATTCCCTCTTCCCTCTGAGAAACGCAGTGATTTTTGACACTGTTGATTCAGATGACTGCTTGCTATCACACTGGAAATCCAGGTTTTGTGTTTCTTCCTTACTAAGGACATGTTATCTCTTTTCCTGATTCCTAGGTTCCTGATCCCACCTTTTCCTTCCAAATGCTCGCAGCATACAGGAGCTGAAGGGGAAAGGAATGGCATCTAATCTTAACCCTGCATGTCCAATTTTTATTTACATTGTGGAAAAGGATTGTGGTTTTGGCAACGGCAAACCATTGTCACAGTAACACAAAGCAGACATTGATTTCTAATGCCTTACACTTTTCAAAGTGTGGTGGTGTAAACCTGGAACAAGTTCACTCAAATAGAACATTGTTAAGACAAGAGCACTGGCACCCCAGCAAAAGTTTGCTGCAGGTTAGACCCTAAAACATAGCCAGAAAAATGTTGTCATTACATCTTGAGCTCTTAAGTAATCCAAAGGATATAGAGGTAGATACTATTTAATTTCTTTTCTATGCACACTGACAAATGCTGAGAACGTCAAATGTGTTCTTAAGGTTGGATCAATTTTTTTGTAGTTCAAAACACTTTAATCTGTAAAATTCAATTTGAGACACTTTTCTGCAGGAAAATTTCCTTTGCTAGAGAGTCTTTGTTTTTATACTCTCAATCTTAAAGGGGGTCAAGTGGATCAAAAGTTTTAAAAATCCAAATATAAAATGAATAATTTTGTTTCAGGTCAAGCATATTGTCTGGCTTAATATGAAGTGTTTTGCTCCTGTTTTCATTGAGGAAAACAAAAACGTTCTGAGATTTCCTGTTGCTATGGTTAGTTTTAATTCAATAAGAAGGAGAGTGCTTTTCCCATTAACTTGCCAGGCTGATTCATAAAATTCAAAGAGGCATCCAAAATTCTCTCATTCCTTCTCCCAGAAATAGTCAAGGGTCATCTAAGCTGAGAAGAACTACACAAAAAAAAATAAAAGGAGAAGTGTTGAGAGGATCTTCAGAGGGGGAATACAATCCGTGCCTTGGCAGATTTCTGATTGTTGGGTAGTGTTGAAAGGGGTCACTTTGAAATCAGGCAAGCAGGTGACTCAGACCCTCATGGTGGGCATCACCAAGGAAATTCAGTGGGTTTACAGATACTGATTATACACTGTGAAAGGAATTTATTTGCAGGCTGGGACAGGATGGCTTTCAGTGTCAGCCCATTTCTTAAAACCCAAAACAAAGCGATAACCAAGGTTTGCAAACAAGCTGTCTCTGGGGCTTTTTTAACACGTACTTGTAGAAAGCAGCATTCCAAGAGCATCTAATTTTCACATGGGGACCATGCTATGTTTCTGAGTAAGGTGGGATGCCAAGGCTTTCTCAGAAGCACTGGCAGGAGAAGATATAAGGAAAGCAGCCACTTGCTATCTGTGCAGAAGGATTTCCACAATGTGGGAGGAAGAGCTCTGCCAATGTCCTCCTGGCAGGATGTGCATGCCCAGCTGGCAGCAGAGTACATCCAAAATGCAACCCAACAGAAATGCCACCTTCCTTTGGCACCTGCCTCTGCAGGATGCTGCTGCCACATGGCCAAACACACACCTGTGTGTGCCGATCCAGCTTCCTTTGCTCTCCGGGCAGAGGGTGGGAAGGAAAACCTTGCATGCCAGGCGAGTAGGAGCAGCCAGATCCTGGCAGTGCCCCTAAGGAGGGCTCCTCTCACCTGCCTGCCAGGCAGCATAGCAACTGCCAGCCACAACCTGCAAACAGCCAGAAAACCAGAATGCTCCTGTTTGTGCCCTGTTGCCATGGGGTGGGAGCTCCTGCGAGGTTGAAGAGCATGAGGCTGCACGCAGCCCCGCGGGCATGCGAGCGCCCACGGCCTCAGCTGCTGGGCACCCACCAAGGGCACACACACAGCCAGAGGCTGTCCCCACCCAGGGCATGGAGGCTGTGCTGGAAAACCAACCCACATCCTGAGGAAACCAACCAAATTGTGTTAATTTAATCATGGTAATTCAATTTGTTAAGCTAGCAAGGGAACAGTGCGCTTTTGGCCGTGTGAAATCTGGGTGTAAGAGGAGAGCACGTTTAAGACTGGTCTTTTCCTTCAGAGCAGACCCAGAGATGGTTTTGGCTGTGAGATACTTGTGTGAGAGCAGTGATGCTTTCAGGTTCCCTTCTCCACTTGGGAAAACTTCTGAGTCTTCTTTGCCCTTGTGTCTCATGAGGTCACTCACCTGTTGGTAACACCTGAGCATACTGCTGCTCACAGTTCTTACGAACTAAGGGAGCACACAGAGAGGTGTTACTAGCAGTCAGGTCAAGCACACTTGCTTCATCAGACTGAAGAAGAGAGAAAATGTTTTTTCAAGAATAAAATAAATCCATAAAATGCAGGTAAGCATTTTAAAAACAATGGCTCTAATCTTTTGAGACAAGGTTATGGGCTTAGAATTCTGTTTACTCCCCGTGGTGCTCAGGTGAGTGGCAAAGATGAAAATGTGAAAGGTAACATATTTTGGGTGTAGGAATGAACCCTGGGAGTGAGTGTTACAGAAAGTTGTACTGCTCTTCAGACTTCATAAGAAATCCCTGACCTAAGTCTGTGTAAGATTTCTGCATATAATGACAATTACATCTTCAGTAAAAAGAACAGTCAATGAGGCTGTGATTAAATCCAGCACATCTTCCTGTCCATACTGACATTTTAGGCCACTACCAGCTTGGAAGAAGGAGAACTTTATGTTGAACTACAATGGGTAAATGTAAACAGTTTTAGGGGTTTTTATTATTTTCTTTTTTAAATAAACCTGTGGTAAACAGACAATGCTTTCCTTCAGGGAAATGTTCCCATCTGCTTGATTCATGGAAAGTTACTCATCTTCCTACCTCAAGGAAAGAAAATGTATTTAATTCTTGAGAATAGACTATTACATCACATGAGCAAAGATGGTTTAAGAGGAGGTAAAGCTGTGAGAGCTTCCAAAGGCAGAAAAGTTTTCTATGCAGTGAGATGCTCTTCAGATGAGTTTGTTTAACATCTATAGGAAATATTTCTCAATTAGTGTATTGCAAACATTCTTGTCCCATGGGATGACCTAATACTACTGGCCTTTTCCACCTCATACATTGCTTGAAGTGCAAGTTACAGCAGATATTCTTGCGTTACTTAACTAATTGTCATCACTTGCTTGATTCATTCCATTATACTATTTGTGGTGTACCATGAAAGTCTTGTAAAACCGTGCTTGCACATCATTATTACGGGGTACTGTAAACTGGGAAAATGCCATGAGGCAAATGCTTAATAAGTTGTTGACCCTGAGAAATGCTATGAATAGGTTATGTGTCCTTGGAAATATAACATGGATGAAGAAGTGCTACCTGAGCTTATGTGGTCTGATTATTGACAGAACAAACTGGTGTGACAGTAAGTTTTCTGAGGTAAAGGACACAAGCTGGCACAATTATTTTTGTTAACAAAATTCACTGTGACTGAAACCTTTTGATGTGGCTGAACATTGCTCTCACCTGACACTGCCTACTCCTGTCTGATCTTAAATATGGATCAGAAAATCTTGCTGAAGGGTTGCCTGGAGTACCAAGAGCATTTCAATATAACATAGTTTCAATATAAAATGTGGTTTGTTGGCTTCTAAGTCCATTATTGCCTTTCTGAAACATAAATAAGGCTTAAACTAGAATCCACAGAAACCGTATTTTCCTATGCAGCTTAAGAAAACTTAAACTGCAACTGTAAAAGCTCAAAGAATAATTAAATTATGGGATTAAGACCAGGAAGTTGCTCGCCTTCCATTTTGCCTTATGCAGAGCACTTTCTTGGACTGATGGATGAGAATAAATCCCTGCTGTGCCAGCAGCTCCTCTGTGGTTTCTGGGAAGTCATTTAGACACATGTCCATGGAGGTGAACAAGCAGCTCCAACAACTTAGTTTGTTCCTGGAGGAGGCTGGATGTTACTGGGAAGGTGGAGACCTGTACTAACAGGGTGCTGTGCTTGGCCTAGGAAGCCTTGTGCTCACAGGCTGGGTTTGTTAGACTGAAAATAAAGTCATGGCAACACAGCCACATGGCACCTCTCCAACACGTGGCTCACAGGAGCTTGGGTCTGTCCACACTTGTCTGTGTTTTTAGCAAGACCTTGCTTTTTCTGGACTGGGTGCTCATGGTGAACACCTGTGTTCCAGGTCCTCAGCTGACACATTTTAGTGCCACAAATCCAAACCTGATACTTTTAAACTCCTTCTCCAGCTGTGGTCTCACCCTGAAGATGAGAACCATAAAATTTCCTGGCTCCTAAAAGTCTGCTTGGTATGCCCAGGACTGCTTCACACTTGAAAACACTGAGTTAGAAATTTCCTTTTCCATCCAACTTGAAGAGCTGGACCAGTGGGTGCGTTCAGCACATTCCTACCCAAACAGTCCCTGCTTCAAAGCAGTGTTTGTAACATCTTTTTCATCCAGAGCTTCACTGGTTCATGTACTGGTTAGACAAATAAACTGTACACATGATAAAAGAGAAAAACAGATTTCCTGTCCCTGTTTTATCTCATGGTTTGTCTTTTATAGCATTTGTTGCAATGAGGATGGATATGGAAAGTGGTTGGTCAGGCAATGCAGAACCACGAGGAAAAGCATGGCATTGAACATAAGGCTTTTTTTTAAATTTTGAATTAAGATAAGAAAGTCACAATATGATAAAAAAATTTAAAATAATAATAATAAAAAATTTTAAATAATTGACATGGAGGAAAAACAAATATATGCTTGTCTCAAAAAGACCTTTAGATTCTCCACAGGGAGGAAGACCTTCCTCTGTAAAGCAGAGTAATGGAGGTTTAATTGTGGCTGATATTGATTCAGGAAATATCCTTCTCTTCTCTGTTTACTCTCATCCACTTTAAGAAATTTCCAGCACAGTTAATCATCCCCTACTAATCTGCACTGTAGAGGGAGAGTGGCCCTTATCTTGGCAGGTAAGACACTGAGTCGAGAAATATGCTCTGCACTCTTATGTCAGAATTATCCCTGGGGTTTCTCCCTCCCTGTCAGATGGCAATGACAGCTCCACCTTATCACACAAGGTATGGTAAGGAAAGATGCTTGTTCTGCTATCTCTGTTATTACTGAATTCATGAAGAAGGAAGGAATACAGACACCACAGGAAAGGCCATTCTGGTTGCAGATTCTTATGGTAGTTTGCAATTTCCTCAAGAAGAAACTATCAGGGAAGGTGGCCTAATATGGGCTTCAGTCTGAATAAGGAAAATATTATTTGGGGCTTCTTTCCTTCCCTGTCCTGACCATTTAAACATGTAATGGTTTCATATACCAGCAGAATGTGAAAAACATATATAATCTGTTTGAAGTATATTAATTTTTTATGTCCCTTGCTGCATCTTTATTCTGAATATCACTATGGTCATTGCAATAAAAAGGTAGATTTTCTTTTCCTTCTGTAACTTAGGAGAATAGTGGATGAGTGTTTATTACATAACATAGAAACCAAGTCTCCAAAGTTTTTTAAAACAAATTGCTGATGATGGAGTCTACGCTGCTCTACTGATTTGCATGTCCAAAAAACATTCATTACATGGATTTTATTCATTTTTATATTAATTTTATGTTACAGATAAAAAAAAAAAAGAAACAAGAAAAACTATTTTCAACAGAGCTTGAAGATTTTTTTTTTTCTTCTGATCACATCACATCTAGGGTCTCCCTGCACACAACATTTTTCATCTAACTACAAACACTCCTAGGATATCAGATGCATGCAAGCTGATTCATTTCTTGGTGAAGCAAAGAGAAAGCCCAGGCTGGAAAGCACTTAGTAATCTAAAATTAAATAAATAATACCTTGGCATGGCAAAACTGAAATTCTTTCTTGACAAGATTTTGTTGGGCTCTTGTTCTCCAGCTTATATTAATGTTTTTAAATTACATTTGTTTGGTCAAAATATCAAACAGAGAAATGTATTAGTTCCACATTTGTGTGGATTCTGCTCTGAATAGTAGGGACATCTGGAGTGACTTTCACCTAGACTAATTGGATCTTGTGTGTGGCTTTATCAGGATCTCTTTCCAAATAGTCATTTAAACAAAACCAGGTCTGACGTTGGTAGGTGCATCCCCTGAACCATCTGCTGGTTGAAAAGATTTCTGAAAGGAGCCATGGGAATGAAACAAAGCCTGCTACCAGGAGGGAGCAAGTAAAACTTGGCAGAAAACCTAAATGTGTTGTCATTTAGTATTAAGTCATAGCTATGGCAGTAGTTTTCCACCTCGTTGCTTACACTGCTAATAACTCATTGTATGGAATTGTATAAAAACACCAGTAAACTGTACTCAGCTGTATTCCGAGACAGGACTTGTGACTCTACTGGCAAAAAATGACAAACAAGGTACCCTGCAAAAAAACAAATCCTCTGACTGGAGTCAGGGGAAGCCCTACCTAAAAAGGAACAACATAATTAGATCTCTGATTACAGTGTGCTTGCGTAATTCCACCAGTGAGTAAGGTTTTGAACAGGAAAGAAGGTGGCCTTTGACTGCATAAGTGCAGGTAATAGCAACTGGCAGGCACTAGTTCTGAATATTTGATGTTTGCTCCCAGAGAGAGCAGCAATGGCCAAGGTGCAATAAATGAGAACAGCTGGGAAATGGCCCACACACTGCTCTGCTCTACCTGTGGAATTCAGCAATTTTGCATTTTTACAGAGCTTGAAATTAAGGACAATCTCTGAGAAATTGGTATCTTCTACAAAATTATTTTCTGCAGATTTTTTTCTTCTTTTTTTCTTTTTTTTTTTTCCTTAATATACAGCAAAGACCTGCATTAGCCTGCACCTAAATGAGGGGGATTACTCAAAACTGGGCATATTTATGTCAATGTGTTTCCCAGTTGGTGCAAGTGTGAATCCTCTAAAGCTGTCTCTATGCAAAATAGAAAAATTATTAGACATGGGCTGTCTAATTCTTGGCTTGTTTGAATTTGTGTTGTTGATTTGGTATTTTAGACTGAGTTTTTTCATGTCCAAAAAGTGAGCTTTGTCTGCTTGAACCTGTGAAACAAACAGAAACTGTTCCTGTTACTTTTCTAGATCTCCACTGTCTAAAGAAGTAAACTGAAACAAACAAACAAACAAAAATAAAATTAAAAAAAAAAAAGTTGCAATACCAAGGTATTACTCCCTTGCAATACCGAAGTATTACTTCCTTTGAAAGTGTTTTTCAGCCTCTCCGTGGAGCAGGTCTGTGTACCCCACTAGTGCTTTTGGCCCTAATTATTTATGCCAACGGTTTGTCCAGAGGAATACACATATCAATCCCAACAGAGACAAAATTAGCCATCTGTTGCAAGTCCTTGATTTTCCTTGTCCTTTCGTTCTGTGTGACAATTTCTAGGTCATTCTAGAAACAAGGAGTTTTATCTACATTTCCACAATTCTCTCCTGCAATAAGATTCCATATAAACTACACATAAAAAAATTAAAACCTCAAGGAAATATAATGATTCAGTGTTTTTTCATGCAGTAACTATAATCCTAGAATAATTAAATGTTCCTTGAATTTGGAAGCTTGTAAAAACGTTACTATACACCAGATGTCATTTCAATTACTGCTTTGTCTTCCTAGTCTCCACAGTTTGTTTTCTAAGCTGTAGTTTATTATGGTGTTTGCAATTTTTTTTTTTTTTCCCCCCACAGCTAGATCCAGCTCAATGTGCTGTAGTTAGAGTGTTTGCCATTTAAGGGCTGGAATGAATGTCCTGTGAAGAGGATATATGAAGTTCAAGTTTGTCAATCTTGGAGAAAAAGAGGTTGAGGGAAAACTTCATGCACTTGTCTGTCTAGGCCTGTGAAAAGCAAGCCCAAAGTTAAATGTGGGACAGAAAAGAGTCAGAAATTTTCAGAAATTTCCTCCCACAAGTGCAAGGAGACACCTTCATCCCTTGAGAACTACCCATACAGATCCTATTCTAGTTAAATCAGTAATAGAATCTAGAAATTTCTGCTGTATTTGCAGGTAAAGAAAAGATTTCCAAATTTTCACTGTAGTGCTGATAGCTAAATTAGAATGTTTCTGATACACTCTTTTTCATTTTCACTTCCAAAATAAATATATTTTTAGAATTACATGAATAATCCTGCAGCTGTTGAAGACAATCATTAGTCCTTTTATCTTATTTTATTTTTATTAGCATTAATTTCAGATTTTAAAGCAATGGATTAGACTTAAGGTCCAAAGCATGGATTTTTTTCAAAAAGATTTGGAATTCCTGACTGTCAGTATGAAAACCAGTGAGAACTACCTGATGTTTGTCAGAACACCTGACAGACTAAGTTATGTGTCTTTGACCCGTGGAAGAAAATGGAATATAAGGTGCCTCTGCTTTTTAAACTTGAGAATTACATTGTCTAAGCTTAGATCTCCAGTTTAAAATAACAAAGTAGTGGGAACAATATGGGGTTCAAAATGTTAAAAAATACTGTCAAAGCAGATTTGGAGGAAAAGTAAAACTCACTGGAAAGTAGGAATGACTCTCATATTTTAAGGACATGTTGATAAGTGCAGCCCATGTCTTGGAAAACATGTTATCCCAAACCTGCTTCTGCCCCAAACTGGTTAACTTCAACAGCACTGGAGTTTGTCTGCCATTCCCAGGATCCAGGCTGATCGTTTCCTCCATGGAAAACTGGGGGAAAGAGTTTGCTTTGCCCTTTTGGAAATTATCTCTTAAGCGCAGTGCCAAGGAGCCTCGTGGCTCCTGAGCAGTACCATGGATCTTGCTTATCCTGGAGCTGGTTTGGCCTAATTTAATTTTCTGCCAAATTCTTCCTGCTGTTTCCTCTCCAGAGACAGCTGTGAGCACAGGTTCTGCTGGGTTTGTACCCTGAGCCACAGTTTTGGAGCCAAATGTGCTCATTTCTCACTGCTGCGTGTGATGAGTCACAAAACAAAAACCTTAACCAGCTGAAGGCCCAAACCCTTGTGTTTTCCAGGCGTGAAAGAAAAAAGAAAGAAAAAAAAAAATAGAGCACAAACTCTGGCATTTCCTACCTGGAAGACCAAGAGGAGAGGCTGAGAAGTGAGGACCACCTCAAGTTTGGCTGGAAAAGGAGTTGATGCTTTGTTCCCATTTTACTGGAATAAGGATTCCCCAGGCCTGAGTTTAGGCCATGGAGTACCTTTTGTTTGGAAATAGCTGCATTCACAGGAAACACCTTTTGAGAGGTGTCCAGCAGCCCTCCTACTCTGTAGGAAACATGGCTATAAATCCTCTAAGCCCCATTTTGATTTCCTTCCCCCTGTTTTGGGTGTCCATGCATGGCTGCAGCTTCTGTTTGGTGTTCACAAGGCCCTCGAGGTCAACATTTCATTTCTTTGAGAAGATTAAACAGCAGCACAGCAATGAAATTTTACAGTTGTATGCAAAAATTGAGTTTTTTAAGAAAGAAAGACAGCTGCTACTTTATTTTGCGAATGGATGCACTACAATAGGGATTATTTTTGGCATGTAGGGACCTGGCACGTTAGTAATATTCATACAGGCTGTTTGCCTTATCAATATCTGCCATGAATCTTCATTCTCACCATTTCAACAATATGTTCATGAGAAGGCCATTTTCTGCCAACATTGTGAAAAATCTTCTTTTATGCATTAAAAGAAAAAATCAACAAAATGCACCAGCCTAGTTGCATCTTGTTCTTCACTGTTGTGAGGCCTCAACTAACAGATTACCTCTTTTCACAGAATATTTTAAAGGACATATGTTGGGGGCCAAAAATTGTAATAAAATATATTACATAAATCTTTCTAACCACTCAGTATTGATACACAAATATAGTAGTGAGATTAACCCTGCAATTACAGGTGGGTTTTTTTGCTTTTTTTTTAAAATGCTGGACCACCAGGTGTATAGGGAGTTCCAAGTTCAGGTGGAAGAAAGCATATTATGACACGACAAACCTGACAAATTTCTTTTTTGGCTTTGAGAAGAGGGATTTGAAATCCCTTGTAAATTAAAAAAAAAAATAATAAAATAAACAAACAACAATAACAACAGACAAAACTAAACAAAACATAGAAACCAAAAACATCCAAAGCTGAATATTGCTCATGTCAGTGAATTGTGGGGGAAAGTTGTGTGCAAATGTGCAATATAAGCATGTGCTGTGTAGATGCCTTAAGGGCTAAATCTGCGCCCTGTAATCAGTCAAAAACAGCAACACCATAAACTTTTTTTCTGCACTTCAGCTGCTTTTGGATCATGTCTTGCGTGGTGTGGCCTTGATTCAAAATAGTAGCAATAATGTCCTTAATATTTAGCCCTGCAGGGGAAGCAGAAAAGCTGTCCCCCATTACCAAAATTTAAAGAATCACAGTCATGACAGTACAAAGGCATTTGTGCTTTTAGTGACTTTTTCTATGGCAAAATATGAGCTAACAGGATAAGACTTCAAGTTATACCTTAAAAATAAACACCTGGCAAATGACTGCCACATCTGCAGCACACCATGGTACTTAAATTACATTTGGCTCGTCACCCTGAGCTTCACAGCTGTTATGGCACAGAGGAGGATAATTAAAAGCAGCAGATTGCCATGGTATTTAATGGACTGCTGCTGAACTATTTGTGTGTTTGTGATCCAAGTGAAAACTGTTGGGCAAGTTATGGCTTTGGAGCAGGAAGATGTTTATGAGTGACAGTGGGTTTACTGAGAGTGTTTATTTACCCTGTGATGTGGGGCAAGAACAAAAGATTTCAGGACACTGAGAAGCTGTAGGAATCACATTGTAGTTATATTAGGAATGTGCTTTAAGCAGAATAAATTGTGTCTTGTCTAAAGGATACATATATTAACATTCCACAATATCAGCTATATCAGCTAAGGCTCTGAGTCACCAAATAATGTAAAAGAAAGCTAGTTCCTGACTAAGAAAAAAAAAAAAGTCATAGGAAGGAAAGAATGAAGGAAATTAATTGTGGTAATTTGACTGCTTTTCTGGTGCACTGAGCTCATCCCAAGCTCAGGTACAGACAGGTTCATTTCAGGACTGCAGGTGACACACAGCAGAGATTCCCCTTCAGCCTCCTGTGATGTGCTTGCAACTTTGTATGCCAACACACAAAAGGTGAAAAATATTTATTTTTTTTTTAAATGTTCACAACCATCCCTCTCGTTTACAACCACATTCCTGGAGAGAAAAGCAGCCATTTCAAATTTGATAAAGACCTATTGTGAGTTCCCATGTGAATGCTAGGAGCTACATGGAAATTTTAAGACTTTTATCACTGTCCAGTGTGGTCCAAATAGATAGTGTAAATAATGTTTGGTTAATGCTTATAAACTGAAAAACAAGAACTCTAGAGTTTCTATTCTGCCTCCCCTTGTTTTGCTCTTCATCTAAAAACATTTTGTCTCAAGCTCATAAACACGTCATATTTCTTCTGTCCTAAAATCTGAGATTAATTGGGAAAAATACCCTCGATTTCAACAAGTGTTCAGATATTGTGTATTAGGTCGGCTTTTTCCTGAAATACCTTGAAACAAGTATGATTTTGAAGTGTGGTTTGAAGTCTTTGTGTTTCCTTACCTTCAGAAGGCAGAGAATGCAGCTGTGTTAAGTGTTCTTGTTTTTTTTTTCTTTTCCATAAAAATGTAAGAAAGAAACTTATTTTTGTTACTTAAGATCAAACATAACTTACTTAAACAAAAAAGCAATGGCTTTCACTTATTCACCTGTCTCCAGAGGCTGAAATTAAAAGAAGAACAATTAAAAGAATTGAATTAAAAGAAGTAGGTAACAGAGTTTCCACCCTGTGATCCGAAAGCTCCAGAGCAGTAGAAAACCATGACAATATGAAAAGTGCTGACATTTAACTGAAAAACTCTTGTAATAATGGCTAGTGAAGCAATTTCTTTGGATTTAATTAGGGAGCACTGAACAAGTATGAGCTCTCTGCATTGTGGGTGGCAGAGATTTCTTCCTCTCCGTGGGCAAAACATGGTCATGAGAGGGGAGAAAATTAAACAGAGGAGAAGAGCAAGGCAGATTTAATCCTCATCTTTCCTTTGCCTGGGAAAACTCAGGTAAACAGCTGCAGAGAAAGAAATGGCCACAGAGATAATTTCTCTTTTCAAAGCCACACAATTACATGCTGTTCCTCTCTCCAGGTACATCACAATCAACAAAATCAACTACAGTATCACTGGGCTTCACAGCTGATGTTGAGAGGAAAAATAAGCAGCCAGGGGACCGTGATGATATTTTTCTTTTACTTTGCATGGTCTCATATTGTATATGTTTGATTTTAGTGGGGGGAGATACAGAGAGGTGGGCTGGATCAGGAGTTGGTAATTAACTATTTTTAAATTAACCATAAAAAATTTTGTTTGGGATTACACTAACATGGTTTTGTGTTTCTTCTCTACTCCATTGTTAACTAATTGTATAGTAACTTTGAAAAGAAATTTTAAAAGTCCTAAATTTTAACATATCATAACCCTAAAACATATTTTCACCTATGAATTTTCTCCTAAATAAATTTTTTAAGTTTTTTGGTATAAAGATGCATTCATAAACAGTATCTGCTTCCCCACCCACAACAATACCAAAAAATCCGAATAATTTCAAATATCAGTTATCTTCAGTCACAGTGTTTGCTAACTGAATTCACTCAAACTGTGAGAAAATCTGGGCCAAATTCCAAGATCCCACACTTAAAACCTTGGTGCTGCAAGCCATTGATCAGATGAAAAATCCTCTAACCTCATGAACATATTCTTTTGTCAGCAGATTTATTTTCACACACTTTCATTATATATTACTCAAGGGAATTCCTAACGTCAAGAATATTGAGGAAAAAAAGAGTACATTTATCTCTGTAGAAATTAGTCATAATTGGAAATACCAAAACCAACCAAGCTTGAATTTAACACCTGCAAAATGCACATCTAAAGGCTTTATTTTATGATAGTTTCTTAATAGCAAATAAGCCATAACATAAAGAACTCTAAAACTCAAATGGTATCAAATAGACCAAACAGAGCAATAACACAGCAAAAATATTTCTATTCTGTGAGGTTCCATGCTTGAATAAAAGGAAATGTGCAAAAAACACCAATTCACAGATGTGGGAACAAAGGGGAAAAGAGAAGTTATGGATAGCAGATATCTATTTAAATGGAAGGCCATCTCTCTTTTCTGTAAAAGAAGAAATCTAATATTTCTTTCCATGGCAATAGATCTTTTGCAATTAAATCTACCATCAAGTTTACACATGGGGGAAAAAATCCCTAATTTTATCACAATAAGGTATCATAATGCCTTATTTGACATGATTTATTTGATGGTGTTCATTGGCTGATCATTACATTTTAAGGTTGCATGTTCGTTTTTCAGTCAGGCCCTGGGGGAACAATAGTTTCTAACTTTAGATTATAACCAAATGCTCAAAAGTTTTGATCCCTCATGTCTTCATCTTGAGACCAGATCTCAGCAGCCAAGACAAGGAGATTAATAACCAAGGTGTCTCATAGGACTGGTGATGACTGATGTGAAAAAAGGTGCTTTGGCTTCTCATTTTATCCCTGTCACAGACACACCTTAAGACCAAAGACCTGGAGTTTTCCTTCTAAATTTCTCTAGTTCTTTCCCTTGGTCATGTGTGTGTAACCTGTTCAGTGTGTTCAGCTTTGAGCTGAATCATATGTGTGAGTGTTTATTGCCAGAACAGGAGAGGGACATGGTGCTGTGCAAGGTTTAAACTCCAGTATCTGTACTTCCAAAATACATGAATGCAGTTAACTAACATTTGCACAATACACCACTCTGCAGTGGAAGTTTGCTTCCAGGAACTGGGGCATGAAATTTAGAAAGTCCTAAATTTCAGCTTAATGTGACACTAAAACATATTTTCACCTATTAATTTTCTCCTAAGGAGAACATCTTTCAGGTTGTTTGGCATAAAGATTCATACAGAAACAGTATCTTCTTCCCCACCCACAGCAGTACCAAAAACTCATATCACATGAAATATCAGTTATCTTCACTCACAGTATTTGCCAACTTGAATTCACTCAAACTGTGAGAAAACTTGGGCCAGATTCCAAGAACCAACATTTAAAACAGTGGTGGGGTTCTCTTAAGGGCTTCTTGCTTCAGCTTTGGGTGTCTATTTGTTTTAACACATGTCTTTCTTCAGATGTCCCCAGTGGGGATGGGGACTCAGGGTGGGAAGTTGTGTGAACATCATATTTTATTCAGCTGATATTGAAAGCATTAAAATACTTACTCTAAGTAATATATCAGATGATTCTGCTTTTCTACAGAGCCCAGACTGAAAACAAAAAATGCCAAACAGTTCTGTAAGCAGAGCATAATGATCTGGGAAATGACAGCCAGGAAAAATTGGAACACATCTCTAGTTAGTGCCCAGAAAATCCCTAATAGGCAACAAATGAACCAAGGTGAGTACTTGGAAATCAAAGGAAATCTAAACTTTTCTCTGACTGTGGTTAAAAAAAGCTTGAGAAGTTTCTTCACAAAAAGTCCTCAACACTAATATTTTCAAACTCAATCATGTTTTTCTCCGCTTAAAGCCTTTCCCCTTTTGCACAGATCCCTGTTATCAAATACATGCATTCTGCTTGGG
This sequence comes from Cinclus cinclus, assembly GCF_963662255.1. Classification (NCBI taxonomy): domain Eukaryota; kingdom Metazoa; phylum Chordata; class Aves; order Passeriformes; family Cinclidae; genus Cinclus; species Cinclus cinclus. The sequence continues at coordinate 5,394,129 of NC_085084.1, forward strand.
AAAGGGCAGAAATGTAAAGCCATTTAGTACTATATGCCTGCTGGGAATCGACCATAATCTAATTTAGATGAAGGTTCTGAAGGAAGCCAAAATTTTAAGTCTATCTGCAAGTTTTCAAAGTTTTCAAAGGCTGATACTGAAGATCCTTAGAGCTAGTCCCTCATCACAAAGCTGAACACTCTCTTGCCTGACATTGTGAAGAAATTAAAAAAAAAAAGGTGTGTGAAAACAGCTTGATTTGTTTTACACTGATAAACCTTTATTTTCAAATATTCCAGTGTTGCCAAGGGATTTGGTAGCATTATTGCCCAGTTACTGATCAGGGAAATTAAGGCACAATGGCTTTTTCAGAGTTCACCCAGCAGGAGTATTTCTGCTTAGCCCTTTGCACTTCTTCCTTTAAGAAGCAGTGATATTTATACTTGCATTTTCCAAATTTTAACTCGAACTCTGAATTGCCTTTGAAGTCAATAGGCTGAGTTTCCAATTAAAATTAATTGCTCTACCTTGGCCTGCATTATTTTATTGGGATTATGGCAAAGCAGGCCATTGAAAGGCTTTGGAAATGGGGGCCAAACGAAGACTCTGCTGCTCACACATGAGAGCTCGGTGTGCTCTGCTGGGAAAAGCATTCCCACGGCACACATGAATTTCAGGCAGCCTCCCCTCCACAGATGTGTGGAGTTAAAAGCTCTTGGGAGAAAACTGGATAGTGACAAGCAGGGATGAGGATGCTGGGCTCTCTGTGGGAAGCAGAGGCAGCACCTGTGAGATCATGGACAATTAGCCCCAGCACAGCTTGTCATCAGTGTGCAGCAGCAGCCAAGTTAATCTCTGCCAGCCCTTTGGTTGGTTTTGCCAGCTTTTTGTTCCATTGCTTTTGTTTGGCTCTACCTTCGGAGATCGCTGTTCTGATCAAATATCTTCTTTTTCTTCCAAACTCTGTTCTTAAATCTATGCCTGCAGCTCCTGATACTTTGGTCTGGGTTTTTTTTTTTTTTTTTTTTTTTTTGTTTTTTTTTTTTTTTCCTTTCAGTTCCCATGTGTTGTGGAGCAGTACATACAGTCTGCAGAAAAGAATGTGAGGCTCATTCATTTTATTGCCATTGTGTGCTAGCAGAAAAGGAATTTCACCTTTTTTTTCCTCTAAAGCACTCACATTTAGCAGTTTACAATGTCCATATTGAGCAAAAAAATAGTGATGTATTATCTGTATTTTGAATGCAGTGGAATTACATGGATGATCATAACATTCTTTGGATCTGACTGTTCATAAAATCAGAAGTCTTCTACAGAAGTTGTTACTGTTAACATCTTGTGCAATCATGCAAGGATTTCAAGGAATATGCAAAGAAACTGAAACCTGAATCTGAGCTTTTTCGGTAAATTTATGATGATAAATATAATAATCTCGTAGGGCTTTATATGGCAGTGCATGTTTTCTGAGCACCTCACCACACTTCCTCAGGAGCATTTCTTCACAAAAGGATGGAAGAGAAAGTGGAAGGCTCCATGATTCTCCCCAGCTCTATGAGGCCTGTGAAAATGTCCCTTTTTCTCACAGAGGACACAGTCTCTACCAGAGATTCATTCACCCTGGAAGTTCACTTTGCCTTTCACATATCAGGTTTGCATGCAAATATTGCTTTCAATTTCCACTCGAGCCCAAGAATATTAAAAGATAGATTTGCAACCAAAAACTTCCTCGTCAAGTTAGGGAACATTAGAGATGTTCCCTTCTTTGGCTGTGGTACTCATTTACTCGAAGTTTACATGTTTTACATGGTTATGTGAAAATAGCTCATCATCAGAGGTCATCTGCTGCTGCAAGCGCCTCTTAAAATACATTTTTGACAGCCAGATGGTACACAAGACTGAAGAACACAGTCAGTTTTGCACCACAAAAGAGAGTCATCTAGTCTGAAAAAAAAATGTGAGGAAATTTACACTTGCCAATGTTACTTTGTTCTGGAGAAAATAACCTCCATTTAACTAAGGCTCCCATGATTCCTACTAAGAATAATAATAATAAAAAAACATAATAAAGGTTATCAGCCAGAAAACATGCTTTTTATTCTCCTCCAAACCCACAGCACTATCACCTCCATCAAGTGAGAGACTCAAGCAGCTCCTGTTTTTGCCTGTGGGTAGAAACAGAATCTGCACACGGCTGACCCACGCACTGGGAGCAGGATTTCCCAAGCCCTTCAGTGGTAGGAGTTGTGAGATACAAGGGTTTCCTAAGAGGCTGGGATCTCAGGTCTGTTGATCAATAGAGTACACCTGATAGCTGCTTTTGAAAACTTCCTCCTGAGATAATTCCTGTGACGTCTGTTCTGATCCTGGCACAGCACAGCTGGGATTGTAGTGCAATCCATGGCCGGGACATTAAAGCAGACATTGTTTTGTGTGTCAGGGCAGATAGGCTTATCTCAGTACCAAACTAACTCAGATAAAACTGAGGTGGGTGACGGATACAGATGTCTTCACTTCTAAAGAATTAAAAAGCTTATTTTTTTTTTTCCCCCAGAGGCAAATCTCAGCAATATTCTTTTCTTACTAAGGATATGCACTCTCTCCCTCTGTGTGCAATCCCCTTTCCAGGGCTTAGTCAGGAACCACAGGGTTGCAGTTCAAATCCTGAATGGCTCATTGACAAAGTGAGTGCCTCAAGAATGCATTTCCCCTTTCTTGGGAAAACTTGAGCTACCCTGATGTTCAGGAAGGTATTTTCTCCACTTGGCGAAAGAAAAAGGAAGAGAGAGAGAACAAGAGAAAAATGAAATGAGAAAAAGGAAAAGAGGGAAGGGAAAAAGGGTGAAAGGTGAAAAATAGGAAAAGAAAGATGAAGAGGGAAAGGGAGAAAGGAGGAAAAGGGGGAAAGGAGGAAAAGGGGAAAAAGGATGAAAAGGGGAAAAGGATGAAAAGGGGAAAATGAGGAAAGGGGAAAATGGGAAAGGGAAAGGGAAAGGGAAAGGGAAAGGGAAAGGGAAAGGGAAAGGGAAAGGGAAAGGGAAAGGGAAAGGGAATGAGCCAGGGGATATTGTCAAAATATTGCTAAGATGTTTTCTTAAAGAGAAAACAAGCCAAACAACCAGTTGGAGTGATCAACAAGTTAGAATAATATCTGGTACTCAATGGCTGAAACACCAGTAATGATTTTAGAGTGATCTTTTTATCCTGATCCTGATATATCTGCATGGTCAGACGGATTTTTATTCCCTCCCAGAGCATGAGTACTAACAGAGGAGTACAGTCAGGGTCTGGGGCAATGTCACAGTCCTAAAGGGCAATAAAGCCCCCCAGATCAAGGCAGTGTTAACCCTGTGGTGCGAGCCATGTCCCCTCCATGCCCTTCCCAAATTGCTCCTCCTCAGCCACTCTGCTATTCAGAACAGCTTTCCCAGGGTTTGGTGTTATGGGAACTCCCAGGCCACATGAGACATTTTAAAATATATAGTCTTTTTAGACATGTGGATCACTCTAAAGCAGACTTCCATGCCTCCACCCACTGGTAAATCTGAATTTTAAAACAGTGTTTTCCTTCCACTAATAGGAGTCCTGCAAGGAAAGGCTTTCTCCCTCTTGGTTGCACCTTTTTGAACACAGGGAGGAAGCTGCTCCCTGAGATGTGATGGGAACTGGCTCATTTATAGTGTTGGATGTGTGAGCCAGACTTCTGTGTTCCATTACTGCTGCAAGCCATAACCACTCTTCCACTTTGAGGAATGCCCCTTCCTTTTATTTTTAACAGAAGTACCTCCCAAACACAATAAAACAACATATGTAAACTCTTCAGTCCTACCTGTTGCCCTTTCCTACTTATTTCTTCTTTTTTACTGGATGCCTACAGAATGCTTTGCTTCTGTCTGTAAACTTTAGCGAATTTGTTTTCTCTGCTTTTTCTTTTGAGGAGAAGCTTTGTATTCTAGATGCTGGACACCATATTTTTATGTGAAAAGAAGCCATTGCTTATGAAGAACATAGATGTGGTCTTAAAAAAGATGTTTCTCATCCTCCTTCCTCCCCTTCTGCACTTGAACCTCAAAAACAGGGAGCAAAGGAAGCACAAGTGTAGTGCAGCACCTGTAAGTCTGAGCAAGGATTCTTCTGGCTAATTGTGTTAAGATGGGCTGTCACCCTTATCTGATGCAGAAATGCCTGTCCTTGGAAGGAAATAATTATTATAAAGGACATTTGGTAAGCAAAATGAAGGACCTACAGGCATTTATCAGGTGCTGGCAATAATTGATGGCACGTGGTTTAACTGAGGCTTTACTATCCAGTAGAATTGTGATAGTGCCTCTAGGTTTGATATTAGGAAACCACAATGAAGTGTTAAAAAAGGCACTGGAAGGCTCCACAGTGCCTTTTTGATGTGATATTTTCCGCATCAAAAAATCAGGAGGAGTATGTCATATTCCAAATATGTAACATTCCACTCTGACAAAAAAATAATTCCTCTAAATGCACCACCACACTGGTTCTTTTCCTTGTCCTTCTCTCTGAAAGCACCATTTAGTTTGCTATTTGATTCACAATTGCAGGGATTTCTCAGGTTTCTGCTGATGTCTTTCAGTGAGCAGGTTGCTGACTCTAGTCCTTGCTGCCAGCAACTGAGCAGGGGAAGGAAGGAGAGATAGGAATCTATGGGGAAGACCTGCTTGTCCTACAATGGACTTTTGTGGTGGATTTTAATTTGTAATTTGGTCACAGCAGCCTCTGGCGGTTTTTAGGATCCCTGCAGCTATTTAGGGAATAGCAGTTTACTGTGGAGGTACTTGTGTTAGAGCTATCAGCATCAACTCCCAGGTGGAAAGTGTATTTCAATGAAAAACAACTTTCCAAACCTAGAAAATGACACCTTTCTCTCCCCTCATGACTAACTTCACTGTAAAGAGCAAGTATCTTCCCCAAACTACCGTTATTATTTCTTTTCTGTGCTGGTGATATGCTTCAGGTAATGTTTTGTTCAGGACACAGTAAAAAAAAAGGGGCTGGAAGTGAAAGTGAGGGCACATCTGGCCCCTGCTTTGAAGGCTGTGCCAACCAAATAGTGAAAGCAGGTGCAAAAAAGTGTCATTATCCCAATTTTATACATAAGAATCCAAGCTCTAGAAAGATTGTTTCCCAATATTAGCAAGGAACAGGGGTGAAGTGAGGATGTACTTCATGATCTATGGGGAAAAAAAAAAAACAAACAAAATATATGCACCAGACTCAATCTTCTGTTTCAGGTTGGTTTTTTTTGTTGTTTTTTTTTTTTATCTGATCTTACACCTTCAGAAAGGAAGAGGGAAAACCTAATTACAAGAAGAAAGGCTTAGGCAAAATCACACCGATTATTTCCCGCTGCATTCTGAATTTTTAAAAATATTACCTGCACATGTTTCAGGTCCTGTAATCCTGAGGGGTGGTGTGAGGAAGGGGAAGACAATGCTGCAACAGTTGTGTACTGCGAGAAAAAAACAAAAACAGTGCATGAGCTCTCCCTAGTGGGATCACAAATCCCTGCACCAAAAAACTGTGGCTGCTCATGCTGGGTTTGCTCCGTAACTTTCCCCCACCATGTACTCATAGGGGTCCTTTCCTGAAATCTGATTATATACAGGGAGAACTAGTGATTCCATGAAGGAAATTGATTTTGACAGAAATACAACTCCGTTTTTCTATGGCCCTCCCGGACAAAATTGTAGGGGTTTTTTGGGGGGGGTTGGGGTTTTTTTTTGTTTTGTTTTGGGGGTTTTTTGTTTGTGGTTTTTTTGGTTTTTTTTTTTTTTTGTTTTTCGTTTGGTTTGGTTTTTGTTTGTTTGTTTTTGTTGGTTTGCTTTGGTTTGGTTTGCTTTGGTTTGGTTTGGTTTGGTTTGGTTTGGTTTTGGTTTGTTTTGTTTTTGTTTTGTTGGGGGTTTTTTTTGTTTTTTAAATTTTTCTCCTTTTTTTGCCTTCTGTTCAGTAGGAAATTCAAATTCATGTGTTCTTTCAGTCTAACATCGTTACCCATTTTTAATCAAAATTTTTTTTGTTCACAAAAATGAAACAAGTGCCTTGTGAAACAGAGACCTCCTTGCTCCATTACACAACCTTACAGTAAATAATATATCAATAATAGGGGAATCAAAGCTCTATTCCAGCACTCTGAACCCCAGAGCTGAAAAAGACAACAGTTGGAACTGACCACGATTTTAGATGAACGATCAGCCACATAAAGTAATGCAGAGAAAAATGAACAAATCCCTTGCCACTCATTAAAACCTTCCTGGTTTATGGAACTGTGATTTATTGGTGGTTCTGCAGAGAGCATGATCATCTCTTTCTAAAACCACATGAATATTGGGGGATGTATTACCATCCAGTGAATGAATATCGAGAGCTGCCAATTTAAGGTACGCACACACACATTAAAATTAGAAATAAGATAAATGTATTACACATGAACTGATGATGAAAGGGGCATGTTCTCCATCTCCTGGAGTCATCCAGGCAAGCCAGGATGCTGTCCCAGAGGAAGGTTTAAGGACACAGCGTGTGCTGTTGGACTCTGTGTAATAGGAACTGCACGGAATTCCCTGGGCTTTATTCTGTAGGATTGGCTGGATGACTTAATGCTCTCTCTGGCTTTAAATCCCCAAATGTACAGTTTACAAAACCCTAAAATATTCGGGTGAGATTTATCCTCAGAAGTTATTTAGTGCACTGGTGTGCTGAAACAGCACAACATTTGCTTTCCCAAAGTGAAAAGTAAATTAGTTTTAGTAACCATTTCCAAACACGGGGGTTTTGGTTTATTTTCTTTGCAATTGGATTAAATTGTATTTTCTTGAGATCAAGCCTGGACTCTTTGTGGACATATTTTCAAAACTATAAAAACACTTGTGTTTTACAAAAAAAAATCAGTGAAATCAGATGCTTAAGGTAACAAACAAGACTGATGGCCATCTGTTTCTTAAATAACCATCCTTTATGTGGTAGCATTGCATTTATCATAAACCTTGAATTAAAATAACTAATCTGATACTGCATTAAGTTAGTTGAAGAAAAGTTTGAGTTTTATTGAATGAGTATCTGCATTTTTCTCCTTTTTTACATCCTCACTGAAATTTCTTGAGGCATTTAAAATAGCATACACACACAAAGTAATTTTTTTAAGAAAAATTTTATCTGTTTCCAAATACATATACTTATAATGTGAAATTCTATAGCAACTCATGAAAATCAAGATCCAGTCAAACATTTTATCTTGTGGTAAGGGGAAATTGTCCCACTGACTTGAAGGAATTTTGAAGGAAATGCTGGTTTTAAATTAAATTATTATTTTCTTCAGTATCACTATGACCTGGAGAAGAATCTTTAGGAATTTTCTTTGAGAGTGAACTAACATTTTCCAGTGCCTGAAAAACTGCATGTGACATGATGTTCAGCTCAGCACCTTATCAGATATTTCACTTTCTTCCTAGCCAAGGTGCTGATTTAGAAATAAATCCTCATTTAATCTTCAGATGCTTCTCTACCCTAAAGTTTCCTCTTTCTTCTACATGTAAGAGCAGTGGTTAAAGCCTGAGAGAGGACAGCACTTCATTTCAGGCCATTCCAGAGGTCTTCAAGCTGAAAGGAGGAAAAGAAACAAGAAAACATGCTTAAATGGCACAAAATTTTGCTGTGTCTGCTGTATGAGAACTCAGACTGTGAACTGGAGTTTGTGATAGGTCATAAGTACTGACACCAGAAATTCAGAGGGATATTTGTGCATAGTTATAGAGACAGAAGATTCTCCTTTGGGTAAGAAATAGCTCTTGTATTTCGAGGGGGAAAGGGTTTTTTTTCCCTTCTTTAGTTCATATGCATACCATATAACCCCTTTGGCAGAAGGTACAAAATTTATTAGGTATTTTAACTTCTGTGGGCACAGAAGAGTAAGGGAAAGGTGAAGAAAACCTTTGGACATTCACACAGAACAAATTATGACTTTGCTGTGTGTTTCTTCTCAATGCCCTCCTACCAGATAAGAAGTCACAACTGATAAAAATCCTTTACACCTTCAAGTATTCTGCCCAGCTGTTGTGCCAAGGGCACAGAAATTTGGCATAAAATAATCCCCCTTGCTTTCCAGCTGGTCCTCAGAGATCAGAGGGGCTGGGCTTCATTTCTGATTATAAACAACCTGACACAGAGAGTCTGGTAATATTCACTGAGAGCTTTCACAAACAGAAATACACACATATAGTGATTTGCCAGTTCAATCTGATAGATCTGGCTGAGTTCAATCAGTACTTGCATGATCCAGATCCATAAACAGAGCAGGTTACTGAGGTGACAGGAAAGCAGCTTCAGGGTAAGTGCCCTTACCATAGAGCATTAATATGCATCATGATGGAAAATATAATAACAGGGATTTATTTATGACATGTGGACAGATAGAAATATCATATAATAAAATAAATGGATATTCCCGAGTGTGCTCCAAGTCCCTTTGTTGCCTGATATCAAAAGACAAAAACCTTTGTAGCAGTATTTAAATGGGAAAATTTCTACAATTTTTGTAAGTGTAACAAATTACCATATCTAACAAATATTGTCCAATTACAAGAGCAGTTGTTTATGTAATTTTCCCCTCAGAAACTGCCCCAGTGGAGTTGGTCCAGAGATTTTTTTTGCCCCACTTCTTATTATGCCTCCTTGTAGGTGCTCTACTTGAAAATAAAGCTAAACAGTATTTCAGAAATGTGTTAGAAAGCTACCCTATTACTCTAAAATCTAAGAGGATGGGTAGAAAAAAATACCAGGAGCTACATAACCACGTATTAAAGATCTACAAAGTTACAAATGTATCAAAAATACATAAAAAAGCAAAAATCTTTAGGCACCACCTTCAAGAGAAGAGGAGGGACATAGTCCATTGACTGTTTCCAAGCAGGCAGAGGCTCCTGCTGTCACCTCTTTGCAAAACCCCATTAAAAAATCCATGTTTCAAAGGAAAGGGAGTCAACTTTTTTGCTCTTCTTCTGCCATCACTAAACATAGGGGTTCAAATGTGTGTTGTTCTCTTAGAAGGCTTGCACTGAAAAAGGAAGGAAAAAGGAAAAAAAAAAGAAAAAAAAGAAAAAATAATTGCAGAAAAATAAGTTAAGAGTCTGGATTTATGGGACCACAGCAGAAGGAATTGCCTACACATTTGGAGTGGGAGAGGAACATATGTAAAAGCAATTTTTCAGCTGGGAGAGTCTGGCAGGGGACAGGGGATCATTTCTGATGCAGCACATAATGGAAAAGAACAGTTCAGATGCTGGACCAGGACCATCCAGTCCTTGGACAGCTGCTGGGACAGGCATTCCTGCCTCTGTGTGTGTGTGTGTACACACTCCATATGTGCACACCTGCACATATATAGGCTGATTTTAATTATGCAAGACAGAAAATATGCCTGGCTTTCCTGTTACTTTTTGAGTATGTACTGTCTTTTGTAGGACTGGCAGGGTAAAAGAAATGTTGAAGGGTAATTATGAACAAGAAGAATGCCTGAAAAAGGTAAAACTCATTATCATGATTCACAAGGTAAAACGTTACTACAGAATTATTTGCTAAGAGAAAAAAAATAATTTATATTAAAGGTAGAGAAAAAACATATTTTTGGTAAAAAATCTACTTTCCTTCTCTTCAGTTCCCCCTTTCCTTCCTTTTTTCAACACCTCAGTTTTAATTTTCACCCTGTGTGTAGGCTGTGAATCAGCTGGAATGGAATAATACATTTTGTTTTCTCTCATCCTCCCCATTCATTAAGAAACATGATCCTTCACCTTTTTTTAATGGAGTATTGTTTTGATACTTCCCAATTAATTATATATAAGATTCTACTAAAGGTCAAAATTTGATTGAGGGCTTAAAAATTATAATTAGCAATTTTGTTGGAATATCCCTGCAGTGTCTGGCTTCTTCTTCCTATCAGGAAAGGAAACAGCATCCAGGCACCTTTAGGAAACAGGGAACAGCAGCAATGGGAAATCCCAGCCCTGGTGAAATCAGTGGGACCAGAATTTGCTTCTCCCTGTTTCTTTTGCACCAAGCAGTTCTACCCTTCTCTTACCTATGATTAAAAAAAAAAAAAAAAAAGTAATATTTATTAGATAGATATCTCATATTGAAAGGGACACTCATATCTAATTGTCCCAGAACACTGCTTTGGGGGCAGCCTCTCCTGTTGTTTGCATCCATTAACTCAGAGGGGATGACACAGAGTGCTCAGCATCTCTGCAAATGCCTTCTTCTGCACACACCCTTTTGTGCAAGGTGAGGGATGGAGGCTCGACCCTCCACAACACTCATTTCTCTCTGTATCCCTCTCTCATTTAAAACCCTGACACCCCGTTGACAGAGAGGATTCCTCCACATCCCTCTATTTTCAGACCTTGTGTGCACACTCACCCCAGTTCCAAGGTCTGATCCCAAGCCCAGATTTTGGTGTTTTGGTGTGGTGTGTTTATTCCTGGCTTTAATTCCCACCTGCCAGGAGAGGCTGGGAGAGGCTGCCCCTCCTGCCTGTGCTTGCTCTCCTCATCCCCCCAGAGCCTGGCAGGTCTCACAGGTGCTCCCCAGGTGGTCCCACTCCTGATCTCCCTCTGGGAATGCTGTACCTGTAACCCCAGGCTGAGCACACTGGCACAGAGTCAGCTCCAGGCTATTTCCCAGTGAAACAACCATCTCTGCAATTCACTGGCATCTCCTGACATGGTATTTTGGGTTGTTTCTCCCTTTTAACCCCCCTGACAGGGTAATATCTTCCAAGCTCATTAATAGCTGGACATTGTGCAGAAAAATTACATCTTCACTGGGTTTATGTGAATTTCATTTAAAACATCCAAAGCCTTAGACGAAAACCATTAAAATATTTTTTTTAGTAGCTTTTTGAAGGTGTCTGCACTAAAACGAAGGCAAGGGGGCAGAGAAAATTCAATATTTCTGCAGCTGTTAGGGGCTGATTCCTGTCCTGGGTTGCCTGGGGCCAGCATGTCATGTGCTCCTCATGCCATGGTGGATGTGTGTGACCACAGCCTGTCTTTGTCACCATGCCAGAGAGGTTAAGCCAGGCAGGAATGTCTTCCAGACCATCTGATTTTTTTAAAAAGGATATGTAATAAAAGTAATATTTTGCAGAAGCTTCATATTCTGCCCATCCTCGCTGGCTTGGTTGTTGTTGTTGTTGTTGTTGTTGTTGTTGTTGTTATTATTATTATTATTATTATTATTATTATTATTATTATTATTATTATTATCATCATCATTATTATTTTAAATAATTTCTTCAAATGCTGCAGTAATTTTGCAGGTCAGATAGGACAGCAAATTTAGCATAACAAATTACAGGCTTAAAAAATGACAGACCAGTAAGGAGACATAGGGATAGCTTCTCTTCAAGTCCTTCTTTATCAATTAGCCCAATCTGAAGGCAGGGGGTTGCCTGGATGGTACAAGGGAGTCAGCTTGAGAAGAGATAAACCCTTTCAGCTCTAATGATGCAGTGCAACTTAAACTTTGCTCTGTTGGCTTTGTGGTATTTCGCTTGTACCTTTGGGAGAAGAAATGTCTGCTTAGATTATATCCTCGTCAAATATCTGCCTGCCAGTGCTAACTTTATCTGTTGAAAATAGCCTATAATTAGAACAAACTACAGCAATGAGCCCTAATTCCTTCAGACCCAGTCCCAGCAGACGCTGAACACCTCCTGTGAATTAAACAGCAACAGAAACCAGCAGCATTCAGTGTTTTATGAGGCTGTGTCTTTTGCTGGATAAATGAAGACGACATTCAGCATTAAATATATATATTAACCACCTTTCCGGCCCTCATCAGCCTCTCACTGAGGGAATTCTCCAACAGGCAGAGCAAAGAGAATGGCACTGCTGAACCATTAGTGACTGTACAGTGAAGAATGAATGGTCTTCCCCAGACCACAATGACTAGAAGGAACAAGGTTTTTGAGAAAGTAGCAGGAAGGAGGTTTGTGCGTGCACATGTGAAAGGGATTGGGATTTTTATGACAAGCTGTGTAGGTCTCTTCTTCATCCTTTCAGTAGGTGCAGAGAATTTACCAGCTGTATGCAGATTTTCAGTCCTACAGAAGGTGCAGAGTGTGCCTTGACTGTTCTGTCCATGAAAACCCTGCAAGGCATCCTAAGAAGAAGCCTAAACTTTTGTCTCTACAGGCGAACGTACTTTCCTAGTTCCAAGTGGCTTATTCTCCACTTTGTTTTACATTTAGGATAAGTTCTGCAGGCCTAAAAACGGACATTTTTTAAAAATATATATACTTTTTAATAAGGAAACAAGCTCAAGACTCTGCCAAGAAGTTATTAAAGCAATTTTGGTATTCCCCGTGTCCTGCCCATACCCCAGCAGATCCTTAGACAGATATCCATCTCTCTGAGATTAATTAGAAGTTAAATAGCTGAACAGCCTAAGGATGATGTCCTCTGTTGTGCAACAAAGCAATCAGGAATTATTGTCCTGGTTTCCACCCTGTTGAAACCTGTCTGTCTTGAAGTAGCAAATCCAGTATTTTCCATCCTGGCAAATTGTTGTTTTGCTTCTTTTCCTACCAGGGTTGTAAAGATTGAAAAGGTTTTCTTTAAGGAAGGCATTTTGACCTTCATTATCACTTATTCCTGCTGTTCAGAAGTGATAGAGTGCCTATGAAGACCAGGATAATCAGAAGAGCAGAATAAATACTCCCTCTACGTATTTTCTGCTAAGAAGTTTGCGAAGCAGCCTGTGAGTCTCATGCTGAGTTTTTGAAAGAGAAGTTCAGATATAACTCCAGGAGGGAGGAAAAAAACCAAAGCAATATGTTTTTTTATAGCTGGGTCTGGAATAATCTTATGAAATCTTCATCATTAACAAAGAAAAATGAAGGGTCTGAAGCTGGAGTTCAGAGAACTATTTATTTTCACTTGCTTTTATAAATCTGCCTCTCTTGAAACCCTGAACTGAGGAGGAGCATTGTTTTTTCTATTTGATTGTTGTTGTTTGCCACATTTGAAAATATGGTGTGGGAATGATTCATAGGCTGAAAGACAAGCATATATTGAAATATATACTGACATATGTGAGAGGAATCATAAATATATTGAATTTGCACATAGAAGTCCAATTTGAGGCCCAATGTCGCATGCTGCTCATCATGCAGCTTTGGCAGGTTGGCTGGTAAGGGTGGAGTCCTTCCAATTATCACTGATTTTCTGAATTATCACTGCAGATTAACTGCTTAAGTGTCAGCATTTCATTCTTAACAGGGATTTTTTTTTTTGTGACAACTTACTTATTAATTGCATCTTCTCACTGATGATTGCTTTCAAGACAATCTAGCTCTGTGTTGAAAGAGTTGTGCCAGCACCTATATACCATCAGCAGGTGCTTTGGACAGGCTAATTTCATTCTCTAGGAGCTGGATGCTCTCCATAAATACAAAAGACTTTATTCCCATGAGCTCTTTTGTTCTTTCCACACTGACCTCTCTTGTTCTTTTCAAATTTGCTGTGCATAGTTGGACAAGGGTGCCCACGAAGCAGGAGAAACAGAAAGGAGGGGGAAAGGCATGTCAGCACCTCTGTGAAATGGTGACACCAGCAAGTTTTTCCAGCCTAAGGGTGGCCTCCCACTGTCTGCAGGATCTTCTGCTGTGTTATGTGACTCAACCCAGCGAGGAGCACAGAGTGACAAGGGCAGAAGGGGGACCCCAAATGCTCCCAGTGTCATCCCAGAGCCACCCACAGCACATCCCCTGGGAGCCCAGGGGCAGGATGGCAGGCAGGAACTCAAACCAGGGGCTCCTGAGGACTGACCCACCTCATTGTGGCCCTGCCAGGACCATTCCAGGACAGCCCCAGCCCAGCATGAAACCCACTAGCAGCAACCTAAGATGACCTGGGGCGTAAAAAAGAGTGGCAAAAGGAGGGTTAAGGGGAAAAAAAAAAGAGCTGGTAGCAGTTAGGTGGTGGGGCCAAGAGCCATGCCCTACATCCATCCAGATGAATTTTGCTCATCTGAGTCCTCCCCCTGTCACTGGCAGCTCTGTGTGTGTCCCCTTCTATGGGGTCTGGCTGTAGCTGGTGTGGAGGTGCAGCCCTGAGGACTGTGTGGCTCTGTACCAGTGCAGCAGGACTCCTCACCCTGGAAATATGGACAAAGAACTCAAATACATCTGTTTTCCAAGCTATCAGTGGTGGGCATCATGTGTTGCTTTTGGTGTCGAATTGTACCAAAACCACTCAGGCTCACCTGAATTAACACCCTGATAGTGAGGCAGAGATTTGGTAGATAAGGTGCCAAGCTGACTGGGAGACGTGTGACTTGCAGTTATATCACTTTACAACATGAAAACCCAAGTTCACTTCCATTTATCAGTTTCTTCAGACATATTCCTCCTTGGAGTGTGTGTGTGAAGTTTCCTCCCTTGGGAAGGGGACACCACTCTGAGGATCCTCCTGGAGGTCAAGGGGAAGAGACCTCCTACAAGTGTTGATCTGGTAAAGTTACATCAATTTCTACTTAATGCCTGTTTATTTTTGACACCTTTAATATGATGCCTTCCATATAATTGCTGTGACCTGGTGCACTATACTATAAAACACACTGCTAGTAATTTTAGCTCTTATACTGTGTAGTTAACAATTCAGATTAAAAATTTTAGTCTAATCATTTTGTCATGATAAATAATTCATTTTATGTAAATACATCTGATTTTCCCATCTTTAAATCCTGCAGGACAAAATTCCTTACCATGTTGGGAAAGTCTGGGGCTAAGACTGGATCCAGGCACCCTCAGGTTCCTCTCTGGAAAGGATTACAAGGGGGTCTTTGTGGCAAGACTTCTCTAATAAACCTCTTGGTCTGTCTGGTTGTATTTTCCCCTTAATTTTCTGCTGTGTTTTCCAGCAGACTCACATTTTGTTTTCTTCTTGGAACTGGAACATCACATACTCAGGCAGAGGGGAAGTAACAACATCCTTGGAGGAACATTATTTACAACAAAATATGGATATAGCTGGATGTGACACAGAAATAATTTTCACATCACTTTAGCAAGACGTTTTTTGTCCAGTGAAAAATATCTATGCCTTCCTTAACTACAGCATAAATTATTCCAGATATGTCTATTTTGGGGTCAGTTAAAGCTTTTCATTTTGCTATTTCTAAAAAAAAATGTTGCAAATATAGGTCATTATTTACACACTTTTATTTTTCTGTAGGATGGGTAGCAATGTCTTGCCATTATCATCATTTTGTGAAAGGTAGATATTAATGTTCTGTTCCTCAGCTGAGACATTGTCTCCCTCTTCTGCTAGGCAGAAGGTTTGATCCTTAGCTTGACATTACAAAGGCCAGTCTCACAAGTATTGTAGCAATATATTTTCTTTACTGCATGGGGTTTGAGTAGCAGTTCTATTAGCAAAGGTGTACTCTTTGTCTCCTTTTACTGTGTCTTCCAGACTTGCTGTTCAGTCTAAAATATAAATCCACACTTTCACTTTTGTCACATTACCAAACTGGCTGTAACAGCAGATTTTTGATGTTTGATAGAAATTTCTACAGGCAAAGCTTACTTTTTCCTATCTTTGCACAAAATTCTTCTCCCTGGGGTAGCTCAGCATGTGTCTAAGGTGTCCCACACTAGGTCTTAATTTAGGTGCACATCAAAATTTAGGTATTCATCAGAATTTAGGTTTTCATCGAAAGAGTTCATGAAAATCTTTTGTGGGTAACTCCTTCTATGCACCTGACTGCACAGATTAAGTTGTTTCAAAAACAAGTAATTTTTTAGTTGTGCTGTGTTGTCTGATAAAATAAGCCTATCTTCCACTGCATTAGGTGCATTTACTGAACCTCTGCTTGTTTCTGAGGGTTGTTAAGGCTCACTCAAGCCTTACACCTTCACATGGGTGCGAGCTGCTGCACCTAAACCTGCCTGGGCATCTGGAACTTGCAAAAGGGCTGCTCTGAGCTC
Organism: Cinclus cinclus; assembly: GCF_963662255.1. Taxonomy (NCBI): domain Eukaryota; kingdom Metazoa; phylum Chordata; class Aves; order Passeriformes; family Cinclidae; genus Cinclus; species Cinclus cinclus. The sequence goes on from NC_085084.1 coordinate 5,410,120, forward strand.
TGCATTCACCCCTAAACCACCCAGACAACTTCATAACTGGCCCTGGTATGAAAGCCACCACTCTCTCATCCTGCACCTTTTTGTGGTACTCCTCAATTTAGTGAATGACTTGACATGACACCACCCTGCACTCATTTCAGAGAAGGGCCATGGTCTCCTCCACAGATTAAACCCACAGGTTTGCCCACTGCCCCTGAAAAGACTGGACTATAACCATATATCCATGTCCAAAGTCAGCCTTGCCACCCCGTCTTCTGCAAGGTTTTTACTTTCACCTGTTCAGTGCTACCACCCTGCAGCCACTTGCAGCAGCCTGGTATCACCCTCTGATAACCATAGGGATGTTGCTGCTTTTTTATTTGATTTCACAAATGGCACTTCCGAGCTGTGTTGTCATGGAATTTCTGGAAATATAGGTAGAAATTTGTTTCAGAAGTAACCAGGGATTTCCACATTGAGCTCACAATACACAGCACCTGCCCTTTATCAGGAAGCACTGTTTATTTCTCAAGGTGTTGGAGGTCTTTGTAGCTTAGTGGTCATTAATAAAACTCAAAGGCGCTGTTTTGGGTTTCTGACCTCCCCATGAAATGAATGCTCCATGGTGTTAGATTACTCTGAAGTTAATGCCTGAAACTGTGAAATAGAGATTTCCATAAGCTAGGTGGGGCTTAAGTATGAAAAATTAATATCTGCACTGTCCTCTATGATTAAAAGTCTTCTTAAAAGAATTTTAAAGCAAAATGTCCTAATTCCATGATAACATCTGGAATACTGAACATCACGCTTCATCTCATAGGAAAAAGAACCTGTACTTTTACAAATTTATTACGGTTCATTTGATCTTTTCCAAGCAAAATATCAAAACCAGACTTAAAACATAATGAATAACCAAAGCAACTTTTAAAGTTCCTTAAGTGAGGAATAAAAATGTCATTATTCAACCAACTAATCAGAGACTTTTTCCTACATGTCAACAGACATGGATACAAATGTAAACAGATTGTGCACCCTCAGGAGAGACTGATAATGGGTTTTTCTTAATTTCTGGTGTTCTTAATGTTGTCTTTAACCAAAACTTCTCAAAGAACAGTGAAACTTCAATCAGAAGTACTCTGGAGTATTCTTTGTACTGGAATATTACTAATTTCCAAACCAGAAAATAAATTATTTCCTGCGTGGCAAGTTTTCTGTGGGACTTGATGAGGCGATGTGCCCATGCATATTTTTATGTGTATTACACACAAATATCTCTGCATGAAATTTCAACTTTTGTAAGAATTCTTTTCATATCTTCTGTACATAGGCAACAGATGTTCCAGATTAACTCAAGCTCCTGGAATTCAGATGCACTTGACAGGAATTGGACTCCTCACCAAGGGAGCAACCACAGTTCTGTGTCTGGAAATCATTACACATCTGCTACTTGTGTGTGCTACAGCATGACTCAAACAGAGCTGCAGCAGAAATAAGAAATGGCTACACTCACATCCAGTCATGCAGCAAAAGCAGTGACAGCCAACACAGTAAAGACCCTTTTTTCTCCACTTCAGCTAGGGAAGTGCAGCTAGATAGCTAGCCTGAAAAAAAAATGGACAATTCTGCGTGTGGATTAAGACATGTCTCTTTTCTGGTGGGATCCTCAGGAGCACGGGCAAGCAGAATTGCTTTTCCCTTCTCCCCAGAATGAAAGCGGTGACATTTTTTTCTTTGAAAGTTTCAAAACCAGCTGCAAAACCTGGACCTTTAGAAATAAATGATTTGCCATTTGAAGAAACACACAACCCTAAATCTCTGTATTGTTGTTACACTCTAAAAAAAACCCAAAAACAAAACAAAGAAAAACAAACAAAAAACCAAACAAAAACAAAAACAAAACCAAAAAAAACCACACAAAAAAATAAAACCACCAAAAAACCCGCAGTGTTTTATTGAGTTTCTTACCTTAAATATCTGAGTGTTGTGCATCTGAATTCATGCAAACCATAAAAAAGAAGTCTTCTTCCCCTGCCAAGTGAGATTTTTTTCTATTTCTACACTTTCACCTTTACAATCTCATTTCCATCATTACATCATTTCCAAAGCACGCCTTTTTCATTCTCTGTCTTTTAACTGCACCACCTGTCATGGACAGCAACTAAAGCCATAGGAAAAACAAGCATTTAAGCCACTATCTCTGCTTGTGCACTGCAAGAGAGAGAAAAGGGGGGGGGGGGGGGGGGTGGGGAATAAAAGGAAGATAAATCCTCCCACTGCTTTGACTTTCATCAGTAATTCAGGATGCTAAAATGATTCTTTCTAGACCTTGTGTATTTGTTAGGTAAGCCTTGTAAGCCCAGTCTCAGGCCTTTGTCTTGCTGCCTGACACCTTATTACCCTGGACAATAAATATGGGAGGGATCCCCATACAAGGGACGTGAAGATTAATAATTACTTACACTGAAGGTATTCTCTTTCTGCCATTCATTTTTGTCTCCATTCAATTTTTGCATTAAAAGTGAAAAACAAAGTCAAGGGTTGTGGACTTTTCCAAATTTCTTCCCTGAAGTCCCTGTGGATGGCTGGACATTCCTCAGAGGAAAGCTACTCTGGCGTCAAAAAACATTTGATCCCCCCATTTTTGTCCTGAATAATCTTCCACATCAACAGAAGAAATAAAGGTTTCCTATCATTACCTGCATGCATATTATAAATTCCTACCAGGACATGATTTAATAAATCAGAGCCCTTGGGCTGGAAATCCTGCTCCAATGGGCTCACAGTTCACATTCTCCTAATGTGATGAAAAAGAACAAGGCAGTTCTTCCATAATTCCCTAGGTTTTTTTAAAAAATTGATTAATATATCAGTGTATTTATAATCAGTGCAAGTAACACTTATATGTTTGGGGGTTTTTTTAGGTTAAAAGCCAGACTTTTGAAGTATGTGTTTAACTCTTTTCAAAGACAGATTAATGAGTATTAATTGCTTTTCTGCATTAGCATGTGAGAAATGTTGGCAGTGTATTTTAATTGTACTTTTAAGAGTGAAAATCTGTGGCTCGGGTCTTGTTATAAATCCATTTCAAGTCCGGTAAGAATTTCTTTTTATAAATTAAGCCATGCATTGCATGCCACAGCTACTACAATACAAACTACAGAACAGATTATACCATAAATGTAAGTAAACATCTGTGGAGATACTAATATCTGGAAAAACAGTAGCATCAGACAACTAAAGACTGCTTATGTAATGACAGTACCAAACAAATAATTTTTAATACCATTATTTTTTTAGCATAGATTTTATTTTATTGGTAGCATTTCTAAATAAGATGAAAAATATTATCTCTGGGAAGTGGTTGCTGAAATAAATCTAAGAATGCATAAGTACCAAGTATTACCCAGGTGGAAAATAATTTTGTACTATAAGATGCATTAAAATTGGTCATTTGGGGATGTAGGGGGGGGGGCAGTTCTAGAAAGGGTTCAGTGAATAAAAGATCATAATAAAATGAATGTAACCAAGATCTGAAGGCAAATTACAAAGAAATTTTGTTATTCTCTCTCCCTCCAAAAAGCATGCATACCCCTAGACTGTTTGATGAATAAAAGGAAGGAGAAACTTCTAAACTGTCACTTTAAAGAGAAATTTACTCTTGTTGAATTGTGTCACCTGTGTCAGACACACGATACAAGCAGGAACAAAGGGACCTACTGAGAATATAAAGTGTTAAAACTTTGCTTTCACTAGAATTGATTTAAACTTGGAGGCAGTGGTGGGGGAAAATTTTATTGTTGGTTTCTGTAGAAAAAGTAATATATTGATAAGGAAAATAGATTCTAACACTGAAACTAGCATGGACCACAAGAGAGATGTGAGAAGTGTCAGAAATTCAGCCTTGAAACTGCAGCATGAAGGGTGGTGTTTCACCACTTGATGTCACTGTAGCATTTGATTTTTGTAATTGCCCTTTTTTTTTTTTTTTTTTTTTTTTTTTTTTTTTTTTTTAGTAGCTGCTGTTGTCTCTGGATTTTTTTTAATTATTATTTTTATCGTGGTCATCGCTGCTGTTTTTAATCAAGAATGAAAGGTAGCTCCCAGTAGCCCTCAAATCTAACAATTAATCTTGTTGAGTACTAAACAAACAGCACAAAGCCTTGGGCACCAAACTGTAATGAGATGATTCAGGGGTGGATAGACCTTGCAGAGTTCAAGGTTTGGAAATCTGTCAAATCCACTATTGTAGCTATTGGTGAAATTAACCAAATTACAATCCTCTTCCCTCTATATCTACACCCCTTTCCCCCTTCCTGAAATAAGTATGTCCTGACACTGAGACCTTTGTGCACATCTTTGTCTCAGTGACACAAGCAGCATTCCACATTTCATATAAAAACAGTTTTATTTTACAACTATTCAGGAAAACTCATTTCAGACAGTGATTGCCTCTGTGCTATATACATAGAATATCAGATAAGAGTTTCTGTGTCACCTTTTGCCCCCAGGTAGTAGGAAAATGTGGGAAATAGAAGGAGAGAGAAAGAGAGAGAAAAAAAGAGGGAAACAAAGAAGGAAAGAAAGAAGGAAATGAAGGGAGAAAGGGAAAGAAAGAGAGAGAGAGAGAGAGAGAGAGAAAGAAAGAAAGAAAGAAAGAAAGAAAGAAAGAAAGAAAGAAAGAAAGAAAGAAAGAAAGAAAGAAAGAAAGAAAGAAAGAAAGAAAGAAAGAAAGAAAGGGAAAGAAAGAAAGAAAGGGAAAGAAAGGGAAAGAAAGAAAGAAAGAAAGAAAGAAAGAAAGAAAGAAAGAAAGAAAGAAAGAAAGAAAGGGAAAGAAAGAAAGAAAGGGAAAGAAAGGGAAAGAAAGGGAAAGAAAGAAAGAAAGAAAGAAAGAAAGAAAGAAAGAAAGAAAGAAAGAAAGAAAGAAAGAAAGAAAGAAAGAAAGAAAGAAAGAAAGAAAGAAAGAAAGAAAATGCCCCTCTAAAGTGAGAATATCCTGAAACTGAGGCTAGTGGATGAGAGTATGCTGTACCAGCCAACGAGCACACACATCCCTTGATGCCCATGTGTAGGCAGTTGCAAAATTTCTCATCCAGAGGCTACAGCCACACAAATGTCTTGGAGTGATTATTTTAACAGATCTGTCTCTGCTCCTTTCCTGGCCAGCTTTCCAGGGCTGCTGTGGTGAGGTGACCTTGGCCAGGTGTAATGCACATGCAATGTAATGCTCAGAGAGTCACCCTCTCACTTCCTCTCCTCCTTAAACCAGGCTGCGGGAGCAAATAAGATTAAAAGCTCACAGGTCAAGATAAGGACAAGGAGATTATTCACCGGATACTATCATGGACAAAACATGGGGAGGATTAATTTATTTTATTGCCAGTTAATAGCAGAGGAGGATAAAACAACTTCCCCAATGCCACCAAGAACTGCTCCAGGGGGAGGAAGATCTCCCTCTGCAGGGCTGTTTTTCTCACATTTGTCCCACTCCTGTCTCTCACAGCTGCTGTGCAGTGTTCTCCACCCTCTCTCTTACCCGTTGTCACAGAGGTGACACCAGTGTCACCACGGGCTCTGCTCTTCCCCAGCAGATGATCCCTTCCAAAGCTGTCTGAGAAAGGGGCAACCCCCAGTCTCACCTCAAAGGAGCCACCCCTGCAGCCCACTCACTACCAAAGCTATCTCTCTCTTTAGCCTCCAGTGTTTGCTGAACACACACAGCTTTGTACTTCATCCCCTGTGACCTCTAAGTAAAACACAGAAATGGAGGCTCAAGCTAGAATTTACGTTACACAGATTGTGTGAGCAAAGTTTCCTTACATGTGATTTTTCCCTTTTCAGTTTTCCCTTTAAACTTTGGCAATGCTCTGTTAAATTCTGACATTTACTCCTGTGCAAGGGAAGCTGAAGGGAGGTAGGCTTGAAGGCCAGCAAGATAGCTAATTTTCAATTCTAGTGTTCAATTTAATCCAATTTCTAAGTAAATAAGTCAATGCAGCACTAGCCAAGATAGATCCTTTGTGAAACTGGTCAAATGGGTCACAAACAGAAATAATTAATGCTCATAATTAAACTGCTGTATTGAGCCAATTAATATATGTCCTAAGCCATGTCAAGGGACGTTACCTTTACTGAAGAATTTTGTCTCTTTCACTTATTCTGTCAAATTACTTCAGGGTTTTAAATTAAATACAAAATCTAGATTCCTTGTCTCTGTTTTAATGTGTTCAGGATGGTTTTTTTTCCCTTTTTATTCTTAAAATTGTGCATTAGCTGAGGGCACAACAATATCTCTGGTGAAAGTGAGTGGGGGAATGAAAATGCTGATGAGGAAACGATCCTTATTTTAACAATACCAGATGAAGGAAACAGATCAAGACTGCAAACCACATCAGGCATTCTTGACTCACAGACCAGAGTTTATGAGAATAATGTGTGCAGCTGTGACCTCTGAAAGCACCTCCTGAATCCTGCAGGGAGTTACAGTGCTGGTGAGGTATTTCTCTGAGGAAATGCAAGTTTGGCTAAGCTCTTTCTGGGTTTCTAACTCACTGTTATAAATTACTTTCATACAGAACCCAAAATGCAGTGTTAAACCTGGGAACTTCTTTCTTTGCCAAGCCCTTTCCAAGACAGATATTATTATTATTATTATTATTATTATTATTATTATGCACAGGTCTGGAGCTTTTCCTTGCAAGAGGCCTCCCTGCTGTGTGACAAATGTGTGCTTGTTCAGCTGCAGGTGATGCCACACCACATGCAGCAGAGTGCAGGCTTTGCATTTCACCCTCTCCAGACCAAGGCTTTTCTGACCATTTCTGGCAGGATGCCAGTTCTGAAATTAAAAACCTGGCCATTATGCTCTCAGGTGCAACTAGACTCCAAGATATCTGTCATAAAAGCTAACAGTTTTCTTTTAAAATTATATATTTCTTCTTCTTTTCTTTTTTTTTTTTTATCCTGTCTTTTGTGAAGCATTTGGGTTGATTTGGTCTTCTGGGTGCTGTGAATGATACTAACTAGAGATCAGGGAGGAAGGCTTTGTGAAATAAGGATCTAATTTTCTTATTTCAAGATACGATGGTTTTTTCCTGTGTTAGAACTACTGAGTATCTATAGGCCAGGAGTGGGTGATAATTCAGGCTCATGCAGGTGCTCATTCTGGAAGCAGTTGACCTAAAAAAACTCTAATGAGCATTTAGCAAAAACCTGGTTTTGCCTCCAACCAGTGCTTCTGATGCTTCTGAAAATACTGTGGGAGTCTGCAACCATAAATAAATAAATAAATAAATAAATAAATAAATAACTTTATTCAAATTGCTATATTTTCTTTTCTTCTCACATGCTGAACCAAGACAGAGAAGCTACCAAATTACATGAAAAGTGTGACTGATATCTTTTACGCAGGAAAAAAAAAAAAAAGGCTTGAAAAGTGCCAAAAAGGTATCTAAACTTCAACTTTGTGAGTAGTCCTATTAATAAGTGAGTGATATTATATACTGGCCAAAAATACGTAAGATTTTTATATTTTATATAATCAATATAAAATATATCTATTATATAAATATAATAAAAATATTATATATTTTCTCTAAAGCTTTGAAAACATTCTGAAAAAATGCAGAAGTGGGAGTTTTATTTTGCCAGCTATTCACTGTATTGAGAAAATGAGCATCACCTTGGCATTTCTGTTCACATTCTGTTCAGTCATTGCTGGGAACTTTGTGTGTTTGCTATTGTTAAAATTCAGGCCTGCTATTCTAATCTAAGACTGATGAAACTAGGCTGTGAGCGATACTGAGGCCCAAATTTTTGCCACAAGGAGGAGCACCATAAAGAAAAGTGCATTTTTCTGGGAATTCCTTTCTAATGGACAATAACTTAGGATCATGGTATTCATGTGAAAACTGGAAGCAAACAAACAAAAAAAACCCCTGCTACAAAACATGCTCTACTGATGAATTGGTATCTTTTTATTACATTGTTTATAAGTAGAAGAGATAAATCTGTGTAGCTAAAACCTGTGTGTTTATGCTACATTGTATTTTGTTACTTGATTTCAGTTCACCCACTCCCATTCACACAGAAAACCTGCCCAGTGAGATAAAATGTCCAAATTTCTCAAAAAAAACCAAAAAAAACCCCAAACAAACAAACAAAAAAAAAAACAAAAAACAACAAACCTTTTAAAGCATTGTTGCACATGCAGACATTGCAGAGGAGATAGGATGTGTATGTTCTGCCTTTCTATGTGTAAATTGGCTGTGTAAAATCCTGTGCTGAAGCCCTTGGGCTAAATGCTGCTCTCAAACCAAGCAGGTTTGTGCATACAAAGAGATCACAGAACCTCTCTGCTGTGCAGGAAAACCTGGGAACCATGCACAGGTTGTGTACTGAAAGCCTTGGGAGCTGAAGTGGTAGATTTCTCTTGCAAAACTGGAAATTAATAGAATCAATAGGCATGGATTTGCAGTAATTTGCTTGCCATGGTTTGACTAAAACTTTAAAATCTAAAACCGAATCACCTGTCTGACATGCCCATTGCTGTAAGGAGATATTTGACCAGACTTTTGCACTTAGCTTGGAGACTTTTTTATGAATACTGGAAACTTTCTTTGAAAATGTAAATGGTACAGCTATATTTTTTCAGGTACAACTTCCATAACTCTGGGTCAGGTATCATGAGCAATGTTGGTAGAAGAATTTTCAAAAACATCTCCTACAAATCCTTTTGTGATTTACTATGGGAAGTGCCCTAGGAATTTAGTACTCACTGGATATTCTTGCCTTATCCAGATCTGAGCTATACATTTCACCCCCTTAGATCAGTGCCAGAATGTACATCCTCCCACTCTCCTGCATTCTTTGCCATGAAGCAAACAGAAATAAGGTAGAAAACACTAAATGTATTTATTTAGGGAATTTGAGACTAAAAGTGTTTTCTCTTTGCAGCTACTCAAACCTTATGATCAGGTTGTGTATTTATTTTCAAGCTGCATAAATATATCAGGTTTTAGAAAGTCTGTTGGACTGCTCAATTACTGTGCAAATCAGAAACGGTGGAAGATCAGTGCAAAAATGAATCTGACTGAACAGAAAGGTATGTCCTAGTTAGCCAGGAGTTCAGTGATTTTTTAAAAAAATAGTAATTATCTATGTCTAATTAGCTAAGAAATGTTTGGCTGTGATTTTAGCTGATTTTGATTTAGACCTGTGGTGGCTGAGTGTCAGCAGAAAACCCTGATAAATTACCTCACTGCACCTGCAGAAAGGAACTCCAAGGACCTACGCCCCTCAAGAACTCAATCAATAGTTGAAGAACACAATTCAAAAAAATAATGCTTTAATGGTTATCTTATAACCAGAGATTAATTAGATGTCATAGAATAGGAAAGGTACCTTGAGAGGGTTAAGGAGTCAAAGCCTTATGCACCCCAGAAAACTTAATGGCAATGGTCTAAGCAGAAGAACAAATTTACTGTTTATCTGGATAAAACTTGGGGTATCCATTAAATAAAGATACATGAGAACTTCGGCTAGTAATTAAAAGAAACAAAACATCTACACCATAACGCAATACATTGGGCAGACCTTTGGTAGTGTCTATGAAAAATCTTGGATGTTACAGTGTAAGCAAATGCCTGAAAATTGTTGGGTCTTTGAAAATGTCTATGGTGAGTAAATTCCTGATATGGTCCAAGTTTTGACTCAAACTTGTCATTAGGAATGTTCATCCAACAAGTGTTTTGCTGTGAGATTTAAAACTCTTTGTTACAGACTTCTCACTCAGCTGCCTACTCTGTCTCCAGTTCCCTGACAGACATAACAAAAACTTATGAAGGATGAATAAATTAAAGGGAGTAGCACAATCTTTCCTTCTCTCCAGTAACCAAATTATTTATATTCTGATAATATTTATAATATTTATATTCTGATAATCAAACTCTGGATGGTTCGTCAGTTCATGTGAGCACAGATATTACCCTGTTTGACACTGAAATGTTCTAATTTCTCACTCACACCTTTGAGGAAATTCTGCTGTAAAAGTGGCAGCTCATTTATCAGAGCTCTTGATGCTCTCATTTCAAGGCCAGCTCCAAGCAACATCTGCTCCTGTGAGCACACTTAATGCTTGAGAGATCCAAGATCCTGACATGAACAAAGCTGCAATTTTTTTCATTTTTTTTCAGCTGTGGAACACAGCATTCTGTACAGCAAGCCCTGCCCTTCACCCCAAGGTGCCAGAGCAGAGGAGGGGAGCAGAACAACAACTGCAGGTGTGATTTTCTCAAAATGTTTTTGCCTTGCAACTCATCCCAGGCTAGGATGAGAACAGGTGGAGGAGGGAAAAAAAAAAGCCAAACAGACATTAACTTATTTACTTATTTGTTTGTATGCATTGCAAAATAACCTTTTGCTTATTTCATTTTACATCAGAGCAGCAGTGAGGGCATAATTAAACCCTGCTGGTCGACCAAAAAAATTCTGCATGGAGATCCCAATAATGGGAATAATGGTGTAATAGAAATAACAAAACTTTCACTTCTGAATAGTTCTGACCAGCCAGGCTAGTTTTGTCAGTGAATAGATTTGCTTGTCTGTGACTAGGATGGAGAAAAAAATTCTGCTTGGGTCAATATATTGTAGTTAGAATTAATTTCAATTTAATATAAAAAATGTTGTAGTTCTATATTATTTTCATTTTCATTCTTATTTTCATCATTGTTACTATTTTTTCATTATTATTCATTACCATCATTATTATCAAAAGAAATATTCCAGTATAAAGTAAGATGTATATCTGGAAAGCCAATAAAAACTTCCTTCCCCCCCCCCCCCCCCCCCTTCACTGAGAATGCATTCTTTGGGGAAAAAAAAAAAAAAAAAGAAAAAAAAAGAAAAAAACAGTGTTGAGTACAAACTTTTCATTTTCCATAAAATCCTTACTTCAAGATCTTACAATCTACAGCAGTGAGATGCTGCTCTATCATCCCAGTTAGGTTTTTTTGTGCACATACAGTAATATAAGGTGTGGAATTATTATTTCTCAGTGACAAAATCTCAGCAGACCATTTATTTTCATAAAAATACACTTCACTGACAAAATTTAAACACATGCATTCATTCTCTAATGTCACTGGAACAGAAAATAATGGAGATAATAATTTTCTTTCAAGGGATATAATATTTTGCCTTCATGATTCATTTTTCTGTTCAAGAGGAAGAGAAAAGTCAACTACATATTCTTTGCAGAGATCACCTCATCATGGAATAACCAGATATGATATGTACATGAAAATATATTTTCACAACTTCAAATCCATGGAGCAGCTCTGTTACCTTCCTGAATGTTACAGCCAGTGTCATCTTCTAAATGATCAGACTTTGTGGATTGGACAGTCTGAAATACTCCTAAATATGAAGCACCAGAAATCCAAGCCAGTATTTACTTTGGGAGCAACCAACACAAAATATAACAAAAACCTCCAAAATTTTCAGGTTTACTTAATTGTTTTACAGTTACTGTAATGCAGTTGGAAAAAATTTAAATATTTTGGCAATCCGTTTCCTGTTGGATTTCTTTCAGCTAAATGTGCCACATCTGTGCTATTGATAAATTAATCAGCCTTCATCAGCATTGCTACAAGTTCTGTTTAATGAGTTAATAATTGTCTATTTTCTGAGTGCAAAGACTTAATCCATTTTTATTAACATGATACAATAATTATATTTATGCCTGTGCATTAATATATTAGACATCTTAGACAGAGTGACCAGGCTCATTTTGCATTCCTACTCACATATTTTTATCAGCTAGCAATTAACCTTTACCAACTGCTTTATTGAAACCAAACACTTACTTGTGAGAGTACATTCAAAGTGAAAATATTTTTCCAGAACTTCTTTCTATTTCACAAAACTTTTCAATTAAACTCTTTTTTATGCAGCCTTTTGGTCACAAAGGACAGCAATGCTGTGAAGAATAATGAAAGATTATTCTTTTAGGAAGAAATAGGAAGACAGGAAGAAAATATTGAATGCAAATAGAAAATCTGCCAATTGCTCATTAAATAAGAGTTCCAAGTGAAATTAGGACTGAGACTGATTTATGTGGTGTGTTGACCTCTGCTGGCCTCCAAGTGCTCTATCATTTCCACAGGAAGGACAGGTAAGGAAAATAAAACAAAAGTAAAATGGAGACAGATTACTTATCAAAGGCCTTTCCAGGCAAAACAATTAATTGTAGCAGAAGAATAGTCAGAAACAAAAATAAGAACTAAAAAACCCCAACCAAGCAAAAAATCACAAACATCAACCACAACAAAACACCCTCTCCCTCCCCCCAAAAAAAAATTAAAAGACCCCACACACACCCCAAAAAGACACTCCACATTCAAACCTCTACCCCTCTGTACCTAAAGATCTGAAAACTCTCCTTATGAAAACCCAGAAGATGGCTTCACATGCACTTCTTGTGCCTGTGTGCATATTCATCCCCTTCAGTTTACGACCACAGTAAAAGATGTAATTTACACTGGGATTTCACAACTGCATATTACAAATGTATTAGCAGGGGTTAATTTTCATCTACTGGCTGTGTAAAAGCCTTCTCTTAATATAGCTATTTGTTAGTGATATTTGTGTATTTCTTTTGTATATTTCTTTTTTGATAAAGTGTCTTTAATTAGCTGTACCAAGAAGTATTTAATTTAACAAATCCTATTGCAAAAGAAAGCACTGAGAATGTTTTTGCTGGTCTGTCTTGAAGCCACATTGACGGTGTTAAACCTGGCACACTGCCTACATCCCAGGAATTCAGGACTTTTAAAAACAGGTATATGCAGTGCTGGAATCAGAGTGGGAGGATGAACACTTCTGTCACAGAACTGTGATTAAATGAAAAGTTTCTGCATTTGTTTCAGGTAAACTAAACCCATCTTTCATCCAGTGGAAGCACAGATGAAAAACATCAGTTTACTGCACCCCTCCTGGAGGTTCAGCTCCATCCTAAGGAGGAAAAGTGCTCCTGAATAATGAATAATGAAAAAAATGCCCTTCCCAAGTGAACATCCTGTTGGGCTGGGACATACTGTGCTGTGGAACAGATTGTTTAATCTTATCAGCACCAACTGGATTATTTAAAAACAAAAAGCAAAACAAAAAAAAAATCCTGGAGGAGTTAAGAGTCTTTTCTATTGTGAATTCAGTTTGTGATGAGGTGAAGAAGCCACGACGACCTCGGTTGCTTTAATTAAACGTACACCTTGAAATAAATATTCTCCATCTGTTTGACTTGCTCAACAGGGCAGGAAAAACAGAATGGATTTCACAAACAAGTTAGATTTTATTTTCTGAAATTTGCACACCCAATCTGTGCAGCCAGCAAATGGTAAATAGGTATTGTCATAAGGAATCCTAAACAAGGTCACTTAGAGCTACAAGAAGTATGGAACTATCCACTGGAGGAGGGTGGGAGTAATTTCCCACCATTTATTCAATTTGGTTTCAAGAAGACTGCACATTTTGTTTTCATAGACATGAAGTGCTTGCTACAATCTCGGCAAGACTCTGTCTTCTCAGAATAAAGCTTTTACAATCAGAGATGGAGCTTCTGAGCCTTATTTGGACCTACAGTGACGAGGCTCCAGTCACACAAAACTGCAGTAACACAACAGAGAGCAGCTGAAGGCTGGCATAAACCAGGATTGTTCTCTGTTCCACTTGATTATATGATTTTTGAATCTGCTTGGAAGCAATATTTTGAAGGTTATATGCTCAATCAAAGGGTGTTTTTTCAGTTTTCTCTGTCAGCTTAGTTGGTTTTGGTAAAGGGAAAACTGAAGGTGTGCAAAAAAAAAAAAAAAAGACATAAGGAAACCATGACTGAAATTGGCATTAAACGAGGAATTTCTCTGCTCTTTGCCAGGGTCTTGCCTACCATCCCTAGTATGCCTGAAGTGAGAAAACAAAATGTCCTTTACAGCTGAGCCTGCACTAAAGATGGGGATGGGAAGACATGTCTCAATACAGAATACTCATTTAGGAAATCCAGATATGGGATTGTGAATCAACTGGCTTTTTTTTTTTTTTTCTTTTTTTTTTTTTGCTTTTTTTTTTTTGCTTTTTTTCTCGTAAAGTGTACTGTTCCTGATTTATCTTATTGGGACCTGCTTCTGGATATTTTATGAAATGTCCAAATGAATTATTCTTAAGAAGTTAAACTGAAAGTTGTGGTTGTATTTTATTGGGTTTTGCTCAGTGACATGTAGAGGTTATGCTGACATAGAGAACTCCTTCATGTGAGTTACTGGAGGATTACAATCTCCCTGTTCCACAGTTCCCCTTAGCTTCAGCCCAGGAACTCCCTGTAACCCAGTGAAATCCCACAAATATGATTTAATTGCAAATAAGATGAAAAGCAGCCTTTTTGCAGAACAGGATGTGACCAGTGCTATGTACCACTAAATGCAATGGGAAATGAGGCAAGAAGAGGACAGAATGAAGTACACTATAATTGCTCTCATTTTCAGAGGTTTTCTTGAATAATTCTGAAGCACTGCAGCAGGAATGTCCTGAGGGACCAAAAAGGCAAGCAGCTTTAACTGCTCCTGCTCTTTCTTCACCTTTGTGCCTTTTCTTCTTCTAAGTGAAGACAATGGGAAATTTAAGTCCATGAGTGAAATTTTTAAGGAGAGTAGCCATCCAAAGGTGCAGAAAAAAGCCAAGTAGAGTTTTCAAAGGCCTGACTAGATAACTGATAATGAGGATGGCTAATTGATAATGAGAAGCTGCTTCCAGTGATTTTCATTGCAGTTAAGTGTCTGACCACTGAAAATCCAATTAGACCCCAACAGGGATTTTGAATGAGGCACTGGTGGTTTGCAGTCCTCAGGTAAGTCTAAAGTGCAAAAAGGAAAAACAGTGCCCATGCATGGGCCTGCTAATGGTGGGAGTGAAAAACTGCACCTCTTAAATTTATTGGGTGTTCAGGGCCCCATTACCAAGACCATAAATGCCTAGCTGTGACGTATCTCTTCTCAGGAAAATCCCAGCTATGTTTGCTTTCTTAGAGTCAAGATGTTTCCAGTAGGAGTGATTTATCAACTGTGCTGCTTCATTTTTGTTAAAACATACCTATGCAGCAGCTGGTATGTGCTGAAGAACTATGAGGCATCTGTTTGGATTTGTTTTTCTCAATCAGTAATTAATAAAACCTCAAGCACTGGTATTACCATACAATAATACCATCAGCTTAAAGCCTGTTAGTTTCCAGCTGCCCTTAAGTAGAAGATGCTAAGTGCTCTTTGTTCTGCTAATACAGAACCACAGAATGGTTGGGGCTGGAAGGGATCTCCGGAGCTCATCCAGTCTAACCCCCTGCCCAGGCTGGATCCCCAGGTGACACAGGAACACATCCCCGTGGGTTTGGGATACTTCCAGAAGGGGATACTCCACAGCCTTCCTGGGAAGCCATCCTAGTGCTCTGCCCCTCCACGGGAAGTTTTTTCTCCAGCTGCGACGGAACTTGTATTTTGGTTTATGACCACTGCTCCTCATCCTGTCACCAGACACCACTCACCAGTCTGGCACCATCCACTCATGGAGATACTTATACACATTAGTGAATTCCTTCATAGCCTTGCCTTCTCCTCACCTTTATTTACCACGCCCTTAAAGCTTGTTAGCTCCAGGATGTCCCTGACAAGGGGATGCATCTGCTGCCTGCGCCACTGACGACAATGGACCTCTTCTCTCTCGCTGATCACGGAGAGACTTCACCCCAAAGAACACTCGGCTTACAACAAGCACCCAGTAACTCTTGTGCCGAGCACCGAGGGTCCCAGCCGCCGCCTGAGGCCGATAACACCCGGCTTCGTCCCACCACGAGGGCAGAGCCGGGCAGGAGGCGGCGCGGCCCGGCCCTCATCACAGTCCTTCCCCCACCATGCCGGCCCTTCCTCCTGCCCGCCCCTCAGCTTGCCCGCCCCGGACGGACTCGCCGTCCCGCCCCTCCTGCGCGCTCCGCCCTTCCGCCGGGATATGGCGCAGGAGGTACGGGGCATGGACGGCGATGTGGAGGATGGCGAGCTGTCCGGCTCTGATTCGGACATGCCCGGCGCCGGCTCCCCCGGACAGGTGAGGGCGGGCAGCGGCCGGAGCTCCGGGCCGGGGAGCGCAGGGCCGGGGGCCGCGGGACGGGCAGGCCGCGGAGGCCGCGCCTGAGGGGCTTTTCCCGCCTCGGGGTTTTCGTTCCCGCGCTGGTGGCTTCTCCCGTGGCCGGTGTCTCGTCCCGGGGCCGCTGTCCTGTCGCTCCTGCCGTGGGTGTCCCTGTGCTGGCGCCGTCCCCGGGGAGCCGGGGCCGCTCCGGGCGCGTGGGAACAATGGGGACAGTGGTGACAAAGGGGGCGAGCCCGGATTGACCGCGGGAGAGCCCCGAGCAATGCCGGCCACGGCAGCCCGCGGCTCGCCGCCTCTCTCCGTGCCTGGATAGAGATGCCAGCGCTGTCCCAGTGTCTCCCCCATGTCCCTTTATGGCCTCCCCCGCCGCCAGCCCGAAGTCCCCAGCGCGACAAGGAGCTGGAGCTGCTGGAGCCAGGCCAGAGGAGGCTCCTGGATGAGCAGAGGGATGGAGCAGCTCTGCTGGGAGGAAAGGCTGGCACAGCTGCCAGTGCTCACCTGGACAGGAGAAGCTTTGGGCTGAGCTCAGGGTGGACTTGCAGGGCCTGGAGGAGCTGCAGGAAACGTGGAGAGAGAAAATTGCCAAGGGATGGAGGGACAGGACCCAGGGAATGGCTCCCAGGGCCAGAGGGCAGGGCTGGATGGGATCTTGGGAATTAGGAATTGTTCCCTGGCAGGGTGGGCAGGGCTGGCACAGGGTGGAATTCCCAGAGCAGCTGTGGCTGCCCCTGGATCCCTGGCAGTGCCCAAGGCCAGGTTGGACACTGGGGCTGGAGCACTGGGACAGTGGGAGGTGTCCCTGACATGGATGGGGTGAGAATGGAATTGGCTTTGGGGTCCCTTCCAACCCACAACCATTCCGTGATTCTCAGAGGATATGAGGAATTTATTTAATTTGTACTGAGAGTATGAGGTATTCACGGTCGTGTATAGACAGTAAAATATTTCAAACGAAGATCAATGTGTGCCACTGGATGTATAACAAATTTTATTTTCTCCAGTTATTTTGATCTTTGCGATTTAGTTCTGAGAAATGAAGTGCAAAAATAAGTTTTTTACAGAAATATCCAGTCTTTTTTTATTTATGCTGATTTTGGGGTTTTTTGCATTACGCTTGAAGTTAAAGGTTTGTATTTCATAACATGGTAAGTTGAATACTTCTCTTTTCTGTTTGCTGTTTGGAGAAAAAAGAAGTGGTACCCGTGTTGACGAAAGCAATAAGGCTAAAGAAAGAATTTTCATTTCACATGAAAATGAATGAAGAAATACTATTTTGAAAGATCATGGGACAGCATATAATTTTACGATAAGAAATGGTCAGGGAATAACTGGAATTAGGAGTAAAAGCATTTCTTGAGTAAATGTATATCAATGGAATGATTTTTTGGTGAGAAGTGTTTGTTCTAATTCATAAGACATAGTTAATCAATGGTGTCTCATTGGTTTAAAGGAGGAGAAATGGGTGCTTCTGTAAAGGTTCTGCTGTCTCCAAGTTGTTCATGTGCTGTCCTGACTGAGCTGGGATCACAGAACAGTTTTAGTCTGAGCACTGTCCCAGTTTTGAGGGTTTGGTTTTTTATTTTTGGTCATTTGGCCTTCTCACTTGAAACTCCAGGGAGATTAACTTCTCTGCTGTTTGACAAACCTCTGGTATTGTTGTTCTGATATTTCACTGCTCTCAGAGTTGCTGTGCATCTTGTGTCTTTGTCCAGTTCACACATATCCACCACTTTTCCAGTCCCATAATAATTTTTGCTCAGCAAAGCTTGTCTTTAGGAGAAAAGTAACTCCTGATGTGTTTCTGTGTCAGCCATGCTCTGTTTCATGTTCATACACTCAAAACAGAGGAGTTTCAAAGATGCTGTGGCCCAAGTGATGCTTGTGGAGGACTGCACAGCCACAAGGGTCAGAATTACCTATTTTTGCTAATCGATGACTTGATAACTCTTCTGATTTTCATAAATAATGCGCTATGATTCACTTTTTAATTCCAGAAGCTGCACACTGGAAGTGATTCCTGCAGGCCCTTCCAGAGCAGCCTCTCATCCTGTGCTCCCAGCGTTCCTTACAGGACCACCAAGAGCTTGGACTCCAGCGAGGAGAGTGCCTCTGACTCCGACGATGACAGCTGCCTGTGGAAGAGAAAGAGGCAGAAATGCTTCAATGTCTCCCCTGCTAAACCCGAGCCTTTCCAGCTTAGCCAGAGCCACCAAAAACAGACTGCTCTACGTGGCAAGAAGGTCAACAACATCTGGGGCGCAGTGCTCCAGGAGCAGAACCAGGATGCGGTGGCAACTGAGCTTGGGATTCTGGGCATGGATGGTTCAATTGACAGGAGCAGGCAGTCTGAGACTTACAACTACCTCCTGGCTAAAAAGCTGATGAAGGAAGCCCAGCAGAAGGAGGCAGAGACTTTGGATAAGGAGCTGGATGAATACATGCACGATGACAAGAAGACATTGGCAGCAGAGGAGGAGAATGGGCAGGGCTTCCTCAAACGGAAGCGGCCTGTGAGAGACAGACTGGGGGAAAGGCAAGAGATGAAATACAAGGGAAGGTATGAGATAACAGAGGAAGATTCAGAGGAAAAAGTTGGAGATGAAATTGCTTATCGGTGAGTTTAATATTGCTGCATCTTCCCTAAGCATTGGTGGTTGATGGAAGGAAGGGGTGGGGGGAGAAAGCTCCCCTGCTGCTAAATAAGGTGTCTCACCAGCTCACAAAAAGCACTCCAAAAATCCTGGGATATAAATGCATCACTGTGGCTGGTAGTCTTGTAGAAACATCGTGTTGGTACCGCTTGTTTCTGTGAATTTTTATAATTTTATTTAAAAAGCCACCAGGGTGGTTTGCTACTTGAGAATAATGACAAGGAAAAATACTGCTTCTCATTATAGAGATTTAGTAGTGCCTTTTTTTGAGGGGGGAAATACCCCATGGTTGTTTGGGCTTTGACAGCAATGCACACAATGCTGTGGTCACCACAAAAATCTGTTTTAAGTTATAATCCTTTGAAACTGTAGATAGCTTGTACCGTGCAGTGTTTTGGATGGAGTCAAACTGCCACACTCCTCTGTCAGTGGTGCAAGGGAGGAAAATTATGTTAAACAGGGAGTAAGACTTAAAAGATTTACTGACAGGCAGCTTGACATTTAAATAAAACCTGTGTTTATTAGTCACAGTTGTTTTTATACATGTGCTACTACTTCAGAATCTGGCAATACTACAGCAATTAGTTATTACTGCTGTCATTAGTTCTGGGTAGTTGCTCATTTCTTTATTTGAATACTTCGAGCATATTTCTTGCAATAAACTCCTTTTTGATGTACAGAGCTTCAGTGAAATAGGGCAGAAGCCTCTTTTTTCTAATTGTAGCAGTGGTATTGAGTTGTATCAATAGGGTTCTGGTTGTAGTTTATTTCTTTGTTTTGTTTTGTTTGCTTTTTATAGATTATCATAGACCAGTCAATAAACTGATTTCCTTTTTGTTATGTAGTTTGACTGAAATGGCACATGATACAGGGGAACTTCTATATTTCCTGTTTTCTCCAGTTGCTGATTTAACTGTAAAAAGTTAATTTTAACTGTTAAATGCACAAGAAGCTTTTATACTTTGATTTCAGAGGCTTATGCAGTTCTTTGCAGTTTCATATTTGGTTTGATATTTCACACATCAGTAGAAGAAAAATAACCACTCAAGGCATTTTCATTGAAACAAGTTTTTAAAAAATGCATGCTTTGGGGAAAAAACATCCGTCAGAAACTCAGTACTTTGAAATCTGATTCAATAAACCATTTAAATACGTTTGAACTCATAGGCTTTTCAGCACAAAGTGAATTATTCATTGTGGAAGTTCCACAGTTATACTCAAGGAATTATCCTGACAATAAATGTTCCTTTTCCTCCCGCACCTCTCTGTTCAGACTTTGTGAGCCAAAGAAAGACTTAATTGCTCGAGTAGTGAAAATAATTGGGAAGAGAAAAGCCATTGAACTGCTGATGGAAACAGCTGAAGTAGAGCAGAATGGTGGACTGTTCATTGTGGTAAGGCAAATTTCATCCTGTGGTTTGCCAGGGGTGGGGAGGGCGACACAGCTTTTTACTCACAGAATATTAACACAGTGCTGCTGGAAGTCTCTGGTGCTGGATGTGTTCTCCTGGAGTTTTATGGCCTTCCCTTGCCCTGAGACTCTCCTAATAAACACTTAAGTAATTTTCCAGCAGGATTTGAGCAAACAACAAGGTGAATGAACCTGGAAATTACCCAGGTTCTTGTGCTGAGGTTGGTGTCTGATCTGCCGTGTCTGATGCTGCTGTGTCTGTTACTGCTCTCCTTAGAATCTTTCCCATCACAGACTTGAGATTGACAGATTTCCAGGCTTGAATAAAAACCAACATTTCCAGTATACCGTTTGCAGAGTAACTCCCAAAAGGAAATCTGTAGACTTTATTAGGGAACCACTGGCTTGTGTATCAGCTGAGCAAAACTGAGCACTGATTCCTGTTACAAATCATGGTAAAAAACCCTAAACTCTGTGGTCAGGCTGTCAATTTTTTTTACAGTTTTGTTCTTATTGAGTAATGGGCCTCAGTGTAAAATCACAGTGGGTAAGAAAAATTGTGGGTGAGGAAAAAGTGGGTGAAAACTAGGAAATACTTTCGCTTGATTGCAGTTTTTAAGTTCCATCACTTGGAAGTAGAAAGTAGGCAAAAAAAAAAAGTAGGGGAACACAACAAAAAAAAAAAAAAAAGAAAAAAAAAAAAAAAAAAAAAAAAAAACAAACCCAAAACCACCACATCCTTCCTTCAAAAAACAAGAGGCAACAAATTCCAGCTAGTTAGTTGTGTTAGAAGCATTCTGTTGTCTTGAAAGTTAAGTTACAAAAAGTTTAACAAAGGGGGATGAAGGAACACAGCTCCTGGTGGTACAGGTTGCTTTGGAAGAAGATCAGAGTACACTCTTTGAAAGGCAGATCACAAAAGGCACCATGAAATGCAGGTGATAAAAAGACGTTCACATGTGCTGTTTCAAGAACCTACTTATAACCTGACCATCCCTGTTCTTGGAATTTTTAGATTATACAGTACATTATTTAGCAGGAAAATACCACATTTTTCAACCAGTATCATCCAGTTTTTACTAGAGTAAAAGTAGTGTTGTATACCGCAAATTTTAATTGAATAATAATATGATAATTAGCACTTGTAATTTACAGAAGTCTCAAAGCTTAGCCTGTTCCATGCACTGCTGTTGCTGCACTGAAAACTGCTGGGTTGAACATGTGCTGGGGAGGAATTTTCAAGTACAGGTTGTGTTTCCTATGCCTTCCAAGAGAAATGCAAAATCAATAAAACAGTCAAGTTGTAGCATATCTGAGCAGAATTATATAAAAACCCCCTGATATTAATATAATTTTATTAAATTTGCTTTAGACATTTTGCTAGGCTTATGTGTTAGGAATGCTTGGAGTGTTTAACCTAGTGCATAACTTGTTACAGATAGCTGTGAGAGTAGTTAGGATATTAATCATGTTTTGTGTCTTCACCACCCAAAATCAAGTTTAGTGTGTAATTTTAACAATTTAGCATTGTATTCTAAAGGAATGATTTTGTAACTGCATGCTTTTCCTGTCCAGATTTAGCAGGCTGATTGTTGACCTCATTATGACTAATTCAGTCACAAATAAGAGACAGACATGGGGTTATTTTCATATGGTATTTGACACACGAGAACTTAAATTTGCTTTATTCTGTCTCAACACTGAGTGTTGCCTTAGAGGCTGTTTTTGTCAACATTTAGAATTAAGCTTGCTATTCCAAATTTCCTCTCTCCCTACTAAGAATGGCACCAGGAGAAGAACACCTGGGGGTGTTTATTTAAACCTGCTGAAGAACACACCGAGCATCAAAGAAGAACAAATCAAGGTAAAAATGTGTGGAATTCAAATGTGCCCTCTCATTTGGGTTTTTTCTTCCTACGAGAAATGTCAGGACTGAAACTCTCTTAACTTGTAACAAGTGTAACTGTATTCCATTGAAACCAGGCTTTCACATTCAAAAGGCAGACAAAAAATAAAAGACCTGCTCAAAAATTGTTGAACTGCCATTAACTCTAAGCAGAGAGAACTCACTTTTTCATGTTGCCAGTCACAAAAGCCTGTCGAGGCAGATGAGGTTATAGAGTCTGGCAGAGGTAAATGTTAGATTTTCCTAATTTGTATATTTGTATTCTTTACAGCTGAGCTGTCAGTATTGTGTTTCTCCCTTGGAGCTTTGTGTTATTGTGCATGGGTGGAATGCTGGTCTCTTAGTAAAATATTTTTGTCCTGTATAGCCCCAGCTGTGGTACCAGACAGAATCTCTCATTAAATTGGTTGGTCTGAACCTAATCTGAATTGCTCACTGGGCTCATCTGTGGTGCTCTCTAAATCAGTTTTGTAAGCTTGTAAACATTATTTCTCTGAGATGTTTTAACTTAGCGAAGAAAATACCAACTTATTTTTTCAGTGGCATATGCTATTAATAGAGTTTTTGTTAAGAGTTTTTATTTTGCTTGTAGGTGGCTACAGGTCATTCTGTAAGCCCTTTTAGGGTCTCGTACTGGGAATTGAGGAAAAAGTCAACTCTGTGTCAACAATGTGATTCTTTGTTCAGAGTAAAAAAAACCAGGAAAATAAAAGCCCAACATCCTTTCATAGCTTACAGTGGTCAGAAGAAATTTTCAAAAGTTGCAAGACCGATCACTTTACATTCTTAAAAAATGAATTTTCTGTTCTACTCCTCTTCCTTAAGTGCAGTCTTTCCTCACACTTCAGCTCTCAAAAACAAGTAGCTTAGTTAAATATTGACCATTGTTTGTAATATATATTTTCTTCAATATATAACTCCTTCACATTCTTTTTAGGAAATACCAGTAAAATGAATATGCAAAAAAAAAATTTGTTTTTTTTTACTTCTTTTCTTTCAAGGAAATATTCTATCTGGAAAACCAAAAGGAGTATGAAAACAAAAAAGCTGCCAAGAAGAGGAGGATACAAGTTCTGGGGAAGAAGATGAAAAAAGCCATCAAGGGGCTTAACCTGCAGGAATATGATGATGCATCTCGTGAGACTTTTGCCAGTGACACAAACGAGGCTCTGGCTTCCCTGGATGACCTGCAGGAGGGGCACCATGAGGCAAAGATGGAACCTGAAGATACTATTGAGATTGATAATGCCCACGATTTGGAGATCTTTTAATTATTCATATTCTTGATAACAGAGTCTCTATAAAAACATGCTAAATAAGCATTTCTTGTAATTCTGCAGCTTCTTGTTTTTGAGCTTGATGCTGAAAAACAGGCGGTAATTCTTAGCTAAATTTAACAGCATGAAAGACTTATAATTGTCCTATTACTTGTTTGCTGAATCCTCAGAAACTGTCAAGATTTTTCTTGATAACAGCCCTGCGTCACGTTAGGAAGTGTTTTAGTCACATGTTAGGTTTAGGAGTTAAGGCTGTATTTTAACCAAATAATTCTCTTTTAATTTGCTGAAGCACACAAAGTCATTAGGTGAGCAATGCTCTTTACTACAGATGAACAGAATAAACAGTATGAATTTAGTCTTGATATAAAAGACCATATATTCTTAATGTGGCAGTGTATTGACAAAACAAACAGTATTTATAGGAGTAAGATCTGTAAAAACAGATTGGTTTGTTAAATGAACTTAATTTTAGTGGATCTTTGAATAAGAACCTTGTAAATAAGCAGTATTGAGCAATGTATGTTTCAGATTTCTGCAGTTTTATTCTTTGTATTCCAATGGTGACTTGAGCTTCCTATCTTGATTAGCTTGTTTTCTATGATTAGATGCACACCTAAGTTCCATGGATCTTTTTGCTTGCAGGCAAATATAACTGAAAGTTTTCAGAGTAGTGAGATTTTAAGCTGTGCTCTCTTCAAGGGTCTGTAGACTGTACATGCAGATATAAACCCTTCACCCTGCAGTTCTTGTTCTGTCCTCCTCCTGTGTGCAGTGAGATAATGTGCAGCTTGCAGAAGATCTGGAGTTTTTCTGTGCTGACTCTTGCAGGGGATATATTTTTTAATTTACTTGATGCAGGAAATTATTGTGTAGTTTGTTAGTTTGGCCAAAAACTATTTTTATGTTTAATATTGTTTTTAATATAGCTGAAGAACATGTGTAACACTGATATGTATGATGTCTAAAGTATTTTGTTACTAATAAGTTGTGGCATTTTTTTGTGAGTAGACACTATTCAGCCCAACTTTTGTGCATAAATTTTGTTCACCTTTGGGACTTTGAGTTTCAGAAGGAAAGGGTGTCAGTATAACACATAATCAGTTTATAACACTGAACAATTCAGTACTACCATGAGCTGGCATTTAAAGGATTGCAGCATTTGAAGAAACACTTCTTACACATAACAGCACATTCTATTACCTGCCTTACTAAAAGTTTTTGACCTGGTTTTTCACTTTTCTGCTTTTTTTCTGTCCACATGAAACAGAACTTCTAATTGTTAAAAAGTTACTCATCAGATGTGCAGCATGCCTATGCTGGTAGTAGTTACTCGTGCTGAAATAACAGAATTTCTAAATTTTTCATTCATTTTCCTAACCAGCAATGGTCATACTAAACCAATAACTCCTATAAGGGAAACAGAATTTTGTGCTATTTAATTGCTTTGGGACTGTACCATTTCATCCTGGTTTTTGTAACTGCTTGGGGATATGTCTTAACTGTTTTCTGGATAAAATCAGCAAATTGTAACATTATTTTAAGCCATTTTCTTACTGTTATGTGATTTGCACTCTGTATTTTTTTAATGTTAATGTTTCTAACCTCGATTTCCCAGCAAGGGTTACTGAAATGGTGTGTAAAGTGTTGTCTTTAACAAAAGAGTGATGTGGACTATTGGAGAGGGCAGTGAGGATGAGGAGGGGTCGGGAGGGGGGGCCTAGGGGCTGAGGGTACTTGGTCTGTTTGGCTGGAGAAGAGTGAGGGGAAACTCACTGGGGTCTTCAAAATCCTCAGGAGGGGAAGAAGAGGGGCAGGCACTGATCTCTTCACTCTGGTGACAGGACTCCAGGGAGTGGCCTGAAGCTGGGTCAGGATTTTCAGGTTTGGATTCGCCTTCAGGAAAAGGTTCTTCCCCCCCAGAGGTTGGTTGGGCACTGGAACAGGTTCCCCAGGGCAGTGGTAACACCACCAAACCTGACAAGAGTTAAGGGACTGTTTGGACACTGCTCAGATGAAGCACAGGGTGGGATTGTTGGGGCTGTGTAGGGCCAGGAGCTGCACTGGATGGTCCCTTCCAACTCTGCACATTCCATGCTTCAGTTTCTTCCCACTAAGAGACCTTTTCTTACCTTGTGGTTTTTCTGTATTTTCCCTGGCTTTCAGTGGAGCCCTTCTAAAAGCCAAGCCAATTCAAAACAACAAGTAGCTGAGTCTTTGCTCTTGGTCCCCCAGCAATCTCCTTGTGTTTGGTATCAAACAGGTTGCATTAAGCAGCCCCAGTTTCTGTGTCTGCACCAGACAGACACACAACCAGTCTGTCCTGGGCTGATCCTTGCACAGAGAGCAGCCCTGCCTGCCTTTGGTCTGGGAGCAGATCTGTCTCTAGATTTTGTTCTGATAGCTGATGTTCTGCAGACAAAAATGCAAGCAACGCAGGTGGGGGTTTCAAGTTTGAGCTCTTCCAAGTTTCTCTGATGAGCAGTTGTGGTTGAGGCATTATCTTTGCTGCAAATACAGACTCTCTACTGCTGGTACAAACATCACCCTCCATCCCATAAACTGTAGCAGCATAATGAGCCATTTCTGTTATACCCAAAGATACTGAAAAAAAAATGAGGGAAATGTGCTTTGGTCTGAAAACCTCATTTATAACCAAAAACCTTTTGCTACCTTGCATCCAAAATTGCAACTGGAAAGCAGTGATTTTTGGTACCACTGGAAAAAAATAGTTTATTCAAGTTTTAGTTTTACTGTGGATCGTGAAAGCATCATTTGAAGTACAATTGCAATTTTACAGATTCTCCTTCCCCTTCAGATCTCTACCGATCCTACAGATCCCTACAGGTCCTACAGATTCTCCTTCCCTTCTCCTTTCCCCTGCAGAGTATCTCATGAAAGTGTTCTTACGCCCTCTGGGTTTATTAACTGCTGTTTGCCAAAATTCTTAAGTAAGCATGGAATGACACAGTTCAAGGTATAAAGGTGATAGGAAAATTAGTCTCAAATCTAAAAAAAAATTTCATTTATCTTTAATAAGGAAAATATATAAAATACATCTTGCACCCTGTTACTGTTCCATGAAGAACTTCTGTCATGGTGGATAAAGATCTATGGTGGACACAACCTTCTTTTCTACAGAAGTTGCTGCTACTACTGAGTCTGTTTCCATGCTTTAAGAACAAGTAACACCTTCTGTCTGCTTTTATTTGTTTTTTATTTTTAATGTTATTCCTCTGACCTGTTTTCTGCAAACTGCCTAATTTCTTACCTTACAGAGTGAAAGGCACTGAAGATGAGTTTCTGCGCCAGAACATCCTCAGTACCTCTCAAAAGACTGGAGCTTCTTGCAGGCTTGGATGCCCCAAGTTAGACACAAGAGTGCACATGAATTCCCAAGCACCACAGCTGGAAAGTGCAATATTCTGCAGTTTGAAGAATGATGGAATTAAAAGATCAGGGAGCCAAGCACAAGGTAAAGAAGGGTCTTTGGGATTCCCTAACCAGAAAATGTATTTTTCTGGGTTCTTCCTGCCCTGACTGATTGCCTGGGTTCTCAGGAACACTCTGCTCAGCAGCCAGCTCTGGCAGGGACCTTTTCCAGGAGTTTGCTATGGATAGCATTTATGGGATAAGCTCCATGCCGAGGGCACTGGCCCCTCAAGACACCAATTCCCTTCCTCCCTCCTTTCCTCCCTGCTGCAGTTTTGTTTACTCTCTTCACAAACAAAAAGAGGGAATGAGATGCAAACCTGCTGCAATTCTCTCTGCACTGCAGCACCATAGAGAATGGAGGGGTATTATGCATGTGAGACAAGCCACAAAGCAATTCTAAGAGTCATCTCAGCAGTTACATGAGGAGTTAAACAGATGAGATTAAAGCAGGCACGACAGAGGTTGTTCATGTAATTAATACATCACTCTGCCACTATCTACAAAACCATAGTCCCCACCCAAGATGTGGCCAGGAGTAAAATCAGTAGGTTCCTCCAGCAAGCCCTTTAAAAAGTGCAGAATTAGAATTAGAGAATGGAATGGAATGGAATGGAATGGAATGGAATGGAATGGAATGGAATGGAATGGAATGGAATGGAATGGAATTAGAATAGAATAGTTCCTGCAAAAATTGTCTAATTCAACTGCCTGACCATTCCACAGCAACCAAAAGTTAAAACTTTTTATTACAGCCATTGTCCAAATAATTTGTTTTAAGGCAGGGGGTCAGGCATAGGAACTGTAGCAACCCTGTTCCTGAACCTCCTCTGAAAAGTTTTGAGCCATTCCCACTCATCCTGTCACTGGATCCCAGGGAATTCAGTAGTACCTTCTCCACATCCTCTCCTCAGGAAGCTGCAGAGAACCACGAGGTCATTCTTCCCAATAGGATGAATCCAAACCCCTTAGCTACTCTTCTCAGGACATGGGACTCTGGGCTCATGCACTCTGGTGCATTCCAGCACCTTAATATGCTGCTTAAACTGTGCCCAGCACTACACAGAAAACCCCATAATGCTCCTTTGGCCTTTTGGGTGTGTTTAAGAGCTGCCAGTTTTATATAGGGAAACTTAAGCCTTCCAGCAGAAACTGATAATGATGCTGAACCCCCTCTGTGAAATTACTTGAGTAATAAAGTAATAAAATAATTAAGATTATTTTATTTCTATGAGGAAATGAGTTTAAGTGGGAAAATGAGAATTTTCTGAAGATATAATTGCAATTTTCAAATCGGCACACTTTCCCTGTGGTTCAGAAATTCCTAAAAATGACTGAAAGTAGATTGAAGTTGCTGGAGTTCCCCTGAAAGTGCCTTGATACATCAAGGTGAAGTAGGTAGATTTTAACATCTCAACGTGTAAAACCCTTAGCCTCTAAACTGAGACCACCACACAGTAGGATTTAATGAGCCTCTTCCAAAAGCCAAAAAAATATCTACAGAACTGCAGTCCAGAGTTGGCTGTACTGCAGGGAACAAAGCTGTGCTACAGCTGTCATTTTCTTACAAGCCTTTGATTTGCTGCAGGTAGAAAAGAGAGAAAAACATTTCCATTGAAATGTAACATTGAAATGTGATTGAATCTTGGTGGGAGGAGTATTTTCTCTTGAGGTATTTCACCACTACTCAGGGCAGGGGAAGAAGGCATTAGGAGCAACATGTGAGAAAATGTCACCTGTAGTTTCCTTACTCCCTGCATGGCAATTTCTGCATGCCCACAACTCCCTCCAAAATACTCCTGTTTAGTTAGCACTGTGATTGTCCACAATTCCCCTTCCTCACACAAGCACACCAGAGCGTTTTCCCCAGTTGTCTCTAAGGGTGATCAGACCTCACCAGCAGCATGCAGACCCCTGGGCTATCCTCAGTGTTTCAAAGTTATCAGAGCAATGGGTTCTACCCTGCTTATTGTGCAGTATTTTGGAGAAAGAGAGTTAGATATTTTCCAGGAGGTAGATCTCAACCTCACCTGGGAGTGAGCTTCTTCCCCATTACTGGAAAAGAAAAACATTAGCAGTGTAAGAGTATTTGAAATTTTTCAGGAGACCCAAGAGAAATTGGCTGATTTTTCTTAATCTGAAAGATAAATAGGAAAGAGTTAGGTTCAGTGGTTCAAGATGAAGATGTGGGAATGGCACGAAACTGAGCAGTTGCATCCCTGAAGGAAATCCTCTACAAGTGCTGGATAATGTCTGTGAACCAGGACTGTGAGGCAGCCAGGAGGAAATCTTGATCTGGTGTGTGCTGGGAGGAGAGGGTCCCCCAGAGGAAGAGCAAATGGAGGAAATAGCAATTTGATGTCTGAGAAGTTAAGGAGGTGTTATCAGCAGGACCTGGAGCCAAACTCAGCGAGCCCCATCACCTGCAGTGATGCTGGGGGCTCTCTGAAACCCAAATGGAGGCACCCACCATATCCCTGCCTCAGCATGGGCAGGAAAAATTAATTTCATTAATATATATTTATTTAGTTATATCCAAAACAAATATTAAAAAATGCTGACAAAGTGAGTCATCTCTGCCTTCCTCTAAGTGTCGCTCCTGCCCATGCATTCCCTAGAGAAGACAGGCAGGAAAAATGCATTTTGTCAAAAGGAGCTGGCTGTGGGGTTGTTTGTGCCATTTGAACGTGCTTATCAGAGACAAACAGTATTTGCTTTAAAGAATAATGATAATAAAAGAGATAACACATTAGCACTGCTTTGTGTTTCTGAGCCACTTCTTTGAAGGCAGTTTAATGTTTGTAGAGCTATAATTTTAACCTTTAAAGCTCAGTCAGGTAATTACACAGGAATTACTAGGGGAGGACAAAGGAATAATGAATTTTCTGCTCTAAAACATGTAAACACTACTTGCAAGTGAAAAGGTTTATAGTAAACAAATTAATTTAACAATAAAGGCAACTATTCATTCAATTTTTCAGGTATCTGTGAATAGGATAGTCCTTTTCTACTTGGACTTGGCAGTTGACTTAGATTGAAGCATGACATTTATCATGCAGGCTGAATATATAAGAAATTACATCCTTATTCATTCTTGCTTGTTTCTATATATTTTTGTATGTATATATATATATATATATTTTTTTTTTTTTTTTCTCCAGCATAATATCCTTCTGTATTGGTACACACAAGAGGAAGTGGTATTTTGCCAGGGCACATTTAGGGGAAATCACAGGCAAGAAAAATTAGCTACATCCTGAAAGGAAAGGCGGGGGAGAAAGAAACAAATTTCATTGCTTTAGGTCTTTATTCCACTTTATTCAACTTTGGAGAGGGTGTCTTGCAGGTCCACTATTGCCTATCTGCACGCATATTTTCATAATTAAGTCATCTCTGCAAGATGTTCAAGCAATCTTTGGCACAAGGCCTGAAATAATTATTCAGATATCTTTAAACTTTTGGAACCAGCAGAGTACTGTTGAGCCTTTGAGAAGTCTGGGAGATGATGAACAGATTCTCAGAGTTCTAGGAAGCACTGGAGTTTTCTTTTGTAGCCAGCATATCAGTATGTTAGCAATTACCTTGCTTTCATTACACTACTTTCTTTGTAAGAACATATAGGAAATACATTATCCTTTAAAAAGCTTTGTTGTCAAAAGTTGTTTTTCCCACTCACAGGCTACTACAACGCAGAGCATCTTTCATTTATGAGATAAAGTTTCTGTATGCTAATTCCAAAATGTTGGTTTTTTTTTTTATCAGTAAGAATCTTAGCTCATATCCTTTTTGGTACCCTTAGCATCATTTAACATACTTTGCCATTTCAACAGTGCCCAAGAGAAGCATAAAGTATTCACTTTTGCAAATGGGTACAGAATCAAGTAAGAGTCTTCTGTGAAATCCTGTGCTCTGCTGAGCAGAGCAGATCAGATCACATTAAAGTTGGTACGGATGAGCAGTCATTTATCCCTGGATGGAATTTGCCCCTTTGTGAGATGCCATTTGGAATTAATACCTAAATCTCTCAAACCATGAGGAACTAAGCTTTAGGATTCCAAAAATTCTTCATGTGCAAGGCAGCCAATTATCAGCGTAAAATAATTTTATGTATTATTGTAAAATAATTTTACAATTATGCAAGTAAAAAATATGGCTGTAGAAAATTAACAGAAGACCTGAAACTTACGAAGGTGTGACTTAACAATAGTGATTCTCTCCTAGTTCTCCTTAGAGAAATTTCTAAAGGTAATATGATTTTAAATAAAGTTTCTAATAGTTTAAGCAAGAAGCACTGTAGTGACCAAGAAGTACTCAAGGCACTCAGTGCAAGAATGAATCTGATTTTGTGAAATTACTGCAGTGTCCACTTGCTGACAGCTAAGGTCAAAATTTGCAATGAGACATCAACAGATCATGAGAAGCCTTATATCTGGAGCCTTATCTGACAGAAAAATAAAAATACAGCTGCATAAATCTACAAGTATATGTACAGGGCCCACTGAAAGTAGTTGCAGGTTAAAGAAATGATGAAATAATAAAAATTAACAAAAGGATTCTTGTTATAGAACAAATAAGCCTATCTTTAGTCAGTGCTTTGTTAATTTAGCAGCTGAGGGGACTCATAAAGTTTTCCCCTCCCATCCCCACTGCAGGAATTGTGATCCCTCAGCTGAAAGACCACATTTTATGTTGTTGGACCTTGGTTTACCTCACCTTGATTCCTAAATTCATGCTGTGGCAGTGAGCTGATCTTTCAGAGAACTTGCTAGCTGAATACTAGATGCAAACACAAAACATTTTTTTGGCCACTGAAGCCAAGTGGAAATAAGCAACTTTTAATCCTCTGTAGTTAACTCCAGGGTACCGTTGCACCATTTGTAATGGATGTAGAAGTGTTGTTCTACAAGCAAATTTATTCTGTAAAAGGCAGTTACTAATGAAAACTATAGCCTGAGATCAGTTTTGCTGAAGTGCTCAGGATCTGTACAATAAAGCTCTGCACCCTGGTACAGATTCTTCTTTCTGAATAATTTGTCCAGCACGTACCTGTGCACTGAAAAATGTTTATAATTATATTACTGGTAATTTAAAAGGTAAGAACCTGCCAGTAACATGCATTTCCCTCCAGAGGTAAGAAGCAGAGTGTCAAAATTGAATAGAGCGACAGCTAAAAAGTAATAAAAATAAAATAATAATAATAAAAATTAAAACCTTTTAAACTTGCAGAACTGAAATTCTCCTATACTTGTGGTTACAATGTTGTATTTATAAAGCCCAGAACTAGAAACTTATAGCCAAATACACGTTGAAATTTCCTTCTCAAGTTTTGGAAAATCTTTACATTTGTTCTCAAAGATTTTTTAAAATAAAATGGCTACTTGAGTGCTTTTATAGTTTTCTGGGAGTCCACATTCCCACCTAACTTAGGGCCACAAAGAGCTGAGCTGTGAAAAGACACTGCTATGACAGTTTTGAAATTGCAACCTTTTTCCTCTGCCAAATGAGATTTAGGACAGTTTGACAGATACAGCTAAATCATCACATAAAATGAAGAGGTTTCAACTATCAACTTCAGGAGCCTGCACAAGTCTCCTTTATTCTGAATCCTTAAAAAACTCATAAAAACACATATACATAATTTGCACTGGAGAGATACTGTAGGGCAGTATTACACAGCTAATAAATCAGGTTTTCTTCTGGGCTTAGGAGAAAGACTTGACTTAATTGCATTGAAATTGTTTTGTGGCTTACAATATTTTCCTTATGTCAATGCTGTGTACCAGAAACCCCTTGACAGCTTGAAGTGATCAAAGTTCCTAACTCTGAAACAGTGCCATTTTCACAAGGCTTCTTCATGAGCATGACTTTTAAAGAATAACTCTATAGCCGAGATGCCAAACTTTAAAATCATAATTGCTAACTCATTTAACAAAATTAAAAGGATTTTTTTAATGCCCCTAAGTCCTCAAAGTATGAAAGCTGGTGTTTCCAATGCCTGCAACACCCTTTGAACAAACTCTGACACTCCTTATCTTTGCAGCCACATTAAAAAGGCTATTGCTATAAAACTAAATATAAGAGCATGTCTAGACTAGAAATGTGCTGCACGTTTGTTGTACTTGCACTATCATCCACAGCAACTCCGTAGGAGCAGACAGACTGTTCACATTCTAAGATTTTAGCATTTTCACAGAAGCAAAAGCCTCTGTGCTTCAAAAAGCACCCTACCCTACCCTAACTCATTCCAACAGTCCTTCCTGTGCTGACAGCAGCTCTGCAGGTGGGACCTCACCTGAGCAGGGCAGAGGGGCAGAGTCCCCCTTCCCCTGTTGCCCACACTGGAGGATCAACCCAAGGCACATTTGGCTTTTTGGGCTGCAAAATAAATAATTTCTGTTATCCCCATAAATAGAGCTGGTTTTTCAGCCTGAGTCCTGGGAGGCTGAATGACACCTGTGTGATCCTTTAGCCATAAACGGCTGGGGTTGGACCTCTCCTCTTTGAGAAGAACTTCAGAAAGTCTGGAGGTCACTTTTTCCACTCGTGACATCGCCGGTGGGTGTCTGATAATGCCAGGTTTGTGGCTTTGATCCCTCTGTGGGCCATTCACTTAAAAGCTGGACCCTGGCAGTGCTTCTAGGTCCCTTCCAACTCAGAATTCTGTGTTTTCTGTGAAACCTTGTCTGAAGCTCCCACTTTGCCTCTCAGAGGTCACTGGCTCGGGGAGCGCCCTGGTCCTTGCTGCTTCCTTGGGCTCCTCAGTGTGATAATTGATAAAAGATTTTTGTTAATCATAAAAGTATTGGGGTTTGTATAAACCAGAATACTAAGGTCTGAAGTGAAGCATGGACATTAGATAAGAGGAAAATACATTATTAAATCATTCTATTTTAAATCCTCCTGTTGTGCTAAATAAGTTGTATCTACTACCTGTTTGCAAAATCAGACTTTCCAATTGTCCTCAGATTTTGCAAAATCAGACTTCCTGCCTTTGTTTGATCAATGCTGCCTATCTACAAAGACCAGAATTCCTGATTTTTGCTTTTTTTTAATCTACCAAGACCAGATGGTTATCTATGACACTGGCTATCGCCCAGAGTCTTTACAGATGTTTATTTGACCACCACTGTGGCAAAGTTAAAAATTACAACAAGATACCATACTGTAAGAAGAGGTTGCAAACCAAGGTTCAATGGAGCGTGGAGTGGGCAGTGACCCCTCACGTTCCCCAGCGCTGTCTATATCAAATACAACAATTTCAATTTTGCTAAATATCAAGACTTTTTGTTTCTCTTTTATAACAGGACCAAGGGTGCAGCTCTAGACTGTGGCTCTGGCCGCAGGGCAATGGGCTACCCTGGCCCAGCCTGGGCCCTGGGGCTCATCCTCACCAAGCACCTATCAGTCTTCCATGGCTTCTCCAGGCAGAGAAGCCTCTCCTTCACTTGAGGAGATCTGCAGCAGAAAGGAGGGCTTCCCTGGAGACCTGCAGCACAGCTGAAGCTGGGAGATGGCAACAGGGCCCAGGGAAGGAGCTTTGTCCCTGGGGTAATCCCACCCTTAGGGATCCCCGGCCGGGATATGCTCCCACCACAGTGTCTGGGGGTCTCCTGGGCACAGGGACCAAGGCTGGAAGCCCTGGCCTCTGACACCAGTGGGGACAGCTGGGAAGCCTCTGGAGACACACGTGTTCAGCTTCTGTGGTGGGGGCTGCTGCCAAGCCCTTCTGGAACAGGCAAGGGCAGGTGTTAGAAATGGCCATGCCAGCTTCTCTGCCCCTGCTTGTGCTGGTCCTGCTGGGATCCTTCCCATGAGTTGGGCTGGCAGAATGCTGCCAGCAGCCCTTGCCCCAACACCTGGGACATCAAGGAGCTGTCAGTCCCCTCTCCTGACCCTCCCTCTCCATGCCCCCATGCATCCTTCTTGCCTGTGTTAAAGACACAAGCTTCCATTCTTTGAGAAGGTCCAAGCCAGCACAGCTTCACAGTCAGGCTCCAGGCAGAGTGGGTGTTTGGAGCAGTCACTGCAGCTCCTGACTCAACACTGGCCAAACCTTCACCCTCCCCATGGCCCCAGAGCCCTGCTGCCAACACAGCTGCCCTGACACCGCGCTGCTCGCCATCTCGGCTCTCTCCAACAGCATCATGAGGCTCCTGAGCACCAGGGAGAGCAGACTGCTGCCTGGATATGTCAGGAACCTCAAGGCTTTGTACTGCTGCATGAATTCCTCTTTCCCACTGTCAGAGGCCAGCAGCTGACAGGAACCCAGCAGTGAGCTCCCAGCAGAGCCAGCAGGGCTGCCCGCACTGTGCAGCTCCTGGTCCCCAGCAGCAGCTGAGGACACAGCCCTGGAGTTTTCCCAAGCTTTTCCAAGCCAAGGTCATGTGTGGTGTCCTCCTCCTCAGTGGGGAAGAGCCCTTTGTGCTAGAGCTGGATGTGCAGCTCCTTCAGAACCTTCTCCAGAGTCTGGGGCATGGAGAACCTCCATTCCCACAGTCTGAGGCTGTCCCTGCAAGGGGATGTCCTGCAGCACTCCTCGGGTCTGGCAGCCAGAGAGTCTCAGGATGCCTCTTTCCACAGGGAACAAGCCCTTGGGTCTGTTAGCTCTTATGTGGTGCCACAAAGGTCAGCATGCTGTGGGCCAGTTTCCCAGGGTACTCGTGAGCCAGCATTACAGGCAGGGCAACCAGGCTGCCCACAGCTGACACTGCACTGGTGTGCTCTAAGTTTTCTTGGGTGCTGTTCACAATTTCTGAGAGCTGGAGGGGCCGCAGGTGAGGGTGGTGCAGCCACTGGAGTGCAAGCCTTGTCCTCAGCTGCCCTTCCCATCCCTCTCTGCTGCTGGGAGGTGTACTGGCTTGGAAGGGAGACAGGCTGGGCTCATGGGCACAGAGACCCAGGGCTTGCTGGTGGGCACCACTGGAGGAGTGCTGGGACACCAGAGTGTGCCCTGCTCAGGGACAGCAGGAATGTTCCCTCCAGGGACAGCCCAGTCCTGGGTGGGAGACACCCCCATGGGGGTGACACAGATGACACTGCAGCAGAGGGACAACGTCCCATGTCCATGCAGGAAGTGGGATTGGGGGAGGCGTGTGTGTGTAAAATTTTGGGGTTCCCTAAATCCTCTGGGTCCACCCCTGCTCCAAGGCCTGCTGGAGAATGTTGGCTTTCCACCCCTACTACTACTTCTGGGTGTGAAAACACAACCAAAATAGTTGTGCTTAATAATTATTTAATAGTTGATAATGACAATCTTCCAGATGTGGGTGACTAGAAATGAGGCATTTTCACTCCAGAAAGAGAACTAAATTACTTTCTAGAGGAGCAGCTCTGGAAGTTAAAACCCTCCGGAGTGCCAAATTCTCCAGGTCTCTGTAGAAACAGAAAAGAGGTTCTCTGACTGGCAAGAGAGCAGCATATGTGGAAGACACGCAGGCTGCTAAAATCTGGTTTTCTAAAATTCTGTGCGATGCTTGTCCAGAGATATGGAGCACATCAGCTTCACAAGCACTCAACTCAGAGAATCTGGGAAACTCACCATACCTGCTGTTAACTGTCACATGCCCAATTAGACTTAGGGCAAGTGTTTAATTTTCTTTAAGACATTTAATTTTGCACTGACTCACACAACAGGTTTGCTTTTCTCCCCTGCCTCTAAGGGGACAATGATCTGTTAACTAAGACTTTGAGCTGTGATTAATCTGACAAATTCATATAATTTGCCTTTGGAAACAAAGTTGACAGTTTCATAAAGTGAATTACAAAGTCTCAGAAGATGGCAATAATGATGTTTCTCTAACCATGCACATACAATGTGAATTAAAATTGTCCTGTCACAGGACCAGCCACAGCAATCCACTCTCATGTACTAGTACGGTTAACCTCTCTGTAACTTCATGGCAAAAACCTTTTTTACCAAAAACGAGTATTTCTGTCTAAGTGCAACCCACCTCTGCTAACAATGGGGTTCTTAAGCATGGAGATTCTGTATTTACAGTCTGGTTTGTAGCCTGTTCTGCAGAAATGCAACCTTTCCAGTTTTGCATGGTCCTTTTAAAACTGAGCCTAACCTGACCTTCATGTGGAACTGTGTAATTATGAGTTCCTGTTTCTCCTTTACCTTCCACAGCTTCTCTCTCTCTCTCTCTCTTTCGGTGTTTTGCAATCACTGTGGGGAGTGATTTCAACCACAGTTAACAGCCATATCACAGCTTCTCCCTGTGAGTAGCTCTGCAGTGTGGGTAGACAACTCCCTGGGCTTCTCTCAGCCAAAACCAAATGCCCAGCCCATGAGTTTGTCCTTTCAAATGCATGTCCCTGCATAGCTCAGCATCTGCCTAAGCAAGGCAAGTTTTGGGTAGTTTAGATGGTGACTTACATGACAAAGACCAGCGCAGTGCAGTTCTTGTGATGATCCTCTTTGCTTCTGCTCCTCCTGCTCTGCTTCCTCTGCTCCTGCACTTCTCGATATTCCAGCCTGTCACAGGCACATGATGCATGTCTGCATCCCAAATGTGTTTATTCATCCTATTTTGGCTTCTCCTGGAGAAAGAGATCCTGCAGAACAGTAAACACAGTTTTCTAAGAAAGTTTTCAGTGTGAAAGACTCAGCAGAAATGAAAAACAGACTTTTCCCTTCTACCTGAAACAGCAGCATAAAAAAAAGCAGATTTTTTTTTTTACATCATTTGTTTATTTTCATATCATATACTCATTTAGCTCAAACAATCCTGATAGCTCTGTTTGAATCCTGGTAAGACACAGTGCTAAATTAATATTTTTAAAGCATTTTTTAAGGAAAGCCTGCATGTTCTGCATGAGGGAACTTACTAAGTGCAGTGTAGTCATACTTAAGTTATTGCTATACAGAGCAGCAACTAGAATTTGCACAGGGACCATGCAGCAGTCACAGTTATCATTTTCACATCACCGAAGCCAAAAACTAGGGAGGAGTATTATTATTATCCCATCTGCTCATGTGGATCTCCAGATTTTGCCGTCTTTGTAAACAGCTGCAGACGCCCCTATGCTCTGTCCTCCTGCCATAGCTATTACAGAAAAAAAAAGCCTCTATTAATTTTTTGTTATTTTGTGTTTTTGTTTGAAAGAGAGCTGTCTACTAATGAAGGCAGGAGCCTCTCCTGAAATGGAAAATGTAAACCCCCTTCCTCTAAATTACTATAATTTTGAAATTAAGAGGATCTCAGGCAAAGATATGGGAATAGGAATAACAGTTTTTTACTAGGAAAATTGAAAGTAAAAATTCTGTAATACTAAACAACAAAGCACTGACAGAGTCAGAATACAACCTCACATCCCATCAGTGAGGGTGTTGGTAGCAGTCCCATTAAATGGTGGCTGTAATCCTGGAGTGACAGATATGATTCTGTTGAAGCAGGGATGATGTGGAGAGGTTTGGTTTTCCTCTGGAATCCAGTGGAAAAAGGCTGACTCTGACGTTCCAAATCTCAGTTTTTGTCTGGGTAGGAAATGCTTGGCTCCTCCCCCTGGGTAGAACATCTCCCACCGGGATGATGTAATTTTATCAGTCATGCAGTGGGACTCAATGACCCATTAACAGGAGATATCTCCTGGAGGAAGGATGGGTTGTGGAAAAGATAAAGAACACAGCCCCAGCTGGTTTTAACAGATGGTGATGGAATACAGACTTTTGGTTACATCCTGCTTTGGAAGCAAAGGCATTTTGCTTAGTTTCTTGAAAGCCTAGACTGAAGAGAACCAAAATTCTCTTTTTGATTCTTCTTCACAGACATTCCCCAGGTAGAAACAAACAGTATTTTCTCGTAAGTATTCAGGTTAAGTAATATAAAGGTAAATATTTTTATATTCTTCTACTTTGGGAGAAAAATAGTTGAAACACTGAGGTAACCCTCACACTATAGACACATATGCAGAATGCATTCACTATGATCCTTGTCCACTTTGAAGTAAATATGGTGTAAATGCAAATTATATATATATATACACACACACATATATATATGTAATCTATTTTAACAATACAAAGTTCGTAACGGCATAAATGGCTCATTTACTAGGAATTACAGGATTTCCCAAAAACCTTTCCAGATGCTAGAATTTTACTTAAATCAGTGTACAGAGAAAGTGGCGCATGTTGGAGAGTTTTTGTTTAAAAATATCTGTTATTGAAATGCTTTTCACATTTTGAAGAGGTGTAGTCTGTTTGGTCTGTTGTGTACATGCCTCATATACACTAATTTATGCTGACTGCAAAATTAGTAAATTAAAATTAATAAATTGTAGCTGCAGTGGCATTTTGAAACCATGTGGAAAGTACTCATGATGTATTTCAGAGATATGTCAGAGGTAGGGCTGAGTCATACAGGTAAACACCACATTCCTTTTTTATTTTTTTTGTTTGCAGCTACCCTGAGTAAAAGGAGCAATGTTGATGTTCAGTTTCATAAGCCTACCATCAGACCAGGCACAGTTTGAAGACCCATCATTTACTCACTTCCTTTTTCAGACTAATCCAGCAGAAAGAATTCAATCACACAAGCAGCAGAAAGAAATCACAGGTATAAGAAAATGGCAGGGAAATCTGGCAGCAGCAATGATTACTTGTTTTTTTATGGAAGCTAATCTTGCTGTTGAAACCAACACAAGATTATATTTTTAAAATAATGAGATATTAATAGCTTCAACTATTATAATTTTTATGTGCATAGGACATGCTACATTTTTTCTTTTTTTTTTTTTTTAAATTTGGTGGAAGCAGCAACCTGAAAACACAGACTGGTGGAAAATAAGCATGGAATTGGCAAGATCAACATCTTTTTTTTCACTGGGTAGTTACAATAAGCAGTCTGATCTGGCCATCTGCTTCTACTACAATATTAATTTCCATTTTTTATAGTATTAGCTAACCTTGTCTACTAAATAAGCACCATTTAGTTTAATCTCAGGTGGTAGACTGAGAAGCTAAAATTCAGCGATTTCAACAACAGAAAGTTAAATCTTGAGACTACTGAGGGGAGAGGAAAGCCTCTTTACAAATAGTTTGGATTTTAAATACATCCTTTTGATTTGGGAGATGAAATGGAACACATCATACCTTTGTCGAGAGAGAAAAGTGTTTTACCTCAGGCAAATAGAAATTTGTTAGAAATAAGACAAATATTGGGGGTGGGGAAGGGATGATACCACACTTCTTTATAATTAAATAAAAACTCCATGATTTAAAACCAAGTACCAAATTAAATTCTGGAAGGAAACAGAATCAAAGCCAGCATTAAACACCTGCAGAGGGCTCAGTTTGTCCAAAAATAAAACCTCCCAAACTTTGTCTCTTGTACTGCCTGTGAACACAGATCCTTTCACACCAGTGCCAGCTGCAGTGTAAAACTACCCTGGGATATAATCCTACTGTGCTGACAATTTTATGTTCCAGCAGGTGCTGTAGAATTTTTTCCCAGCTGCTATCACTCTCATTACCCAGCTTTTCTATTTTTCCAGTGGAAAAGGAGAAAATTTTAGTAACTGGCAGGGAAGGAAAAGCCAGGAAGAGATAATGGTTTGTGTCAGCAAAGGCAGCATGTAGGAAAAGCAGGATGTCCCCACTCTTACTAAATTACTTTAGTTATATACACCCCTGTGATTAGAATATATTTTTTCCTTTTGAAGGGCTGCCACCCAGCAGTAAAAATTTGCAAAAGGATTCCTGTTTTTCCTGAAGAATTAATGTTCAACCTGAAAGTGAGTGCCTCTCTCTGGCAGCAAAACTTCAGGAGCCACACTGACATCAGCCAAGGAATATGAAAATGCAGTTTCCAAAGCTGGGCTGAGTCCACCTGAAGTATTGCACTCTGACACCTGAAATGAGCAAACCTGCAGAATCATGGGATCAGTCAGGCTGGAGATGAGCTCTGGGGTCATCAAGTCCAGCCTATGAAGTGAACACCACCTTGTCACCCAGACCATGACACTGAGTGCTATTTCCTGCTTTTCCTTAAACACCTCCAGGGACAGTGGACCTCCAGGGACCACCTCCCTGGGCAGCCCCTTCTGCCCTCTCATCCTGTCACTGGTCACCTGGGAGATCCCTGGATACCAAACTCCTCCAAAGCAGCCCCACATTGGGTGTTCAGGCAGCAGCAGGAGTCAACGCTGTTTTTAAACCACAGCGAGCAGCCAGTGGGTGAGGGAGAAGTAAATTTGGGACAGGGAACTTCTGGTACAGCAACATTCCTTATTTATGACGGGTTTATAGCTGCAGATGGACACGAGCCCAGGGGTGCCCAGGTGGCCAAGAGGCCGCTGGCCCCTGGGCTGTCCCAGCCATGGTGTGGCAGCAGGAGCAGGGCAGGGACTGTCCCTGTGCTGGCCCTGCTGAGGCCACACCTCGAGTGCTGTGTCCACTTCTGGGCCCCTCAGGACAGGAACGGAGGGGCTGGAACACGTCCAGAGAAGGGAACGGGGCTGGGGAAGGGGCTGCAACCCCAGGAAGGGCTGAGGGAACTGGGAAAGGGGCTCAGCCTGGAGGAAAAGGAGGCTCAGGGGGGATCCTGTGGCTCTGTACAGGAGGGGACAGCTGAGTAGGGGGGGGGGGGTGGGTCGGGCTCTGCTCCCAGGGAACAAGGGCAAGAGGGAATGACCTGGAGCTGCGGCGAGGGAACGAGTTAGATTGGATTTTCAGGAGAAATCAGAAGGAATTTCTTCACAGAACGGGCTGCCCAGGGACGTACTGGAGTTACCATCCCTGGGGATGCTCAAGGGAAGCCTGAACGCGGCGCTCAGTTCCATGCTCTTACGGACAGGGTGTTGTCCGGCCATACACCGGGCTCGATCATCCATCCCCACGGGATTTATGCCGCGATTCCGTAGGGAGGCGGTGCGGGGACGCGGAGCGCGGGTCCCTTTGTCCGGGTCCATGGGCGGGAACGGGGGGCGGGAAGGAGCGCGGGGCGTGGGCGTGGCCCCGGGGGGCGTGGCCTTAGCGGCGCGCCCGCCGGCCGTTGGAGGGTTTTGAATTTAGCCCGCGGCAGAAGGCGGGTCTCCATTGGCTGGTGCGCGGTCACGTGGGCGCGAGGGCCGCGAGCTCGGCGGGGCGGGCGCGCGGCCATATTGGATCGGTGCGGAGCCGGCGGAGGAGGACGAGGTGACGGCGGCGGTCGGTCCGTGCGTCCGCCTGTCCGTCGGTCCCCGCCCCGCCGGTGTCCCATCCTCCCGCGCTCTATGGCCGACCCCGCGCCGCGTGCCCGCGGCCCAGCCGTCGCCGCGATGCCGCAGAGCCCGACGCGCATCTCCCGCCTGCAGGAGAAGGAGGAGCTGCGGCAGCTGAACGACCGCCTGGCCGTGTACATCGACAAAGTGCGGAGCCTGGAGACGGAGAACAGCGCGCTGCAGCTGCAGGTGACCCAGCGGGAGGAGGTGCGGGGCCGCGAGGTCACCGGGCTCAAGGCGATCTACGAGGCGGAGCTGGCGGACGCGCGGCGGGCGCTGGACGACACGGCGCGGGAGCGCGCCAAGCTGCAGATGGAGCTGGGCAAGATGCGCGCCGAGCACGAACAGCTGCTGGGCAGGTGGGCAGCGGGAAAAGGGCCGGGAAGCATCCCTGGGATGGGGGGGGGGGGGATGGAGATGGGGATGCGGGCGGAGCGGCTGAGGAGGTACCCGCGGTGGTGTCCACCCGTCCCGCGGGCTCTCCGCCGGGGGCTGCCCGGCCGGGAATGAATTAGGGAATGAATGAGGGAATGAATGAGGCACGGGCAGCGCTGCCGCCGCTCCGCCCCGGCGGGAAGCGCCGGCCCCGAGCGCCGCCCCTGCCGGGTGCGAGTGTGTCCCCGGTCCCCGCAGCATCCATGGCCGGGTACCCGTCGGGATGGCTCCGATCCCTGCAGACGGAAAAAGGGGGAAGTTTTGGTTAGGTATTAGCCGCAGATTCCTTACTGTGCGGGTGGTAAGGCGCTGGAACAGGTTGTACAGGGAGCCTGGCGCTTAAAAAATGAGTTGTAGTACTTCGATTGCTTCCCGCAGTAAGAAGGACCCTATAGCACGTTCCTGTAAGTAAAGGACGCTGGAGGGAGATTTCTGAAAAGGGAACGGAGTGGTAGGACAAGGTGGGAATGACTTTTAAGCTGAAGAAGGGTGGGTTTAGATGGGATATTGGGAAGAAGTTCTTGGCCTTAAGAGAGGCAAGGCCCTGGCACAGGTTGCCCAGGGATGTTGTGGATGCTCCATCCCTGGAAGTGTTCCAGGGCAGGCTTGATGGCGTTCCGAACGATCTGCTGTATGCAGTCAGTGGCATCTCTGCCTCTTGGGACTAGAGTCCATTCCAGCCCCTTAACATTCTGTGATTCCACTTACCGCTCCCTGCATGGACATGGGGCTGTCTTTGAGGCTCAGGCTGCTCCGGGATGAAAACCGGAACTTTTCTGAAACAGATAACCTTCATAATATGAAAATACTAGGTAATACGTGTGGCGTACTTAAAACCAAAGAGAACTCTAATTTCTGTGTACCTTCCTGGGTGTTCACATGTTACAAAACGGCTTTAGGGCACAGTGCCAAGATCCTGGCTCTTGTAGCGAACTGATTTTGAGACACCAGATTTTGCTTCCTAAACATTCGACTTGATTCATTTGTTTTGTTTGATTCCTTGTTTGTGTTTTCATTCAACTTGAGTTCTGTGACTGCTGCAGTTTTAGACATTCATGCTTTAGTCTTGGAATCACAAGGTGTGTCAAGGTTGGGAGGCAGAAAAACCGCCAGAGCTGTTATTCTTCCTCTGCTACTGTGTCTTAAATGCCCTGTCAGCTCTGATTTTTCACGATGAGAAAGATACTTCATGTGTAATCAGTGTACTGATGTTTTTGGGCGTCTGCAGACAGCTCTGATGTCTTTTGGACTCCTACTTAAAAAACTAAAACCATGGTCTTCTAATTAGTGAGACTGTTTGTTCTAGGGGTTATCTCTTGGCACCTTGTGGAGGTTTTAAATCAAAGTAGTCATTGACAGTGATAGGGAAAGCCAGATGTAGCTTCAGACAGGCACCAACATTACTTGACTCCAAGATCACGCCAGGAATTTCCATCTCGTAGTGAGTTTATTGAGGAAGACACACTCTTGTGTTAGCTTCTCACAAGACTCCGTGTGTGTGTGATTGGGATCTAAATGCAGTCTGTAGTGGATTCCCTTTTTGTGGCTGGGACCAAGGCATTAATAATGTGGATGTGGACATCTGCATATCCTGTCTTGCATTTGCCTGTGATGGGGTACTTGGCAAAAACCTCATCTTTTGGTGAGGGCAGGGTGTTGATTGCCAAGAACTCCTGGATAGTTTAGTAAAACCAGCCCTGAATTGTGTTTGAGGCTCCTGGATTCCACTTCTTTGTGGCTCTCTGGTATTGTCTGGTGTCACACCTCATGATGGGTGTGCAGTTTCTTTAGCCCTCTTTGAGTGCTGTTAAGATGGATATCTAAGCTTATCTATAATGGTATTTGCAAAGTCTTTAAAAGGAGCAAAGGGGTTTTTCACTTGAACTGGAGCACACTCTCCCTCATGTCTTCTTAAAGCTGTTAAGTCATATTACAACCTGAGAAAAAGTACTCTTAAAAACACTTTACACAAGTGTAAATAAGAGTACTGTAAAGGTCTGCAAGGTAGGATGAGAATAGGTGCTCTCAACAGAATTTCCCTTTCCCTCTCTGAAAGCTGATGTGTGCATGTGCTGTATGCACTGGCTTTAGGTTAAGTGTGAGTATGTACTAGTTTGGATCTAACAAAGCCATT
Organism: Cinclus cinclus; assembly: GCF_963662255.1. NCBI lineage: Eukaryota > Metazoa > Chordata > Aves > Passeriformes > Cinclidae > Cinclus > Cinclus cinclus. The sequence continues at coordinate 5,454,728 of NC_085084.1, forward strand.
TGGGAAAGAAAAAAAAAGTTTCCTGGCATGTTTGATTTGTGTGCTTCAGGTACTCTGGTAGCTGTGTAAGGAGACTCAAATTAGTGATGGCTTTGGTTCCCTGCAGAGCCAGTGGAGATAAATATGAGGAGAAATGGCTCTCAAGGTGTTCTGGGTCTGTGCACGGAGCAAAGATGATTTGCCACTTAGTTGTCTGAAGCTGGCTATTATCATTCATGATCTAGCTGGCCTTCATGTGCTATTTGAATATTTTTGCAGGTGTTATTCTTGAGCAACTTTGCTTTCTGTGGTTAGCACAGCATCCTTCTTAATTGCTTGATCCATTTTATTCCAGTCATCTTTCAGTCACTCTTCGAATTAGTGCATCACACTCAAGCTTCTAGTTACTCTCCAAGTGCTGTAGGACATCTCTTATTCTTCCTTTACAAAGATTAAAGATTCAGTCACCTATCTGTTGGATTTGTTGACTTCAGTGCCATCTCTATGATGTGATTCACCAAAAAGCTTGCTCTGTTCATACTTCTAATCCCTCAAGAAAAATTGCATTTGTTTCTTTAGCTGACACTCATATATGTAGCTGATTTTTTGCATGCTCTCCTTCTAGAGTGCTTGCCATGGAGTGGTTTTTGATGTAGCTAAATATGAAAGTTTCCCTTGATACTTCAAATCTCTAAAGAACTAGGGGGAAAAAAAAAGTGAGATTTAAAAAAAGCAGCTTCCCTATTTACATTCTGTGGAGGGGATGGGAAAGTGATACAGTTGTGTAAGTAGGAAGCTTGTGATGGGCAGAGTGGAGATAAAGGAAAATAAATCTCTGTACCTCAAGACTTGGGGAAAAAAAAACCATGTAATTTGAGTTTAGGTGTATAGAGTTCTTGGAGAGCTCTTGGAAGGTGGAGAGGAGGGAGATCTCTATTCCAGAGTTTTAGAAAGAATTTAGTGACCATACCCATTTCACAGTATTTCAAATTTATTTTCTCATTTGTGATTAGGCAAGACTTTACTATATGCTTTGCCATTGGTGATGGCTGTTGTAGAGACATGCTTCTACTTCTGTCCTTTAAATAAACAGTGCAAATAATTGTGACTGCCACAGTTTTGCTGTGGAAGACACCAGCCAGTAGCTCCACAGGAAAAAATGTATGTGTATATTGATTTTCAGCTGCTGGACTTGCTCATGAACAACAAAAATGAAAGGAGGTAGTTGGCTGTAGATAGTGGGATCATGAAGTCTCAAACTGTGTGATGATACAAGTAGCAACAAATTACTTTGGGGTAACAACTCCTGTCAATTTTAGGTAGAGTGCACCCTGTAGGACAGAGCAGCAATGCCTTGGCTGGGAGTTCAGCTTGCTGCAACTTCCTTATTTCTTGAGAAAAGGGTTTAATAGACAAGGCATACAAATCAGTGAAAGATGTCATCCTTGGGCACGGCATAATCCCATCATTTAAAGCAGCAAGTCCCAATTGCTCCATCACATCCTAAGAGGCTGGATAAAGCTTCTGCTTTTGAGGGGAATTGTGTCGTGTCGTTCATTTCATCCTTTGCCACGAGTGCACACCAGGGAGAACTGCTGAGCCAAGATGGTGGGGAGAAAGGTCTCATGTGTCACTGGAGCAATTAACTTAACAAGGGTGCACATTGTGAGGTTTGGCACAGCTGTGTCACCAAGTCCTGTTGAACAAGGGTTGTTCAGGAAGCCAGGCTGGCTGCTGTGTTGTGTGGCTGTGCTGGTGGGTCAGGTTTCAGCATAGTTTTCCATTGGTGGAAGTGGTTTCCAAGATAAAGAAAATTTATTTCAAGGAATGTTTGTGATGAGGGCTTAATTAAATGGATGGCAGGTCAAAAATCCCTGGCTGGACTTGTCCACGTTCTGGTTGGTCGTGTGAGGAAATTGTGTTCTTTAGGAGGCATAAGCTGGTGTTAACACTAGTTCATTTAGGAAACCCATTGTTTACATTTGTCCTTGGCAGGCTGAGGTTTCCCTATGGCAGTTTGCCAGTGCTGAAGGACATCTCTCCTGGAAGAGGAGACAATGTGATTAAAGTAACTTCGAAGGAAATTGTGTGTTTTATTGAAGATGTTGATAATCTTCCTTTATTATCTTCAGGTGTTTTGTAGAGTGCAAGCATTAATAGCACATGCAATTCTGGCAAGGAACTAAATTTTGATTTTAAATATCAAAGAGAGAATTTGTGTGTCTGTCTGGCTCTGAATCTCCAGTTGGCCTTCCTTCCCATTTGCACCCTGAAGTACATTCTTACGCTGAGATTAGGCAATAAAGTAAAATATCAGGAACAGCTTCCCATCAGCCTGTGGCTTGAATTACTGTGCGAGTGTGTGACACTCTGCAGCTGGTACCCTGAGCAGCTACACAGAACCATGTGGTGTTGGTGCATGCAAAGATGTGACACCTGTTCCACAGTTTTCCAGGGTGCATATGTGCTGTAAGGAGCTGGAGAAGAGCTGTGGAAAGGAGGATGACTTGAAAGTTTTTGAGGCATGTTTTTGTTATTGTAGGTGATCTTGAAAAGTGAGGCAGAGATTGGAGTCTGGGGGACTCCAGAGCTTTAATCTGAAATCTGTCATTGTTTTGACGTGTACCATAAAGCACCCAGGAGTGGGTGATTAGCTTGTGCAAAATAAATCAAGCCACTGAAATGTAGGAGTTTGTATTCTCAAGTAAGCATGTCTTCTGTGCAGTGTAGGACATAAATATTTGGTCTCAAATACATGAACATTTAATGATGACAGGGTGACAGGGAGGCTTGATATGTGTTTATGTGTGTAGATTCTGCTTAGAAGTGGGGTCATGGGATTCACATAGATGACCACAAACTTCAGGTTGGATTTGTGACTTCAAGAAGAGTCACAGCTGAGCAGTATGGGATCAGGGACGATGTGGTGTTGTTGGTTTCAAACACTACATTTCAATAAGATGGGTGACATGAGACAAGTTGAAATCATGGTACGTATGTTTATTTAAAGGAAAGCTCTTCCAGTTACTATTATTTTTGTGTTGACTTCTATTTAAGAATTTGAATTCTCTTAGGTGCTTCTTATGTAAAGTCACTTTCTTGCAGAATACAGCCTTAGCATTTTATCTGTCATAGGGGAAAAATGTGGGGAAACTGTCTGCTAGCTAAATAAAACATAGAGAATTCATGACTGCAGTTGAGGGGTATTTTATTATTTTCATATTTCTCTACAACTGGAGTAGAAAACCAGCCCACTGTGCTGTAAATGTAATTTTATATGGGTCTAAATATAGGTTGCATTATCAGGAATTACCACAAGTGTGTATCTATGTCATGACTTGGCTGAAAGCCAATGCTTTTCAAGGAGGATTTGATTAATGTTGGTAATGCTTAGCTTTGTGATCAGACTCTTAAGTAGTGGCAGAAAAATGTGGGTGGGGTGTGGGAGGTGAGAAGAATCTGCTGTGGGCTGGTGGCATTCTGTACTTGGTCAGTGTCAGAGGAACTTTTGAATTATGACCTCCCCAGGTCTGGCTGCTGCCTGCTTGCCTTGCATTAAGGTGAATGGTTTGTCTGGCTCCAGATGGTCAGTTCAGCTTATTGAACAGCTAGAAGATTTCTTAATGTTTTTTGTCTGATTGGTTTGTTTTGTTTTGGTTTTTGGTTTTGTTTATTTTTGGTATAGCTTTTCTATTAACTTAGCAAGAGGTTTAAGGAGATCATGGGAAAGTCTAGGTTGTTGCTAACAATTCTATGGGTAAGAAGATCCACGCTCTTTGAAGTCAAAAGAGAAAGAAGCCAAGCTGCTTCTTTGAAAAAGAATGCAAGTCACCAATTACTTCTTTGCTTTTATTTTCCTTTTATGAGTCAAACTACTTGAAAAGGAGTACAGTTCTAGGTAATTTCTGAACACCGCAACAGGAAGGTGTTTGAGGTTTTTTCATTTGCTGTATTCAGATGTAGCTTTGGATCTTTGGGGAGGAAGAAGCCAACTATTGTCAAAAGGCTGAAGTTCTTCCTGGTGAAAATTAGTGGGTGTAAGGGTGAAGTATGTGTTGTATATATTAGTGTTTGTTTTTATAAATCACTGAGGGTTTTTTGATCTTTCCTGTATTCCCTTTAGGGCTGGGATGACACTGCTGAGTTGCTGAGATTTCATCTGGCTTTCACCATTTGAAGTGTTGAGCTCCAGTTTCTGTTTTCTCTCTGAGAATGTGTTCAGATGAGCTGTCTCATAGTTAGACAACTCATGTCACTAACAACTAATAGTGCTTAATTTTAATTCTCCATCCACCCACCACCCCCCTGCTGTGGCTTTTGTGTCATTAAATTATAGTGTGGTTTCACAGACAGTCTTGTTGCAAACAAGCCAGAAAGGGCTGATCTAACTGGCAATACTTTCTGTGGTACAGCTACTACACTCTGTTTTAATCATATTATTGTTGCTGTCTGTTTTATATACCCTTTTTTTCTCTGCTGATGCATGGCAATAATGCTCTTCTCAGCTGTCTTCCAGTCTGTAAAAGCATTAAAAAGGTATTTGCATTAAAATAATTTGAAATCCAAGTAGTTTTGAGGTATCCACATGCTTCGGATAGTGGTGTATTTTGGGGAAACTCTCTGTTTCAGAGTCCAGGATAATTTGGGGCAGACTAGGGAGCAGCACACTGTCAACTTTCTCATTTCAGGGTCTGACTTGCTAGGCTTGGTTTCAGCATGGGAGAAGCAGTTTCTTTATATTTTGATCAAAGTTTTTTTTTATTTTATTTTTTTTTTTCCCCAGCAGTGATCAAACAACAAATGTCTGCTGGGCCCTCATACTTCTTAATAGGGGCTGGAGAGAATTGGTTTCTGTACCAGGGCAAGACACCTTCCCTTCCTTCTTTTTCCTCTTTTACTGTGCACCTTCCTTGCATGCTGAAGTTCCAACAGGCCTGGGTGGAACAGGAAGGACAGGACAGAACCCCTAGGGAATAATGCAGAGAGCTGGAAGCAGGAGTATCCAAACCCTAAATCCTGTGGTTTTGTCTGAGCTCTGTGGATCCAGCTGTGGGTCTGGGCACTGAAATGCCACAAAGAGAGTGGGGAGTGTTGAGCAGCTGAGTGCACAAGGGAGTGTTTTTGTGTGTCTCAGGGGCTCCCAGCCTTCCCCTTGGCTGCCACGGGATGGGGGGAGCAGGTGCTAATCCCATGGGATCGGGATTAGCAAGCGCTAAGTCTGTTGCATAAAACCTGCCATGTGATGTGGCTGTGGTGCTGGAACCTCCAGACATGCATTCCATCCCTGCATCCCTCTGTGTGCACGCACCTCTCCTGAGCATGCTACGTGCAGGTAAACTTGGGGAAAAAAAAAGGGTCTTTTAAAGCTGAGGGTCTCTCCTTTTCAAATTGTGTTGATTTTTGTGTCAGGTCTCGTTTTGTCAAGAAGTGATGCTGATGTCTTTTGTGAGCTGTACAATGATTAAAAAGAGTAGTGGATGTATTCTCAATCTATCCAATTTTAAGTCTTCTCAGCATTATGTTGTTAATTCTGTGCTATATTTTTTTCCACCAATCTGGAAAGAAAATCATGAGAACCGAAGAAGTATGCACTGCCTGTAGTATTACTGAGCCTAAATCTGGTCCATTCCTTTAAGAAGTTCATAGTACAGTTAAAACCATCTAGGACTTCTGCATGCTACTGCCCTTGATAGACTAATGTAGATATCCCAGGCAGAAAAAGAATGAACTCCAAGGCTGAAGAACTTGCTACACATTTAATGGCTGCTTGTGCTATCTAAGGACAAGAAACATTTTGATTCATGAATATGGGTTTCCTTTCACCTGTTTTGGTAGTAGCCTGTTACAGCATTGTGGATAATAAACTTGTGATTATGTGACATTACTTTTTTCCTGTTTAATTTCTCTGTTTGAATATGCTGGTTTAGGAAATAAACACCCAGAAAATGCTTGACTGCTTGTCTAGATGCAAAACTAATTTGAAGGTAACTTGAAAATCTTCTGTGTTAGCCTTCATAACGAAATCACATCACCTCTGCACCAGTGTAATTTCTATGATGGCAGATACTGTTGTATGGACAGGATTTGGGTCTGTTTCCTCAGACCAAATTTTTGAAAGGTGCTGCAAAGCACAGTAAATTTAGCTTACACAAAATGGTTTTGACACTGGTTTCTCAAGTTCAAGAATCAGGTATTTTTGTTGGTCAGCAGACGACTTCAGGGGCATTTTTAGGTTTTCTTGCAACCACTTTCTCTGGTTTGTTCCAGCTATGCAAAAAAGGAATCTGACCTCAGTGGAGCCCAAGTCAAACTTCGGGAGTTTGAAGCAGCCTTGAATTCTAAAGAAGCTGCACTGGCCACAGCACTTGGTGATAAGAAAAGTCTGGAGGGAGAAATTGAAGATTTGAAAGATCAAATGAGAGAGGTGATAAGAAGAAACATTTAACCATCAATTTATGGTAGCAAGTTGAGGTGTTTTCCTGCATTATGAGCTGCCTATCTGATAAAATATAACTTTGTAACAAAAAAAAAAGGATGAAAACCAGTAATCTGGTCTCAGCTAGAGCAAATTGTGATTCACTTTAAACACTAGAAACAGTGTTGAATAGGTTACTGAGTCCAATACTGTTGAGGGTGGAAGAGACAGCTTTTGAAATTGCAGATGCTAGAACTATGAGGGATGTTACTTAGGAGGGAGAAAGAAGGTTAAAACTCAAAGTACACTTGATTGACACTTTTCAGAAGTGTTTTTTGGGGGGGCATATTGACTTCACAAGAGCAGATAATAACTGACAAGTAGCAGTTTCTCTCTGCCCTCCTTTTTGTTCTGACTGCGGTTCTCCATGCTCTGATGGAGCCGTGAGGAAGAAAAACCTCTTGTCCTAGTTTTGTTAGTCTTTTGATTTGTGATCTTGAGCAGCACCACCTCAAGGGGATGAGTTGTGGAGGTGTTTTCCGTGAATTAGAAATTGATTTTAAGGAAAATTATTAAGTAGTGACTTTAATGCCAGTTACTAATGTGAAATATATAGAAGTCACTTGTATAAGCAACTGTGGAAGTGTGTGTGTGTGATATGTACTATTACTGGGGTAAATATTGGGATTTGATTGTGAACTTAAACCTTAATGTGTAGTTAGCTGTAGTTCTGTGAGGCTCTCGCCCTTGTGTAAGTTCTGCTGCATAATTGTGTTGATTTTTTTTATTTCTTAAAGCTTGAAGCTTCTTTAGCTGCTGCCAAGGACCAGCTTATGAATGAAACCTTGCAGAAGGTGGACCTTGAAAACCGTTGTCAGAGCCTCATTGAGGACCTGGAATTCCGTAAAAATATGTATGAGGAGGTAAATTTAGCCTCAAGAATTAACACTTTTAAAGAGAATAAGATGTTTGGGAGGTCACTCTAGAATATATTGGAAAATAATTTAGGTTGGGAGGTACTTGTGCAAGTTGCCTGAACTACTCAGAGTAGGGTTTACCTCTGTTCTAGCATGAAGATTTCTAACCTCCTTTTTCCAGGAAATACCATTTTATCTCTGAATTCTTGTGGTAAAATAACTTAATGTATCATGCTGTTTCATCTTAAATTCTGATCATGGTATAAAATGCCTTTTTTTTTTTTTTTTTTTTTTTGTGAGAAAGCAGGTTATTAATTTCCCACATAATCCCATAAAAAGAAATAAAGTAGAGGGAGACTCGTACAGATGCTCTGGACCTGCAATGTTTTTAATTTCTGACCTTTCTAATAGGATGCTTTTGAATAATGGAAACTAAAGTGGATTGAATAGTTGTCTTTTAGAACTTTTTCTTGCCACCCTCCCTTTCACTTGTGGCCCTTGAGGCTTTCCAGGAGGAACCTTAGGGCAGTAACAAATGTCCTGGATCATACTGTCTTTTGTTCCATGTGGTTGCTTTTTTTTCTGTTGCTATGAGTATTTTCAGCTTTGTTTCATGTTTTTGAAATCCCTTTCTTTCCAGAGAAAGCACAGGCAAGCACACATATAAATGGGAAAAGTTGAGGTGGCTGTTATTTCAGTAGTTTGATTTTGTTGAAGGACAGAAAATACCTCAATAAAGGAGGCATATATTTCTGAAATACAATGATGATGAGATGTATTTGTTGAAAATTCAGACAACTCAGAAAAAAATGCTGATGGTATTCCAGCTCTTATTTTAATGAGTGGTTATTGCAAAATAAGACTGGGGAGATTGTTTCTACTGAAAGTTTCATGTAAAAAAAATATCTGTTACCAGAACCTGCATTACTCTCCACTCAGCAGGACAGTCTGAAATTTTTGTCCCGTATTTACTGAATGTTAACCTTGTTTTTCTGGTTCTCACAGGAGATCAATGAAACAAGAAGGAAGCACGAAACTCGCCTGGTGGAGGTGGATTCTGGGCGTCAGATTGAATATGAGCACAAACTGACCCAGGCCTTGCACGAAATCAGAGAGCAGCACGATGCACAAGTGAAGCAGTACAAAGAAGAGCTCGAAGAGACTTACCATTCCAAGGTGAGGACATGTTTTCACACAGCTGTTTGATGTGCTTTGTTTTTGTTTTGCTTAATGGCATAATTGCTGGCAGCTCAGAGGGGTTTATTAAGGAGCTGGGTTTGAAATTAGCATGCGTTTGAGCGTGGATTTGCATTTTCACATCTGGCTTTGGGAGCAGGTTTAATCCTCATCAGGTACAATAACAGAAGGGAAGGAAGCTCTGTGGGAAGGTGATCTGAGGGGAAAAGTGATTAATGATGGGATTGCTGCAAATTCAAGGAGAGTTCATGTGTTGTGAAGCATGATACTGAACAATGATCAGTAAGTGTTTTGTATGAAAATTCAGTCTGGGGCTTGCTGAGAAGACAAGATAGAGTCCTCTGACCCTGTCATGGGGAAGTTTTACAATGCCCAGTAACTTCTGTTTTTCACTCATCTGGGCAGAAAGCTGAAATCAGTTGCACTTCATCATTTCCTTCCTCTGTTGTTATTTAGCATTTATGTCAGGAGGCACCCTGATGTCTCAACTGAACCTGGTTTCTGTGGCTGTACTCGTTACAGTTAGTATTTTTAAAAGTTACAGCAGAAAAGTTCATACAAACTGAACTTATTAGCATCTGTTTTGGTCTTTTCAGCCTGCTTATCACCAGGCCTTCAATCTGGCTTGGAAAAGATTGTTAAAAATACAATCTAGCAAAAAATACAACCTCTCATTGCTTTCTTGGCCTTTCTCATCAGGTACGCTTTTCTGTATTTTTTATAACTTAGTTAAAATTAATAAACTAGATTTCTTTGCATCATCGTCATCAGGTTCAGTAAATCTATGGTGCAGCTCAATTGTGTGTGGTAGTGTTCAGCAGGAGTGATTTAGTTACTTTATAAAAGTAAAACCATTCAAGAATGAAGTGGTAGAATGAAGCAGTAGTGGCTTAGGGCCCAGGAACTGGTACCAATTTGCTTATGTTGCCTGAAAGTTAACAAGTTTGCCTCTTTTTAGAGAATGGGAAATTTCAGTTTAGCTTCTTCAGTTTAAGCATATTAAATAAACTTTGGCCAGCATGAAAACTGAACTTAACAGTTCAATATCAGTCATGTCTACAAGGTGAAGTTTTTAACCCTTAAGAAAATATTCAGAGAATTGGAATTCCAGGCAGGGCACTCTGCCGTGATAACCGAAGCACCACATTTTAGCCCTGAAAAAAGAAAAGTTTTGAGTGCTTTGGAGCTGCAGGGAGGAACTCAGTGGCTTGGCGTGCCCTGCGGGTTTTCGGTGATTCGTTCCTTCTTCTGGTGGGAAGTTGCTTTGAAGCTGATGTCACTTTGGTGCCCTGCAGCTGGAGTGTGCCAGGCTGTCCTCGGAGATGAGCAGCTCTGCAGCCAGCACCATCAGGGAGCAGCTGAACGAGAGCCGCATGCGCATCGAGAGCCTGTCCTCCCACATCACCAGCCTCCAGAAAGAGGTAACCCTCAGCTCTGCCCCCTCCCTCCCTCTCTTTACAGATGGTGGTTTTTCTGTTAAAGGGCTTTTCTTTCCGTCACAGTTGTTTTTTTCTGTTAAAGGTCTGTCTTTCCTTTAACTTGTCTGTTCGGCGTCACAGCCAGAGTTTGTCTTCTCTCCTACTGCTCTGTACTTTTTCAAATTCCTTAATGACTCCTTTTGACAAACTTTTATTTTCCTTTTCTTTGTGTAGTATTCTGCTATAGAGGTAGTGTTTGAAGCAGGACACTGTTAACTGGCTTTTGTGAAAATTTTTGTGGATGGATGAGGCAATTTTAGACAAATGTGTATTAAGTGTTCTTGACACTCTGAGCAGTTCAGTAGTGACTGGACCAGCCTAGTGCAGAATTCTACAAAGCAACATTCAAAGCCAGAAGTGGAATTTGCAGTCTCTTTGTCATAGATAAAGTTTGCATCTGGACATTTAAAAAAAAAAACAAAACAAAATTAATTATGTGATCTTGCCCAGATTAGCAATGTGAGACTGAGTAAAAACATAAAGTAACTGTACTTGAGCATCTGTGGGGCAAGAAATTGGTTATTCCTAGATCACAGAGGGCAGAGATCACACCCAGAGAAGTATGACATAATGTATGACAAAATATGTTCACTGCTGGCCTGTTGGTAACATTGTGTGCACTGCAGTGGGAAATCCAGAGTGAAAATAAGAAGTATTAGGAGTTGGTTCTGCAGTAAGCTTTTGTAACTCACTTGAAATTGCAGCAAAGCATTTAAACCTTTTTAGGAATATACAATACTAGTCTTGTTTGATCCTTTCTGTGATACATTTTGAATTTTACTCCTCCTGTACAGTAGACTCCAGTAGTACATCAAAATTTTGTGTATTTTGAGTGAAAAATATAAATGTGGAGGATATTATTTCCTAGTTTTCTAAATAAATTGCCAGATACTAGTAAGAGTCTTCCTAGTTTTCGTTTTATCTGGTCAAGTTAGTCTCTGGAAAACATCAGGTGATACTGTGAATGTGAGTGAGGTTCCACATGAATTGGATGGAAAGTTTTGGCCACTTAGATCTTATTTCTGCCTTTAGATTACCATCATCTTTTGGGGGTTCAGTCAACAGGTTTTTTTAAGCTAATTCCCTCTGTTCTGTAACTTCAGGAGTGACAGCTTGGTTCAGAGGACTTGCTTCTGAACTGGCAGAAGTGTTTGTTGCTAACTTCAGGGCAATCAACTTCAGGGAAAATAAACTTTTTTTTGTCATTTTGACCAAGATTTTCCAGCTAAGACACCATTTTGCTGTAGTTCTGTGGTTGTTTTTTATTTGTTTTTGTTTGTTGTTTGTTTGTTTTGGAATTTCTATGTGTGTGGGGGTTTTTTTTGTTTGTTTTGTTTTTTTGTTGGGGGGGGTGCGGTTCTGTGTTTTTGCTTTGGGTTTTTTGGTAGCATTAGTAGCCAGTCAGTGTGCTATTGTTTTCCACATTACTAGCAATAAGTTAAGCTTTATTTTCTTGGAAGTCTCTGGTGTTGGTCTGGTTTGAGTTGCCAGCACTGAGCTCTGTAATAGACTTCACTGTGATCTTCCATGTGACACAAAACTCCATTTATTAAATTCCTTATCTGCCTCCTAGCATTAACAACCAGTTGCACTGGTCCCCTGTGTCAGACATGTAGACTCCCTTCTCTCTCTGCCTCTGGAATATGTGGTGACTTCCTAAATTTGGGTGCATGCATAGCAAACTTTGTTATGGGGCATTGATTCCTGTCCTGTGCTACTTAATTTAAAAAAAAAGAAAATCTCACAGGACTATGAAACAGAAGAAGGAATGCTTATGGAAAGTAAACCCTAAAGCTGGCATAATTTTGGGCTCTCTTTTGATAAGCATTCCATTCTGGGTGTAAAATTTTAAGATGTGCTGGCTTGATGGAGTTTTTGAAGCAGGAGACAAATCAGATTTCTTCAGGGGATGCTTATCACCACACTCTGAGCAAGCCTTGGAGGCTTTAAGGATGGACAGGCAGGTTTTCAGTGACAACAACCCCTATTCCTTTAGGGGAGCTGCCTCCCAGAATTCAGAATTAGCAGCACCAAGCCAGAGCACAGAGCATACATCTGGAAACTACAGAGCACTTAAACACCACCAGGGGTGGTGACTCCTCCACCTGCCTCCCTGGGCAGCCCATTCCAATATCTGACCACCCATTTGGTGAAGAAATTTGTCCTAATGTCCAGCCTAAACCCCCCCTGTTGCAGCTTAAGACTTGTGTTCCTGTGTCCTGTCCAGCACGTGTTAAACAGTTTAACTCTTAAGCTCAATTTTTCTTTCCCAAGTAAATTCAAGTACAGTATCATATTTTCAGACCTCAGAAAAATGGAGCAAAGTAGTTGTTTTTCCAAAGATGTTGTAAGTTTCACTGGAATTTGAGGTGTTTACATGTTGCAGTAGGTGAGGTGGAGAAGGAGGAGTTTGAACTCAGAAATTGGGAGGACGTAACTTCTGTTTTTGGAATTCCCTGTTGCCTGAACAGCACAGTATGTGGAGGTTTGGGTGGGCTTTCCTTTGCACCATCATTGATGCTTTCAATGCTTTTTTTCTAGTCTAGAGCGTGGCAGGACAGAGCACAGGACCTGGAGAGCAGCTTGGCCCAGGAACAGGAAAACTGCCGCAAAAGGCTGGCAGAGAAGGAGAAGGAAATTGCAGAGATAAGAAATCAGATGCAGGAGCAGCTGACTGACTATGAGCAACTCCTGGATGTTAAACTGGCACTTGACATGGAGATCAATGCATACCGGAAATTGCTGGAGGGTGAAGAGGAGAGGTAGGAAAGGACATGGCAACAACGTGGTGTCTCTGTTATCTCTGTGCTTCTCTTGTCTCTTTCTCTGTTAAAAGCAATTTTTAGTGGTGCTTGACTGCTTTCCAAGGCACAGGTTTTGCCCCCTCCTGTCTGACGCAGTTCTAAATCACCACTGAGACCAAGCACACTGATTATCAGACCAGCTCTCAAGGCAGCAAACACCACTTTTATTGTTGTTGTTGTTAAGATCCAGCACAGAAGAAGTAGTGAATTTTCATTTGTATGCCTATTTGGATCCACAGTTAATATTCTTCAAAATTAATTGCAGGGTTAATCAATCGTTACCTAAATTTCTCTAAGTATAGAATAATTTTAATAAAGTTGTAGCCATTATGATTGCCCAGCTCATCAGCCAGCTGCATTTTCCAGATCTCGCCTCAGAGTTCTTCCAATACTGAGACATTTCACCTCTGTCACTACTGTCATTTAAAGCAGTTTGAGTCTTTGTTGTACTCTGAGCTGCTCACTGCTGATTGCTCTCAGGTGTGGGGATGAAACAGCCAAAGGTTTTATGCCACTGTGTTTTTGCATTAATTTCCCACAGTGGCTTAAGTCTCCCTAGGATTTTTGTTTCTTTTTAGTCTTTAACAAATGCACAGAAATGCTTTTATGCTCTTAATGTAGTAGTCCATCAGTATTCTGTGCTCCAGGAACATTAATCATCTGTTTGACAATGTTTTATTCACCTCCTAAGTACTTGAGCCTTCACTTCTTCATGTAACATGCTTTGTTTATTGTGTTGCTGTATAAATCTATGGGAAGAAGAGGAGATGGAAGAAAGTTTATTTTTTAAAAAAGGTAGGAAAAGTAAAACCAAATCATGGAATCATTAAGGCTGGAAAAGACTTGAGTCCAGCTGTTGACCCGGCACTGCCGTGGTCAGCACTAAAGTGTGTCCCCAGGTGCCACATCCGCAGGTGTTTCCAATACTTCCAGGGATGGCGATTCCACCACTTCCCTGGGCGAAGCCTGGTTGCCTTTTCAGTGAAGAAATTTCTCCTGATACCCAGTATACACCATGCTTGGCCCAGCCTGAACTCTTTCCTCTCTCTCCGTCCTGCGTTCCCTGCGATCAGAGCCCAACCCCTGCAACTCGCTTCCCCTTCCTGCCAGGGAGTTGTGGAGGGCCAAGAGGTCCCTTCCTGAGCCTCCTTTTCTCTGATGTGATGTTTGTGTGCGCGTGTTGTCTCCCTTCTCCAGGCTGAAGCTGTCCCCCAGCCCTTCCTCCCGGGTGACTGTCTCACGAGCCTCCTCCAGCCGCAGCGTCCGCACGGCCGGCGGCAAGAGGAAGAGGATTGACGTGGAGGAGTCCGAAGCCAGCAGCAGTGTGACCATCTCCCACTCTGCCTCTGCCACGGGGAACGTGTCCATCGAGGAGATAGATGTGGATGGGAAGTTCATCCGCTTGAAGAACACCTCTGAACAGGTCTGGAAGTGCCCCAAGGCGTTGAGGCACGAGGGTGTCCTCGGGCTTTGTGCTGACCCCGTGGCATTAAGGAGCTGGTGTGTCTCAAAGAAAACTTTCACGCACTGTTCTGGGTTGATGGTGACTTTCCCCCAAGGATTTTCAGTGCATTTGTTTCACTGCAAGGTCCACCAAATCCTTACCTTGCACTTCTGCCTTGCAAGTAAAACTTTACAGATGACGTTGTTCCTGATAAGAAATACTGCAAGCAGACACCAGATTGCTTTAGAAGCCTTTTCAGCACTTTCTCTTCCTTAAAAAGGCCCAAAAGAAATATATACAGATGCAGAATAAAGGTCTAGATGAAATTAACTGCCAGTGTCCCTTGTATCTGCATAGAGCTTTCCTAAATCATAGGTTTTCTTCTTCCTTGGCTGCACCCACTATTTTATGAGCCCTCAGTTCCCATGCCAAAGCCACTCCTAGAGTGGCTAGAGCCAATTTGATCCCGTGAATAGGTTGGAATTTATATTCAGAGGGTACACGAATCTACACAGATGAAGAACCCTTTAATAAATAATGACATTTTTTCCTTTCATTGCCCTCAAAATGGTGCTGTAACATACAGTACATTTCCCTCCTTTATCCTCAGTGAAAGGCAGATTACTGTGATGGTTTAGGTGACAAGGACTGGCCTGGTTCCAAGTGTCCCAGTCCCCTCTAATCAGTGAGTGAGGATATGGACAGGCTTCTCCAGACGGTGATAATGTGGGTTGTAATTACCTGTAATTACCACGCCTGGGGAGCAATGGTTTCATTTAGTGAATTCAAGAAACCTTAATGTTTCTCTTGGTCTAGACACTTCAGTGTGTAGATGACTCAATTCAGCCAGGTCACAAACTATTTCTAGTGAGTCAAAACCTGTCTTTTTTTGCTTTTTTGAGAGTTTTTTTTTTTGAGCTTCCTGCCTGCCACACACGTACTTGTTCACTACATAGATTTTTCCCCAACATTTTATTTGTATTTGCTTGCACATCCATTGTTTCTTATGAAAGGAGAAGCATCAGTTTTGTTCCCAATAACCATGGGTGGTTCATGGTTTTAGTACTTTTTTTAGGGGGTCTAGATTTGAGCAGTTCCCTGTATTGTAGTGTAGTAAACTGTACTTGGGGAGCATTCACGAGTGTTTTGACAGTTGATATAAATAATTAGATTTTTAAAATTTAGAAAATCCTCTCTAAATAGGATATGTTTTGGTGCAATAACAAACTGAATGTGAGCATCCATTGATTGGGTTTTTTTTAGATAATTTTAACTGACAGTCACAACTGTTGAATGATCAGAAACTATGTTGGTGGGAGAATTTAAAAAATGCTTACTCTTGTTTTGAATTTACAAAACACCTACCCTTGTTTTGAAGCAGTCATTCTATAAAGCTGACTTGTATATGATTTGTTAATGCTTTTCAGGTAGTTGATAGGAGAGAAATAATATAGGGAGCATGTGGTGGCAGGTGTGCATACATAAAAATGTTTTAAGAATACTAACAGCAGTATTTTGTTTTTTAGGAAGCCTGCTTGCCATTCTGCACTTCAAAAAACAATAAATGTTTGTAAAGTGATTTTAATATTTACTTTGTATTACTAATATGGATTTCTCTGGACCAAGTGATAACAAAACTGATGCAAATCATAAATGTTAGTTTACATCAGAACTCAAAAGCAGGATGTATTAAGCTATAACCTCAAATAAGAGGCAAGATGAATTTACCTAAAATTATTCTAATTCCGTGCGGAAGATCAAGTGGTAATAAACCCTTTCACTGAAAGTTTTATGTGTGTCACAACCTAAAAGTTAAAACACACTATATGCACAGCAGAAACTGAATGCTGGTGGAAATTTTGTTGTTGTTGTTGTCTCCCTTTTCTTAGGATCAACCTATGGGAGGTTGGGAGATGATCCGAAAAATAGGAGACACTTCTGCAAGTTACAGATATACCTCAAGATATGTACTAAAGGCAGGCCAGACTGTTACAGTAAGTTTGCAAGTTTCAGCAGCTGAAATGGACTTCAGGCCAACTTCTGTGGGTCAGAATTCAGAAGGTTTTTTTTAGTTTTGTCCTTCCTATGTACACGTTCAGGAAGTTATCACCTGTGTTTGTGTTGGGCATTCATTGTGTCAGTTGCTGGGACAATTAATATAGAGAGATGTTATTCAGGACACTCTGTTTGAGGCAGTAATCTTCACCACATACAGGTGAAAATTTTGCATCATAGAACATATTCTGAAGTCCCTGCATTAAAAACACATGTACTTTATTGTGCAAAACTTTGGAAGATACTTGTTTGGTTTTTTTTTTCCCTCACTGGAAGAGATTCACAGTGTCACTTAAATGAAATACTTTATCTGAATTAGCAAATGAAATACGTTAACTGAATCAGCAATTTGGAAATGTTTTAAAACTGGCAAAAAAAACCGTTCCTGTGCGACTTCTATTGTCAGATCTGGGCTGCAAATGCTGGAGTAACTGCGAGCCCTCCCACTGACCTCATCTGGAAGAACCAGAATTCCTGGGGCACTGGTGAAGATGTGAAAGTTGTGCTGAAAAATTCTCAGGGAGAGGTAAAGCACCTCAGATCTGTGTGAGGTTTTTCTGTGGTGGCATCGCCTACAAAGATGCAGGTTAGGGCTCCACACAGGAATGCACTGCAGCATTAGGTGAAGTTTTCTCCTTTTGGAGAATTAGCTGCAGTTTAGAAATGCTTCTGCTGAAGCCTGTGATTGTTTTACTCTGTATTGAGTCTAAATAGTAAAAATATTACACCTTCAGGGACAATCCCATGTGCCAGGAGGTGGGCAGTGCCTTAGAACACTCTTTGAAAAGAAAGTTTTGGTAAACTCTTCAGTGATATGTCTTCTAAATTAGTTTTCCTTAAGCCTATGAGCTTATGAGGAGTGGAGAATCCCACAGTGAAATCCACATGGAGCAATGAGGGGTTAATTCAGGTGAGGTGTGATTTAAAACTTGGGTGAGACAGTTACTGTGACATGCTGCAATTGAAAGAAAATATTTAAATATGTAGGAAGAAAGCAGATTTGGAAGAACCAGATGAGTATTTTGTCAGAAACACTCCCTTTTAATCATTAAGAGATTCAAAACTGAGCTGTGTACACTTAGCAATAACTGAAAAGAATAAAAACAAAATTAATAATTTCCCCAGAAGCTAGAGCTTTCATTTATCAAAAGTCTTAAGCAGGTGAGCAACAGAAGATCTTTTTTTTTTTTTTTTTTAATAAGAGTTCAGGTCTTAAAAATGTCTTGCAGGAGGTTGCTCAGAGAAGCACTGTGTTCAGAACAACAGCACGTAAAGGGGAAGATGAGGAAGTTGAGGAAGAAGCAGCTGAACCTCTGGATGAGGAAGACATTTACCACCAGCAGGTACTTTCTTTTAGGATTAATGAGGTTATTTACTTTGAAAAAATTGAAATACAAGTCATTAATTACTTAAAAAAAATAAAAATCAGGTGTGTATGTTTCATTTCTTTAAAATCAGTAATTGTTGAAAACGTGGAGTTCTGTCTTTTTGAAACCAGTGTAAAAATATTGCCTAGTAAATCCTCTTGCAGGGAAGTATATTTTTTTTAGAAGTTTTAAGATATAGGGACTTTTTTCCCATTAAACTCTGTTTCTCTTAAGATTCCTCCCTCCCCATTCCAGTTGTTTCCAGTAAAGCTTGGCTTAAGCAGGTAAATTTTGAAACTTTAAATCTCTTATTATCTCTAATAGAGAAAATCATGTTAGTGTCTTTTGTTCACATATTTTCCTTGATAGAAAAGATTTGAGATTTGTAAACTCTTTGACTAAAAATGTCCCTGGCATGCTGAAAAAATAAAGTTCTGAAAACCAAAAAAAGGGAGTGTGTTGGTATTCAGTGATATTAGATTTATTATATAAAACCTGTCAAGGTTCTTTTCTGTGCTTCCTGATTGTTGATTGTATTTTTCTGATACCTGTCCTCTTATTACTCCTCATGTAACATTCTTTTAATTCCAGGCTAAAGCACATTGTACAGCTTTGCTGATTCTTGTTTGCACCATACCAAGCCAATAATTTCATATGTTAAAAAGTATATAACATATAAAAATAAATTAATAAATATTTAATATATATTAATGTAAAATTAATATGTAGTTACTAAAAAGTACAGTAGATGCTTTTGAGTAGGAAAAGAATTTGCTGTTGGGTTTTGGGTTTCTTGGGATTTTTTTTTTTATTTTTTTTTTTCTTTTTTGGTTTTAAATGGTTTTCCCTGTTCACTACAGGCAGAGCAAGGATCATCCAACAGAAGCTGTGTGGTCATGTGAAATTCCAGCCCCTCTAGGCTACTCCAGCCGTGGTAATCCCTGCCTGCAGAACAGAGCCTTCTGAGAAGCACAATGTTATTTTCCTGTCTGTGAATTGTTAAAAGCTGCGAGTCTGATGGCCTTAAATCTCCTTTTGCCACTGAAAAGAGGGGGGGGGAAAAAAAAAAAAGTTTTATCACAAGCATCTCGACCTCCTCGCAGAATGTGAGCTGGTGGCTCCTGACGAGGAGAATTGAGAATTGATGCTCCTGTCTTTCTCAGTTTTAAATACCAGTCTCTCTTCATTGAAACCTTGCTGGAGTAGGAATATTCCAGTGTGTTTTGGGGATCGATTTTTCTTAGATTATACCACTCTAGATTAGTTGCTACGACCTCTTTGTATTTTAGATGCTGTTGGGGATTGATTTTAGGATTCTTAATTCTGGAAGAGGATTCATGTTACACCTTTTAGTTTTGTTAAGATAGTGTTACCAGCTTAAATTTTTTAATGTGTTTTTTTCTAACAAATTAGCTGTTTTAATATGGATTGCCTTACTTGTTTACACTCTTTAGTAACAAAACCAAGTCTCTAGAGGTCTAGTCTACATTTGTATGGGAAACAGTTGTAATTTTGCCAATGTTGAAAATTTTTCTGTCCTTTTCACATTATTCCAATGTCTGAAAAACATTTAATAAAGTATCTCTGTGCAGCAGCATGAAATTTTTTGGAATTTGTTTCTTCCTAGAACTGAGCTAAAAGTTGATTGAGTGTTGAATTGTTTAAATTGATGGGCTTTGAAGCTGAAGAAACATCCATTAAATGGAACATTATTCTTCTGAATAATGACTTGATATTGCTTCACATTTTGAAAATTAATTCTTTAGAGCTTTGTTCACACTCTGATGCATTTGTGCTTATCTTTGCTTATGGTTCTGTTCATACTGGTCTGACTTTTACTGCATCATGCCAGTACCAGGCTAAGCAGTTTGAGCAAGCACAGTAACATAAAGAGAAATATAGAACTGCTGTGGGGTAGTTACCTTTGACATAGCCTGAATGTATTGTTTTAAATGCACAGCCAGAACTTTGGAAGTTGATTGATTTTTTTTTTTTTTTTTTTAATTGACTGAACCTCTTTTTTTTCCCCATGGCAAAACTAAGACTTTTTTTGCATGTCTTTCATCTTGGGTTGAGCCCTTTTCTAGTGACCAATGTGGTGACATTTCATGTACCAGCAGCAGGTAGAAAGGAGGGGTTGATGGACAATTCTAAAGTTATGGTAGGAACCTTCCTGCATGATCAGATTTTTGGTTATAGCTTTTGTAGAGCCTGTTCTTCAATGACAATGAGAGAAAAACGAATTTTAGCATATTTCTTTTTTTTCTTGCTGTGACAGGAATTCCTGTAAATTACCAGGAAGGGAGTGTTGGGACGACTGTGAAACATCCTGCCACAAGGTGGAGGTCTTGTTTTGCTTGTCTTTTTTAAATACATATACAGCAGCAACCCAACACTTCCTGCGCTTCTTTGCAAGTTCCATAATGTGCAGATTAAGAATTTAGGAAACAAGTGTTTTGACCTGTGCAGCAAACCTGTGAACTGCATTCTTTTTTCACATTATTCATTGTAAAAACCCCTGTGTAGTCAAAACTGGTGCAAATTAGTTAATGTTGTTGTTGACAGCAGTTTTGTGCTAAAAATTGGTTTTTTTGCTTTGGATTTCCTTGTCTGTGATTGATATACGTACATCACATTTGTCCAGGCAGACAGGAAAATATGGACAGAGAAATTAATATGCAAATTCTGCTCAACAGATGCCAATTATTAATTTTCTTCTATAAATTACACAATTTTAAATGCTGGTCTTTAATTTTTTTCCATGAAAATTTGTCTTATCAGTGTATCATTTGGTGCTAATTTGGGGGTTTCTGGATTGAAAAGGATGGTTTTTATCTGTGAAACACTGCATCTCATGTGCATACTGCACTGTAAGCAGTATCTGTACTTCAAGTTTAAAAAAAAAATGCTGCTGCTTCTACAGAAATGGCCACGTGTAAGTATGAAGGTAAGTATGAAGGATTTTTCTCCAGGCAAAGAAATCAAGTAGTTGATGGAGAATAAAAGCTCTTAAAGCTCCTGTCCCAAAAAGGACAACTGGTAATAACTGCTAAGTTTTAGAAAGGGAGTGGAGGCTGTGTGTGATGGATGTGGATGCTTATTTTTAGCCTTTCCTGGTGTATGATGGTTGACAGCAAGGAAATGCTAGGACACTTAATTATTTATAATACTCCACTAGCCCATCACAGGATTATGGCAGGAGTTAGCTATTTTATCTCAGGTTTTGCTTGGTGTGCATTTATTGCTGAGAGCCTTTTGCTGATCTGGTTTCATTTTAGCAGGTTTGCATAAATACAGGATTTCTGTGGGATAGAAACACAGTGTGATTAACCCCGAAGAAAAACTGCATTTGGAGCATCAATAAAGGAAGGAACATTTCAGCTTAAGCTGATTTGATTGATAGAATTTTCCTACAGTTAAATATTAACTCTTGGATGTGAACTTTCCTTGCTGTTCTGCACTTGCAGAGCAAAAAATACTAGTATTGGCAAGCAAGTTTTTACTTTGCATAATAGAAGCTATGGAATGAAACTGTGACTGGTTTCCCCTGCAACTGCAGCATCTTGTTTTTGAGGGTGTTGTGTTTTGTTGTTTCTCTCAAGACCATATTGTACATAGAATATCAAGTTTATAGTCAATTTTGACAAGTTTTATCGGGAAAGTATTTGGTACGCTCAGAATAAAGAAAATTCCTGTCAGTTCTGTAACCTTTCGACACCAAAGGGAGGACAAGTGTTTTGCAGCCTTGCCACAGGTAAGGTGTGGAGGAGAGGCTGTCAGCAAAATATTTAAGCAGGTTAAGGTCTGAAAGATGCAACCCTTGACTTTTGAAAAATCTGTTTCGCGTGGAAATGCATGTAAAACTAAGTTTGAAATGTGGAATAGCACAGTGGATTAGTGAGGTGTCATCATCAGTGCATATTGTGTTGGGACAGGCTCTGGTTATGATCTGTCTTTATTGATCTGGAGTGAATTCTGGAATTTATTCACTCAGTAAGTTTTCAGGTACGTTTGCCCTCGGCTCACAGCAAACCCTGCAGCTCCAGGCTGGGGGAAAAGTGGATATTAGGGAAAGTTTCTTCACTGAAGGAGTGGAATGGGCTGCCTAGGGAAGTGGTGGGATTATCATCCCTGGGAATCTTCAAAAAACCTGTGGATGTAGCACCTGGGGACGTGGTTTGTGGTCTTTGTGGTGCTGGCTCAGTTTTCAGACCCCATTAATCATCTTTTCCAACCTTAAAAACCGCATGATTCTGTGACTTGTATTGTAGTTTTTAAAGATACTTTTGAGTACCCAAAAAACTGGCAGTAAAGAGTCAGGGCTCAGTTCTGCTTGCAAGGAAAATGCTTCTTTAATTAACCAGTTCAGGGTTAAATTAGGCGCCATCTCACAAAAAGTAACAAGTAAAGATATTTAATTATTAACAGGTCTGTTTTTTGGTTTTTTTTCCTTCAAAAGGAGAGCTTCTTTATTTCTCTTATTGCACAAATCTGTCCCAGTATCTGTTCTCATACCTCTTTCTGATGGTACCCATTGCATCAAAGGCCAGTTGCATAAATTGGCTCCACACCCCTTTATTCAGAACTGTGACTTTGCCCTGTGTGACTTTGTACTGGTGCAAAGCTGGTTTAAATAAATGAAATGTAAATGGCATTTTGAGATCTCAGTCTGGCAGAGCTGTTCAGTTGAGTAACCAAAAAAACAAACAGTTCAGTAACCAAACAACACCAAAACCTGAAGTATCTTTAATAACTGCTTCTGTTGTGACTTCCTTCCAGCTGAACAGAAAGCTGGGGTATTTCAAAATCTTTATGTAATGTGATAGGCAAGTCCTGCAGGGAAAAGACTATGTAACAAAAGTCAAACTTCATTTTGCATTGCACTCTGAATCAGAGCAGGCTGCTTTTATTGTTTGCAACTTAAAATACTGGCTCAAATACTGTTAAATACTGTTAATTCTATGTAACTTATCTGGAAAAGGAATTTATATGACAAAGTCAGCTGCATGAGAAGAAAGCATAAAGTTGCTGAGAGGGAAGTTGAGTGACGTTAAAAAAAATTAAAAAGTGGTCACTCATCCTTTCATTAATTATGTTCTTTAATTAATTTTGTTTTTTAAGGAGAGCATAACAATGGTCTCATTGTACTGCCAGGAGCTTTGCTGGCTGTGGCTTCTGCTGTGGTTAATTCTGCCTTTCACTTCTATTCAGACAGAAATGGGTGTTACTGCTGTTGAAGAGTATTTGCTGTAATTATCCATTTTTTAATGGAAATTTGGGCTTGGTGTGGCATCTACAGCATCAACTCATGGAAGAAAAATCAACTCCCATCTGGCAGAAGTTCTTGTGTTTTAGGACAAACAAGGGAGAATAAAAGTATGCTTCTTTTTTATTATTTTTTTTATTTTTTCCATGGGTTTAATGCAATAGTAAGTATCTGACTGGATCTTTCCTGCCACTTTTTGTTTCCCCCAAGAGAATCCATGGGACACTACTGCTGGTGACTTCACCAGACAGTTCTGCTGTGCTGCTGCTTCAAGCAAAGAAATTGGGTTAGTCATGTATGTGCTAAATAGGACCATACTTTTCCTCTCTGCTTCAATATGCCTTCTTCAGGTAAATAAAGACATCTTTACATTAAAAAAAAAGCCAAAAAACCCCCCACAGATGTGCTGTGCTGATCTCTCTTGCATAGACCTTGCAGCTTCACTTGAATAAATGTTTCCCTGAATTTTCTGCCACTTAATTCCCTACCACCCTAAGTTTTGTTTTCACAAGGCAAAGCCAACAATGGCACTCACTAAGAAGAACAATTCTCTCAAAGAATTTGAGAGCAGTAATAAAGTTCTGAAGAAAGCTTACCTAAAGTATACGTGTAGACATTAAAACAGCATCCTCACCCAGCCAGATTTGCTTTATTTCTTTGCCCCTGGCCAGCAGACTTTTTTTCTTTCTTTTTTTTTTTTTTTTTTTTTAGTCTGGAATTCTGCTTAAGCGCATGTTCAGTCTTCATTCCAAATAATTATTTACTTTTGGGAAGAGGTATAAAAAAATAAATAAAGCACTATGGGTTTTAGGCTATTACAGAGACATTGATGTCCTTGTCTTCAGAGCCTTGTATAGTTTCCTCTGGAAGAGAAGCAGTTATTCACAGCCAAACATGAGCAGCCCCAGCCTTGCCAGACTGATGAGTACAGATCTGCAGGTTCATGATTTTCCTACACATCTTGGCTTGATCTGTAAGTACCTTTCTGTTGGAATGAGGCTGTTATTGCTTTATATCCCCATAGTTCTCCTATCCCCATGACTGACAGTTACAAAGAACATTGTTGAATTGCACACTCAGAGCTACACAGAATAAAGAAATTTAACAGATTTGGTTTTGTGCACTAAGCTTTCCCCCCACACACCACACAGAGCACACACAAAACATCAAATGACTTCTTGTCTGATGGTAAATGCCAATAATACCTTGAACTTGATGAATAACAAATTATTAGCCTCCTTGTTATGTCTTTCTTTTGATTTTCAGTTCCTGCAGTGTTTGGGAAACAAAGCATATTCTGGCATTGCCATCCATGCACAATTCTAAGAAATCCAGCTGTTTAGAGGGGCTCTGTATTGATTTCTAATTCTAGCAGCATTTGGTAATGAGATTTTGTGTAGTTATTTAAAATAATTCTATTGCATTAAATGTGTCTCTTCTGGGAGTGAGTAATTGATGAATGAATTGGACATAAAACCAAGGAGAAGCACATAAAATCGCCCAAGAATAAGGTCTGATCTTTACACTCCAAGTCCAATTTGGTCACCATCGAAAACTGTGCATTAAATATTTTTATTTTTATTTTGTCTCAGTGCTACCATGAGAGGTCAGGGTTTGCACACATTCTGCCAAACCCTACCCTTCAAGCTGGAGTTTCTGCTGCTTAATAATAATAATGCTGTTCATCATGCAAGATGAGTCCCTGCTTTCTAAAGCTTATCTGATTATCTCATCCATTATGTATGAAGAGCTTTCCCTATACAAAAGTAAGCTGTTGAGTTAAATTCAGCCTGGTGAAAATGCAGGATAAATTGGCTAAGTTTGAATTCATACCAGCAGAATGTCCTTTTCACTGAAGAATGTGGTGTTTCTTCATGGAAAAGTACAGCATTTTTTTTTTTTCCTGAGTGCTATGTACTATAATACTTTTGATAGGAAGATTACTGTAATTTGTCTAACTTTTCTCTTATGCATGCTAGATTCATAACTGAAGAATCTTCCTGTCAGACCTTCCCTGCCAAATAGGAAATGGGTAATACAATTTTCTAATCAGTTTGTAGCATTTAAATAACGTGCCAATTTGTAGAGCTCGTTACACGCAAATTTTAATAATCAAAACACCGGTATAATGGACCTGCAGATAAAATCATATGAGAAAATGCCATTGCTGTGCTTTAGGAAGCAGAAATAAATACTGGTTACTGTCCAGCTGCCTAAAGAAATAGTACTGTAGGAACAAGAAATCACAAAAACAAAGCACTTTTTAAACCTGTTTTGTATTGTTAATCACCATAGTTTAATACTTTAAACAATAAAAAAAGTTTGCATCACTCGATGACGCAGCAATTAGCATATTTGCAGAATCCATAGGGTCCCTGCTAACTAAACATGTTTGGCAGCTTAGTAAATGCCACAAACGATTGCAGCATCCATGAACTTGAATTCTGACTGTGATTTATCCCTCTGCATTCAGTCTGTAAATTCAAATTGCACATTCCTGGGTGCTGGACGCTGCCTGACCCCAACGAGTCTGAGACAAAAATAACATCTCCAGTGTACAGGTCCACCCCAAATCACACAATTGTCTCCTTGGAGCTCCTTTTGAGGGGCTGCAGGCCCAGCAGGGACTGGTGGGTGGAGGTGATGGGTGCAGATTTTGGGATGAGCAGCATCACCCGCTGATTGTTCTGACGCCACTCATGGTACAGCCGGCAGTGGTACCTGAAGGACACCTGGGCACAGAAGGGACACAAGCCACCTTCAGTCACTGCCACCCTGCAAGGAGCCAGCTGGGGCTCCAAATGGGACAAAAAGTGGGGAAAACTGGTGAAAAGAGAGACCCTCCATGCCTCAAGGTGCCACAGCAGAGGAGAAGAGCAGACTGTACCTGTTTTACCTGTCGTTCTCCTTTCCCACAGCCTGAAAAATCAGACATCCTGACACTGCCTTTCACAAGAGCTGTTGGCACACATGAGAATGAGAATTTGGGATAGCCTGTCTTGCTTCATGTTGCTAAATTGACAAAGAGTGGTAATTGTTTGCAGGCAGATGAACAAAGTTGTGCGTTCTGCCTTGTAATACTTGTAATACTGCTGAATGCATCAAAGTTGGGCTTGCACAGAGGCAGTGAGCTGACAACGTGTGTGTCTCAGTTTAGATTGCCTCTGAAATTTTTTTGTGGTTGTTGTTACCAGGTAATTTCAACCTTATTGAGGAAATGTGTGACTGCTGTGGAGATGTGAGACAGCTCAGACCCATGTTTTTAAAAAAATTGTTCACAATTTGTTTTAGTGGCAGCCAAGCTTTGTGGAAGTTGTAGCTGTGTAAGAGAATGTATATGTGCAGTTAAAAATAAAAAGAAAAAAACACCAACAAACTGTAAATTTTGAGAGAAATGTGCCAAGTGATGATTGTTTTGTTCTTGAGGTATGGGCAGGAGTTGACCCAGGCACTGTATCCTTTCCTTACTGCAAAAAGGATGCCTTTAAATAAAGAAATGTACCTTTCAATTATGTCCTACAAGAACTAAAAAATAATTTATTTTTTTTTTTAGTTAGATCTTTTTATAGCTGTCTGAGGGCAACCTATAAAGCTTTGGTTTGCTAAGCAGTTTTGCAAAGACAGCTCTTCAGATTGATTCCCCCAGCTTTCAACCTCCTCTCCTCCCCCTGAAGGAAAGCAACTCCATCTTCTGTTTCTGTGGAGCAGTGTGTATGAAAGAATATGAGAAATCTCTTTTCAAAAGACACTGCAGGAGCAGCAAAAATCACTTGGAATAGGGAGGAGGCTAAAAACACCCCAACATCTGTACAAGTGGATGCCCTGTAAAATGCAGTGACAGCTTCAGGAGAGTGAGCTGGAGTTCAGGCTGGCTTTTCATGCAGCAGAATGTGAGGTTTTTTGAGCAGCAGCTGCATTGTTAAATCAGGTATGTATGTGATACAAGAGAAAGCAAAGTTTGGTCCTGAATTCTTTGTTTAAGTACCAATCCCCTTTTTGTGTCTGGATCTTTCTTCTTGGGAGGACCAGGTACTTTTTTTGGTTTGTGTTAAAAATACAGAGTAAAAAAAGCAACAGTGTTTTATGGATAACTTGTCTGTTTTAAAGGGATGGAGCGATAAAACAGCTTCTGAGATGTTAAAAATAGCGTCCCTCCTGTTTCCTGCTCACTGGGATAACTGTGATGTGTAAATAATCTGTCTGCCAGCTTTTGCCTCCAGAGAAGGAAAGCTGATTTACTAGAAGTAAAACAAAGTTTTAGTTCTCTTAATTTCCCCAGGACCTAAAGAAATGTTGTATCATCTTGTGTGTAATTTACCCTGCAGCACTGAACCAGTTCCCTGCACAGCCACAGCTATGTGACAGGATTCTCCCACTTCCAAAAGTAACAAGGCATGTGATGCTGAAGAATTTGATGGAATTAACACTTCTGTGTGTGGGACCATTCCTTCCTGTATGACAAAGGGAGCCTGGAGCCCTCCCCAAAAGCAAGCCCAGGCTGGGGCTATCCTACATCACTGAAAGGAGGGTTATTTTGCCTCCCAGGTTCAATCATTTGATGATCCAGTCCCCTAAAGGCCTCCCTGCCTTACCCTTCTCAGCTGAACACAGTGCTTCCTCGGCCCATCCATCTCCTACTGCCCTAAATAACAATTTAGAGTGGAGTTACAGCTGTCCACAACCGAGTGAGCATCAAAGGTACAGAATTTCGATTAAATCAACCAAGGTATGCATTTATATCAGGCTCACTATCACTATCCTGTTCTCCAAGAGCCAACAGCACATTTACCTGTGTGCTTTTGAAGGGGTAAAGTTTTTAAAGTGAATAGAAGGGATTTTTTCCTATTACTTTGAAAATGCAATAATATCCAGGGATAGGGACCAAAATTGAGATGCTGCAGTCTTAATAAGCAAGGCTGGATAAATCCATGTGTCATAGCTAATTAAATCCACCTGAAAAAATGCCTTTTACCACTTCCAACATTTTTGGTGAAGGTGAATTGTGTTTGGCAAATTATTGAGCATTTTGGTTTTTAAGACAGCCATACACAAAGGAAATGTGAGCAATATTTGCCTGCATACCTGCCAAGAACATCCACACCAGAAAAAAATAAGCATGGCCTCACTGCTGGAGTACATGGCCTGTCTCAGGAGAGTGCTGCTGCTCCACAGAAAAGCAGAAACAACAAAAAGATGAACTGCACTGAGCTCATGAGGCTGGGGAAAAGCTCTGAGCTTTCCCTCCTGTGGAGCACTGCCTGCATTCCTCTGTGTGTGACAGGGTTCACAAATGTGTAAATGAGATGCTGCCTTTCACAGCTTTCTTGCAGAAAGCTCGTGAGGAAGTGTGGGGTTTTTGTGTTCCCCTCACGCCCCCTTTTCCTCAGGGATCAGCACAGGGGGTTTCTTCCTCCACCACTGCAGTTTTTTAAATGTGCCACGTCCTCAGCAGCTTGCACGGATCCAAATCTGCTGGAAGGTGTCTGGGCTATAGCGTGGCCATACCCAGTGAGGGGCAGAGCTGTGTGCTGGCCCTGTGGGATGTGACCATGCCCCAGCATGTGGGATGTGTTTCCTGCCCCAGCAGCTCAGGCTGGCACCATCTGAGTGCATTGTTGTGAGTGCTCCCCCTCTGCACCCACCCTGCCCTTCCCACTGCGCAAAGAGAGGTGTGAAATATCAAACACAGCATTAACCTGGGCTTTTCATCCTGGCTGGATGAACACCCATTTTGGCAGCTGTCCCCTGTACTCCTCTCGTTTCTGCTGGGCCAGCTACCTGTCAGTGCACTGGGGCCACTAAATAGCCCCAGTTCAACAACTTGACACAGAACAAGTGGCTATCAGGATGGATTGGCATGCCAGTGGCTTGTGCTGGGGTGCAGGGTGCAATTTAACTTGCACTGCAAAAGCAGCTTTGTTTTTACAGACCTGGGCACGTGAGTGTTCTGCTTCCCCCACATCTGACACTTTTGAATTTTAAAATTGACAAGATGTTGCCATTGGCCTAATGATGCCTTAGAATAAAATCTGAATCCTCTGGGGCAGCCAAATTGTTCACCTAAATCTTTTGTGTGTGTGTGTGTGTGTGTGTGTGTGTGTGTGCTATGCCTTCATCCTTTGCACATCACATTTGATGAAACTCCCTCCTGTAGCATCTGTCTCAAACTCCTCCGCGCTGCTTCCCTGCTCTCCCCACTGGTGTTTGGGATTTGAGAATCCTTATCCTGAAGTAAACTGTCTCTCTGGTGTTGCAGGGGACTTGAATGGCGTGGTAATAAGAGGTTTCTTGCAGGTGCAGTTTGCACTGACCAGCACAGAACCAACGCTCCGTGCAGTGCTCTAGAACGCTCTGCGCAATTAACTTC
Organism: Cinclus cinclus; assembly: GCF_963662255.1. NCBI lineage: Eukaryota > Metazoa > Chordata > Aves > Passeriformes > Cinclidae > Cinclus > Cinclus cinclus. Next base: position 5,484,017 of record NC_085084.1, read on the forward strand.
CCCCTTTCCTCTTTCCCTTTTTCCTGTGAGTTAAACAAAATCCCCGATACTTACCAGGGTCCAAAAGAGGTAAATAGTGAAGAGTGCCACAGTGAGTGCAATGAGGCCGACAGCTTCCAGCCTACTGCTAAAGTGCAGGTGGTCCACGGCTCCCCGCAGGCACAGCCAGCCGGACACGGTGGCCAGCGGGGTGATGAACAAGAAGCACACCATGTCCCCAAAGAGAGTCCTCTTCTCATGCTGGGGGCCCGGGTTCCTCAGCCACTGCAGGCAGAGCACAGAGAAGGCACGTGTCAGCACAGGGAGGGTGTTTTACCCTCAGCCCAAAGCACAAACCCACGCCTTGGAGGACTGGACGTGGAGCGGGCGCAGGACGTGGCTTTGGGTGTTCCTAGGGATGCCTCTCACATGCCTGCAGATTTTTAATATTTAGCTTTAAAGCTCCTAGTACTTTTCCTACCCTCTCTCACATTTCAGAATAATAAGCCAACCCTTTCTAACATGCTCTTGAAATTCTGTTTAGTCTCGTTCTCAAGAAGTGAACTTCTAACCAGGATACCTTGTTTTTCACCAGATTTTGAGAGGTATAAAAAATATAGGGCAAACAACTCCCTGGACCAACTGCAAGGGATGGACCTTAGGGCAATTGTTCTCTTATTTGATACCTGCTAGATATACTAATTAATTAACCTTACTACAATCCTGTATCACTCATGTGCATACCTATACTTAGTGCACCTGAAAGCTTTCATTAAACAGCTGCTTTTTACCTTACCACCCTTAATATTGTTTGCAAGATTTTCAGTTTTCCTTTGTTTTTAGGCAACACTAGAGACCTGAATTTCTCCCCCTTGTTTCCTGCTGGTGTCCATCTCTAGCTGAACCCACCATGTTTATTCAGCTGTGGTAAAGGCTGCCTTGAGAAATGTTTTATGTAGTGCAGCCCCTAGCATTTGCCCACTGGCTTCTTTGAAAAACTCCCTTTTAATATGTAAACGAGCATGCAGAAAATGTTTTAACATTTTCCATGCTATTTTAGGATTTTTATCTTTTTTTTTTTTTACGTTCTGCTCATAACATTCCCAAAGCCATTTTCAACTTGTTTTCAGATACCCACGTTTAAGCACACAGGTTATTTTTATTAAGAGGGTATTTATCTTGAGAAGCAGAGTGCCTGAAAGTCAGCAGCTGAAGCAAAGGTTAGGATTGAGCAGCTATCAAGCCCACACGCCCACATTTTTCTAAACAGGATTTGAGATAGCAGAGGTGGAAGAAGTTCCTACAACAGTTCATTGAGGCCTTTTACTTAAAGAAAAGGGGAAAAAAAAAAAGCACCCAAACCCTCAGCACACAAGTCAATATTTGAACAGGAGAAATACCCAGCCCTGTAATTTTTGCCAGTGTGAGCTGTAGGGTTTGGTCAAACCTGCTCTACAGCATCTTTTTATGGGTTTTTGGGGCCAGCAGAACCAGATGAGGCTCATGCATCCCTGAACACTTTGGTCCTCTTATTTCTCCCAGTGTGTTACCCATGGTAGTAGAAGTTCTGTCTCATGTACAGCACAGGAATTTAGAACACAAAAAATGTGTTCATAAACTTTTATTTTTTTTTTTTCCAGGATGTAGGCTTTTAACTTGCTTGGATACTTCTGAAATGCTGAGGGAGTGCAAAAGTGTTTTAAAACCAGCTATGAATTACTACCAGCAAGAAGTTGTAAGGAAAGATGCCAATTAAAGAGGAAGGTTTTACTCCTCTCCTTAGCCAGGAAAAATAGTAACCATCCATGGGCAATTTACTCCAAGAAGCAGCTAAGCCCTCACACAGCCATTTCCTCACCTCTCCACCCCACCAGTATCAGGGGCAGAACAGCAATAGGCTGGGAGCAGAGTTTTCTTCAGCAGAGCTCATGCAATGTAAGGGGACATACATTTACATTTGAACATATTTTTATTTTACTGTAGCTTTAAAACAATGCTAAAAAGTGAGTAAAGGTCTCACACTACTTTCTTTGGGGCTTTCAATCCATTTACTTAAAAACAGCCCCAAGGGTTTATGCACAACAGCTCCAGGTTATATCTGGTTGCTTCTGAACAGGGCGGATTACAACTTTCCCCTTGTTCCATTTCCAGGGGTACTTGCAATGTGAAACCGCCAAGAAAACGAGAGAAACTGAAAGCACCTGATAGTAGAGGTTGTGCTTTTGAAGCTTTTAAAGACTGCAAAAGAGGTTTTGTGAAAAGCACTTGTTTGAGAGGTGACCTGGAAAACTCCTGGTATTTGTTTGTTTTGTTTCTCCTTGACCTCAACAGGAATTGCAGTTGTTCACCACTTTCCCAGGGCAGACTTCAAAATTTTGGCACCCATGCAGCTCAGGCAGAGCAAGAAATAATTCCTAGTTCTGAGCAAGGAGGAAAAACATCATGAATGCAGGGAAGGGAGCACACACGTCAAGGCATGCAATGTTGTCCCCACCCTGTGACTGTCACTAGACACACTCCAGTGCACCTGAATTAAGACAGTATTTTTTACTGTGCCATTGAACCTGATTGAAAGTTTGAGCAGATTAAAATGGTGTGGAGCTGCTTCACAGGCTGATGGCTCCCTGCTCCTTATGCCCTGTGGCACATGAACAAAGAGTCAAACCCAAGAAATTCAAATATTAGATGAGGCTGTGACAGGCAAGAGTAGTATTAAATAATAAATAAAGCCATCACAATTCTACAGTCTAACCTGAAAAAGCCAGAAGGATTTCATTAGCTAGCTCTGAAGTATAAGTTAAAAGAAAATCAGTGGTTGTACACATTTCAGTCACAGCACTTACTTTTCTCCTGAAGTAGAATGCACCTGCTTCTAAATCTGTTTCTTTTTCTAGATTTCAGTCATTTGTTTTGGGAATGGGCACTGTCAAGTTACTTTATAGCTAAAAAGCTAAGTCAGCAAATCCTTTTGTGCAACTCATACCCACACAGGGATCCTAACAAAGCCCTGAGCTGATTAATTACTGTGGCAGTATGGTATGGACTATACCCTGATGGCCAAGAACGAGATGTAAGGCTGGATGAAGCTGTCAGATCTATATTGTGATACTCTGAAATCCATCCTATTAAAATGTGTCAATGTGCCCACTTATTTCTTCAATAAGTCAAGACTCTCAGAGTGATAATTTCCATTTAGGGGAGTGAGAAAAAAAAAAAAGTGAAGTTTGAAGTAAAATGCTGGCCTGCTAGGCATTTTGTTAAGTGGAATTTTAAAGTGATAGGTGTTCCCTGTTCTTGATCCACAGGTGGCTGGACCTGGAATAACAAGACATGAAATTACTTCAGCAATGGCAGCAAAAATTATTTCAAGAATTTTAAGCATAGCACCTGATGCAAAACCCAATCTTGGCTCATGACTGAGACAAGCCAAGAGATCCTTTGAGAATCCAGCACCTCAGAAAGATGGGGATTAACATTTATCTCAACAAAGTCACTCTCTAAATGCATCTTGATGAAAGCCAGAAGGGAGAACTGAAGGGGGCCAACAGTGATGTAAAAGTGCTGCTTAAGTTTGGCTTAAGAACAGATGGATAACAGTTGTCCCCAGATAAATTTAGGGTAAGAATCACAAAAAAATCAGAAAAAAAATTCCCATCCTTCTGAGGATCCGGCTCTGGAGCAGCCTCCCAGGAAGAGCAGCTTAGGCTACAATACTTAAAAGCTGACACAGTTTTGAGAGGGAACTTGCTTAACATCTTGAAAGAAATTTTTCATGTGCTGCATTTGACTTGAACAAACACTGTGAACACACCTGGGGCTCCTCCGCCCCACACACATAATACACACTGAAAGATTTGTGCAGCCACTTCACAAAGCAGAGTTGAAACTGGGGAAGGAAATCATTGCAGAAAAAGCAGCAGCCAAGGACCAGAACACCCTGGAGAGGCTCAGACTCTGTGAATTTATCTATCCCAACTAAAGTGAGATGCCAGCAGAGCACTGCTGTAAAACAGCTCCACAATTCTGAGCTGCCATAACACTTCCAAAGGCCAAAACCTGGAAGCACTCATCTCTACAGGTCTAACTTCAATTAGATGACTCACAAATGTAAAGGTAAAGTGTGTGCACAGTGCTTTCCCTGATCAGATCCTAGGTCTACAATCTGTTTCTGCTGGAGAGCCCCTTCTGTTTCAGTTCATTTTTCTTGGAGAAGAGATTTTAAACATTACTGAATTTACACCACGAGGCTAGGACAGAAGGACAGGAAGGAATTATCTCCCCTAAATGCATTGTCCTTTGAGCAAAAAATAGCTCATTGCACATCAAAACCTATCAGTTCATTTTGTCATTTTCATGCTGATGGGTCAGCAGCCATTCCTGGTGGAAGCAGGCTGTACACAAGCTGAAGTGCTGGAATTTACTGTGGTTTCTGGTTTCATGCCAGCAGCCACCAGTGGCAGCATTTTCCCTAGGGCTTTTAAGCACAGAAAGGCTGATATTCCCTCTTTTTTTTTTTTTTTTTAAGATAATATTTCTCTGGAATGAAGTACATTTTTAAAGACCAAGAGGACCATTTATTTCTCCTCCTCTCCCATTTATTGCTTGTTCCCCAAAAAATCGCATCTGAGAAAATTTTTTTTTCTTTCTGACACTATTTTTACTTGAAATATTAATTTTAACATTTTTCGGTGAAATTTTTTTGAAACTTGGCTTAACTTCATGTAACTCAAAAACAAAATCTCCCGGACTAGAAGGGTATTCATGTTTGCTTTCAGTGTCTTGAAAGATTTTGGGTGACTTGAAACTTTCCTAGGTTTATGTTTTACCAAGGAAAACAAACATTTGATGGTTACTTTTTGGCTGAAAAAAAAATTTATGATTCAGTTTTTGTGTCTTCTCCTTATCAAACATTCTGTTAGTGGCACAGTGTTATTTTCTCTAGTAGGTATCTTTAGAAAGGCTATGGTGACAGCTCACAGAGATGTTTCTTTGGTCTCAGAGGCCTGTGTATTTGAGAGCTGGAATTGAAATTATTTGATGTCTATAATGTTATTGTGCCAGTATTGTGGCCCCTTTGTAAATGAGCCAGCTCTTACTTAAGTTTAACCCCTGCTTTAACTCAAATTGCAGGGAATATTTTAAATGTGGATGTCTCAATGAGCCAAAGCTTCTTTTTGAAATAGCAAATTAATTTTGCTATTCCTGTGTGTTTCTGAAAGGGGAAAAATTACTTTTTTCCATTGTAAGGATGGTGTATGATAAAACTTAATTTTTTTGTTTTGTTTTGTTTTCTGAAAAGTGTAAATCACAGCACAGACAGCTTCCACCTAGGGTTGGTTCCTTATTATGAGATCACCATAGAGATCATTGCTGTCACACCACAACTCAGTTTTCAATTTACACCTTGGGTCATTTCCAGCGGGAAAACAGGAGTAAGAAATTGAGCAGGGAAGGCGAAGAGACTAACATGGGTCAGCAAGGACCTGCTGGACAGAGGAAAGGGAAAGAAGGAAATGCACAGGCAATGGAAGCAAGGACAGGTGACTTGGGAAGAGTCTGGAGATTAAATTCCCTAAGAGGGTGTGGAGGGTTGGGGTCAGGAAGGCCAAGGGGAGGCTGGAATTGGGCCTGGAAAGGGGAGAAGACTAACAGGACATTCTACATCTTCATTAAACAGAAAAGGAAGGTCACAGGAGGTGATTTCCCCACTCCAAACAACTCTGGCCAAGCGGTGACGGGGCACGGGGAGAAGCCCGAGGTACCCAAAGGCTTTTTTGCCTGAGTCTCCAATGGCAACCTCTCCTGGCAGCCCTCCCGAGGGGATGGGGAGCAGGATGGGCACTGGGGAGCAAAGGCTCTGCCCCTGGAAGGGAAGATCCTGCCCAGGGCCAGCTGAGGAACCTGGGGATGCTCAGATCTGTGGGACCTGATGGGATGGAGCCCAGAGTCCCCAGGGAATTGGTTGGTGGAGCTGCCAAGGCACTCTCCACTGGAAAGATCCTGGAAAAGTCCTGGCAGTCGGGTGAGGTCCCAGGTGACTGAAGAAAGGGAAATATTGCACCTATTTTGATTGTGGGTTTTTTGTTATGTTTTGTTTTGTTTATTTTCTTTTTGTTGTTGTTTTTGTTTGTTTGGGTTTTTTTTTTAGAGTTGGGATTAAAAGTTTGAGAGATGGCATTTTGTGTTTGGACTTAGATGTTTATTTATCTTTATTTATATTATAGCGAGTGCTACAGTACTTTTAGTTAACAAGTAAAAATGGCAATGTATTTTTTTACAAGGGCTTTTAAGTTTAAACTGTTTAAGAATGGGCATTTAAATTATTTTTACTTTTAATTTAACAATTAAACATTTGTGATCTGCAATGTGTTTTTTTTTAAATTATAAAAGTATTACTTTAGACTCATGAAGAATAAGGTGAAGAAGAAAGAAACTTTTACCCTAAAACTTCCATTTTGTTTTTTATGCACTACTATATTTTAAAGACCCAAATTTTAAATTTTTTACTACATGATGTTACACACTTCTATTTAAACTACACACTAGTGATTTTAGTTCCATCATTCAATTTTGGGTGCCTTCTCCATGGCTTCAAGTCAAAAGCTGTGGAGGTTTTTTTTTTTGGGGGGGGGGGGGGGGGGGGGCTTAGTGCCTGTCAGCACAAAAAGTTCAAAACTATCAGTATTCAGGGTTCCAATATATCTTCAAAAAGGGTGGAAAGGAAGACCCTGTGAACACCCAGCTGTGTCAGCCTCCCCTCTGTGCCTGGGAAGATGTTGGGGTAGACCCTCTGGAAGCTCTGCTGAGGCTCGTGGAGCTCCGGGAGGGGCTTGCTAAATGTGACTACAGAAATCCATTGAATGTCTTGCAGGTCCAAATGCACAATGGTATAATTATTTAACATTAGTCAGGCTCTCTGCTGCTCTGTTTTCCTGCTAGCCACTTTCAATTTATAGTTCTGGAGATGCTTATATCAGTTAAAAGATTTCAGGATGTGTCAAGAAAAAAAAAGAAATATTTTTGTGGAACTATGGGAGAAGCTGTGTTTCTTTCTGTGTGTGTGTATTTGCAATGCTCTCATTCTGTTTTGTCTGCCTAACTGCATTCCCAGTTAGGCAGACAAATATAGGCATTCAAGAAAATCAACATAAATCACATTTCACAATTTAAAAAAAAAAAAGAAAAGCAGATTTGCTGTTGGCAGCCCTTGTTTCATGACATTGTAAATATCCCGATCTACAGGCTCAAATATATGGGAACCAAACACATGATAGATAATAAATGGTTGATAGGTCTACAAAAAAGACAGATGCAATAAATCTTACCACTTCTATTTTCCTAGAAAATGTAAACTTTGACTGGCTCCCACCAGTGGTAAGAAATGCTATCAGCAGGAAGGACAGAGAGATGATAACTGGGCAGTTTAGAACTATTTTACAGGACCATGATGTCCAAAGAAAAGTCACCAAACCCATTATCTACAACAAAATAAACTGTGCCTTTGAAAACCCCAGCATGTTTCTCCTATCCTGCTCATTCTTGAAGCAAATCTGGTTGGTTCTGTTACTTTCTCCTGGGAACTTTCCTCAGACTTTTTTGCCCCTGATTGTTACGAATTTGGGAATGAGCAGTTACAGATATGATGGTTTGAATTAGTTTGTTCACTGACAAGTAATTTAAATTTTTATTTTTTGTATGGGGACTGTGTTGCTCTTGTTTGCACTCTTGCTGCCAGTGCTATAACAAAGATTTGTGCATCCTAGCAAATCCTTGCTGCAAGGAATATAAAACAGCTACGTAATTTCTCTTTAAAGGAATAAGAACATACCAGCTTGGTCTCTGGATTTCACTTTACTAGGAATAAATAGATTTTAAAAAATGCGTCTTGGAGAGTTTATGGGTTTAAATCTGTGCTGGGGAATTTATTACTTTTTTTTTTAATACTTTCTTTAACTCAGACATATTTCTGCTGGAAATCTACATGGCTGCTTCAAATTCTTCCCATGTGAGTTGGTCCTAGGAGGATTATTTTCACAGCCAAAGACAACTAGGTACAAAAATATCTCTATCCTCTTGCCGTTTTAATCTGAAATTTTTTTTTGGGTCAAGAAAGGAAGGAGGATAGACACACCTTAATTATCTGCTCCCAGCCCTAATATGCTGTATGGACAGCTGCAGTTCCTCCAAACTTTGATTTATTAAAATTTTCCTGGTTGGTGACTATGCTGAGGAACCATTTATTTTCCTTCTGGCTTGAGGTGTGATCCTTTTATAAACTACCTGCAGCAAATCTGGTGTCTGTTCATTACAGTAATTTAATGCTAATGACTTGCTTCACTGAACAGTGGAGAGGAAAAATGAGTAAAAAAAATCCAAGCAGATAAAAACATCATGACTCAAAGTCTTGCACAGGAAATAAATTCATATTTCAGTGTAAGGCTTCAGGAGGTTTTAATTTATAATGTAAGCTCATCTTAAATACTTCATGCATAGGTGTACATTTCAGAGGGTTTTAAAATTTATTTTACCTTACTGATATAAGCTCTATAGCCAGCAACACAGCGGGGAAAACCTGAAGTTAATTTCTGCTCAATACTGCTGTGATTTTCCTGACTTTATTTTTTGCCCTAGTCATGCTGTTTTGCTTATGAGCTTTGTATTGTTAATTGTTTTCTGTTTGTTTGAAAAATAATTTAAAAAAAAGTGAACCAACAGATACCAAATCCTGTTTGGTTTAAAACATGTAAGTAACTTACAAGCAATACAAGCCTGATGTATATGGTCGCATAATACTCTTACACCCTTTTTATTTTGTAGCTGGCTGTTCCCTAACATTTTATTATTGCACATAAATATATTTGTACTGCCACATTTTGTGCCTGCTACTCCACCAAGCCAAGTGGAAGCAACACAGATGCAATGTGGAAATTGAAATGAAAATGATACATAATACTTACATAAAACTTGACTAATCTTTATGTTGAAACACAGCAAAATGAGCTACGTGAATAATACCACACATTCCTAACATAGGGCTTTTTTTTTTTCCCTGTGGATTGGCTGCATTAAAAAGGCACCTTATATAAAACTGGAAGGTCCATAAAAGTCAGTCATGGAATTACTGCAGTTTGAGATTTCACTGTGGTGGTTTGGAGGTCCTTGGCTGGCTTGTCACAAGGCATATCAACTCTGTGCATATCAACCACCATATGTATTATATTATTATTGATTATTACAGATTTTCGTTTGTCATGGGGTAGAAGGGGTGGGTTCAGACCCTGACTCCTCTAACTGAATTTTGCACTATTGTGAATGCTGAAGGAGGGTTTTAATCACCTCCATAGTGCCTGATTCACATTCCCCATGGGGAACACAAATCTTTTCCCAGAGAATAATGTGAGTTTAAAGAAGAAAATCAACCAAGAAGAATCACAAATTTATTGTTGAGAGGATGGGTCTGCCTGACAGGCTGTACTACCACTACCTGCCACTCTGGTTGGGTTTTTGGGTTTCATCAAAGAGTGAGCACATTGTGCATGTCCAGGGACAAGATTCTCCCTCAGATAAAAATATACATCCTATGGCAGAGGCAAGAAGAAGCACAGAGCTGTCTCTGGTCAGCTCCTCTGCTGCTTCCATGAGGATGGACACAGGGAGGAAGGAACATGGCTGAACCATCAAGCCATGCCAGTTATTCCATTTAAAGCTCACTGCTGCTGCACCCTCTCCTGCTAACAGCAGGAATAAATTCACATATGACATTACTAGATAAAACTAGTAAAGTCCCTCAATTTGTTTCCACTGAAAGAGATTTCTTCCACACCCATGTCTAAGCCACTAGGAAGCAGGAATCAATCCAGTGAAGGGACAACGAGAAAACATAAGAGCATGCAGTTTTCTTTTTCCTTTTGTTTTCTTTATTTTTTCCTACTTTTTTTTTTTTTTTTTTGCCCCTTTGCTAAAAGAGTATAATATGTCTTGGAATAGTCAGAAATGCATATTTTTTTTTTCTTTCCACCCTGGTGGATGATCTCTTGGAGCATTTGGATCTCTTGTTTTGAGCATTTCTTCACTACCTGTCACTGGCCCCTGAATGGGATGTATTCACATTGTGAGATGGAGCCTGTTGAGGAGATACTGGATAGGTTTTTAGAGTCTGTGCTCTATAAATCGCTTTATGAGTACAAAAGTCTCTCTTGACCTACTAAAATACACTGGTAAAACTCACCATTCACCTCCAGTGAGAGGAGGAACATTTACTCTTTCCATTATCTATGTCAGGGGAATCTTTGGAGAACTAATTACATCACTAAATGATGAGAACTTTGACACCCTAGCCCACGCCTACACACACTGAGGTGTTAAAAGCAGGTGGCCACTTTGGCTTGTAAGTTACCCAAATGTTACAGCAGGGTTTTTGTGACAAATGATCTACTACACATGATAAACCTCCTTCCACATCCTCACACTCCATGCAACACAGATAGACAGGCATGAAAGTGCTTTTAGGACACAGAAGATGAGGGAGTCTGGCAATTTGCATCTGCTTTAGTCCTGCTTTGGAAACTTTCAGATGTTTACTGCAATTATTTGCATGAGGAGGTCTTCACATTTCAAAGCACTCTGTACTGAATAAGTAGAAACTTCCTGGATAAACTTAAATTACACTGAGAGAAATCAAGAAGTTTGATTATCTTTCTGCTTAATTTGCCCCCTGCAATACAGCTCATTTTAGTTACTCTTTGTCTATGCTGCTCTCAGCTTTACAAGTACATATTCATTTTCCTTCTAAACTGAAAACATATTCCCTTTGTAAGCTCACAAAGGCTTGGGGTTTTTTATGACCTTTCCTGCAATTGCACCCAGCTGTTGATTTCTGCACTAAAATACTGTGGGTGTAAGCAGCTGAGAAGTCAGGAAATAATGAGTAGTAAAGATAAAAAAATATAGCTGTGTTTCAGAAATGTTCCCACTCAGGGTTTTCATTTGTCTTCAGCTGAGAAACAACTGGCAGGTTTACCATTATTACTCTAAATATCACTGCTGTTGTTTATACTACTTATTACTGCTTTTGCCAAAAAGAAGCCTCATTTCATCAGGGAAAAATCAAGCAACCATAGTGCCCCAGCCTGGGCAGGGTCAGCTTTGCTTTCAACTCCTTCCATCATCATCATCAGCTCTGGGCAGCACCACATCCAATTTGTGCAGCACAAGCCTCAGTAGAAACCATCAGAAGGGAACAATTTCAAGAAGCTGGGTTCTAAAATCAAACTGTGATGCCTCAGCATCACTTATCCTTCTCAGAGGGCAGATTCAGAGTGACATTATTGTTGCACCAAAGACTGAGAGGAGAACCAGACAGCAACCTCCACCAGCTGGCCAAGACTTGCTCTGGGTGCAAGACTTAAGCTAAATGCCCTGTCATGTACCTTTTGTGGGGGGATCCTGAGGAGGAATGAAGCTATCCATAGGCTTAGACACAAAATGTGCGTGATTATCTTAATTAAAGCAATTTTGGTGGTCTTGAACTGCTCATACCCTGACCCACTTCCAAGCAGTCAGTTCTGTCCTCTGTCTTCCTATCTGAGAACAGGAGAGAAACAAAATGCTGCTCCCCTCCTCATCCGTTTTTAATACTGTGCCTCCTTCCACCAGTTTCAATACAGTTGAAAGGAACAATTAAGATGCACAGAAAAGACATTTTGTCCTGAACCCAATCTCTTCATGTAGGGCCTGTGTTACCAACAGCTACAAAATTCTTCATCTATTCATTTTGTCAAAGGTTGTTTGTATTTAATTCCAAAAGAAACCCTAACTTTGCTTCGTCTTTTTCCAAAATAAAGAAGGAAAAAGGTCATTAACAGTGTCAAGAGACTGAACATAGTTTGGTTTCTTTTTTTTTTCCTGAGGACCAAAAATATCCTGAAACCTGGATAACTTCATAAACCTGCTACCTGTAGTTCTCAAAAACTGAATTTCATTGATAATGGAGAAACAATTCACTGTTGAGTCTGGCACATAGGCAAGAAGAGCCCAAAAGGTCACTCACAAATGTCTAAAATGTCTAAACATACACTGAACAAGACCAATTCCTTCCTGTGGGCTTGACATGTAAACCGGGTTTCTATGGGTCCTAAATTTGTTATCTCTCAAAAGGAAGAAGGAAAAAAAATCTGACCTATATTTAATATGATGAGTGCAGACACTTGCCCCACATTCCACAGAAACTGCTGCTTACCTCTCTTCCACCCTCAGCCATGCTGGCTGGCATTCCAGGAATTTGGTGCACCACTGTTTCACTGAGGTTTGCAGTGAAACAAGCCCACCAATCCCACTCTAATAATTTGTTTTGATTTGATTTGATTTGATTTTGATTTGCTCAAAAATGAGGAGTTTTGCCACTGTCTGAGCTCCCACCCTCATACTGCCAAACCCCAAGTGGAGGTGGCAGAGCCTTTGTGATGCCTGCATGAGGGCAGGCATGGATTTTTGCCAGTAAAACTATGTCTTGGGTTGCAATGCAGGATGTAACCAAAAGTCTGTATTCCATCACCATCTGTTAAAACCAGGTGGGGCTGTGTTCTTTATCTTTTCCACAACCCATCCTCCCTCCAGGAGATATCCCCTGTTAATGGGTCATTGAGTCCCACTGCATGACTGATAAAATTATATCATCCCAGTGGGAGATGTTCTACCCAGGGGGAGGAGCCAAGCATTTCCTACCCAGACAAAAACTGAGATTTGGAACATCAGAGTCAGCCTTTTTCCACTGGATTCCAGAGGAAAACCAAACCTTTCCACATCATCACTGCTTCAACAGAATCATATCTGTCACTCCAGGATTACAGCCACCATTTAATGGGACTGCTACCAACGTCCTGACTGATGGGGTGTTAGGTTGTATTCTGACCCTGTCAGTGTTTTGTTGTTTAGTATTACAGTATTTTTATTTTAAAATTTCCTAGTAAAAAACTCTTATTCCTATTCTCGTATTTTTGCCTGAAAGCTCCTTAATTTCAATATTACAATAATTCAGAGGGAGGGGGTTTACATATTCCATTTCAAGAAAGGCTCCTGCCTTCCTTGGCAGACACCTGTCTTTTCAAACTAAGGCAAACCAAGATTTCAGGGCCGTGCCCACCACGTACTGACCTCCACCAGTGGCCTGGGCTTGCGTTCCACTGCAAACCTGAAATGGCAGAGCTCGCAGTAGCTGGTGTTGGAGGAGGACAGCCAGTGCTCCAGGCAGCTGCGGTGGATGGTGCCCAACGTCCCTGTGCACTCGCAGGGGGACAGCAGCTCCTCGTGGCTGCTACCCTCATGGCAGATCCTGCAGATGGGCCGGTCATTGAAGGGGTTGCTGCAGGAGAGGAAAACTGCTGGTCAAGGCTTGTGGCAATAAGCTTTGTTGTCTGTCATGAGCTAGAAATATTTAAGAGCACTGTAATTTGTAATACAAGCTGCTGAGCTAATGGTTTAAGGCTTTTTTTTTTGTGTTATTGCTTAAAATATCTCTTTTGTTGGGGTGGGGGGAAAGTGCAGAGAGAAAAACATCAGAATGGCAGATGAGAGATGGAAGACCAAGTCCTTTTGTATTTTGTATTTACCAGCTCTTTACAAAGCAGTGGTGGAGCCACCTCAGGAAGTCCCAAAGTGCATCAGAGAGGTTGTAAATCTGCCTCAGCTGTGCACTTCTTGCTGTAGTGATGATCCTCTGATGTAAATATTGTTTTCACTGGCCAACAGTAAAGGGCTACAGAAAGAGCAGCACCTTGCCCGAAGGCAGGGCCATAACTTCAGAAAAGCACAAGAAGGCAGAAACCTCCTCTCCCTGGAAAGGGTTTCCCTTTTTTTGGGACAGCCCACAGGCAGGTCAAGGAGTGATACAGACAGAGCTGTAAAGAACTGTGCCAAACACATCTCTGCTGTGTGGCTGCAGATGGGTATTTCTTCTGCACTGATTTAAGATCACTTAAGTCTTTCCAGCTAACCACGAGCAAATTCAAATTTAATTTTGACCCAAGCATCGAGTCTGGATAATGCCAAACACATCCGAAAACTCTTTACTGCTTCTAATGAGAACAAGGCCAGCCTGAGGCATGCTTCAGAAGCATAGATTAACAATATATTTCACCACTGATCTGCTTCTCCAAACCAGCAGCAGAAAGAGCTGGTCAATCACTTGGACAGCGACAGAAGCTGCAACACTGGTACTAGAAACAGTTTGTCAGGCTGCTCAACATGCCAGCTGGGGAAGTGTTTGGGAAGTGTGATGCATTCTGCAGCATGATGATTGTGATGCTGGAATGGGGGTTTAATCAGATGGGAAGGGGCCTGTCCCTCCTTCCATCCCCCACATACCTCTGCACGGCGAGGGTGCGCACGACGGACGAGAGCAGCTGCCCATCCTTGGAGGACACCTGCATGACATACTGGGGGGGACAGCTGGTGGCCAGGCCCCCACTGCTGCCGGGCAGGCTCTTGCCATCGGGGGCTGGAGGGCGTGGGCACTCCGGGGACACTCCGGGCAGGTGGCTGCAGCGGTTCGTCCTCATGGCGCTGGGCAGCGGGTCCCCATCTAGGCAGGAGCCAGGACAGGGAGGTGCTGTGGGGCACATCTTTCCCTGCCTGGCCAACACCAGGCGTGAGAAGGAGCATCCCTCACTCCCCACCCCAGATTTCCCACTCAGCAGGGAAAGGGGGTTCACAACATTAGGTGTCACAAAATAACCCCAAAAAGCAACCAGTCCGTGCATCCCACAATCAGCAAGCCAGCAGCCCTGTTTTCTTTCTGCAGATTCTTGAAGTCATGAGTGATAAACAAAGAGGCTGAACCTTTTGTCACTCCCTCTCCAAAAGTTTCAAAGGAATAGATAGTCTCCACCCTGTGTACTTTCAAATTTAAAGGCTGCCACTGTCTGCCAACGGGGAAAGTTATGTACTGGAGAGGAAAGTGGATGATCACCTTCAAATCCCCTTTGAAAACACTTCACTGCTGCTCAGTGTCTTCTATCACCAACCCACAGCAGAGCACAGACCTGGCAATTAATCCTTTACAGGGCTTTAGTCACACAAACCTTCTTAATCACAGCCTGTACGAAGCAGTAATTTATGCTACGGAGGTGAGGCAGAAATCACAGCCTGGCCGTGTCTCTCTTGTCTGCTTTGCTCTTTCTCACATTGCTATGAGGGTGTTTTGCATGGTGCTTTCAACCATGGTAATTGGGAAGGAAGGGTTTGTGCTGGGAACATGGAGCCTGGGTAATCTCTGATGCTTTGGTGGGATGGATGGTCCTGACTGGGTGTGCTTGTCGTGGAGGGTTCCAATTCTGACCAGGCTGTGTCCCTGCAACTTTCTCCTTCAGGCCAGGCACCAAAAACACACACACAGGCTGGGTTAATCCTTCTGCAAAAAGGGGGAAAAGATTCCCTAATGCACCTTGGGACACTTGGCTGCAGTCCCATGTAAGCCTTGCAGGTTGCAATGATGATATTCCCATGTTAAAATCACGAGTTTCCTCCCCACCAAAAAAAAAAAAAGGTGTTTTGCATCACACACCACAGCTGCATGGTGTCAGCACTGCAGCCGAGAAGAATCTTTAAAAACCAAATGTGAATAGAACCCTCTAAACAGGGGTGTTTCCCCAAGAGGACAGAAGAAACCTTGTGGTTTGGCTTTGCCCCCTGAAGGGATGTCTTTGGCAGTAAGGTCTTGTAGAAAACAAGGACTGATGTGGATACTGGACCACCTGCACCACACAAGTTTTCACTCAGGGACTCATATTCTTAGAAAGGCATCCCAAAATAGGAAAATGCTTTGGCAGAGCATTTGTTTTGCAGGATTACTTCAGCTATTTTCAGACCAGGCACACCCCAGGGAACGAGCTGGAGGCTGATGAGACAGCTTACAGGGGAGAGAGTGTGGAGGGAATGGGGAAGGGAATCGGACCCTGCGCCTCATTTACAATGAAAATGAAGCAAATGGCTGATGTCAAAACCATTAACATATAAAAGATGCAGGCATTTCAAGAGAATAAGAGCCACAGACTCTCCAAGGAGACCATGGTGTTCAGCAAACGTTTTAGTTTTAAAATCCATGCTGAAACTGTTTAACAAGACGTTCAGCTGCTGAGTAGCTGCTTCATTAAACTTAAAAAGCCTAAGAAGTACCATGCTTACAGACCCACACTACAGAATTATATATTTCTTTCCTGATTGCTTCAGTGACCCCATTAAGTCCAACCGTGGGTTTATAATTTCAAATAAAATGACCATCCAGGCCTTTACAAGCACATCCATCAGTCACTTGATGAGTTTGGAGAGTTTGCTGGAGCATCAGAAGATGCAACTAAATGCAAAGCTTTAAAGCACAAGGGAAATAATCTGGCTATATCTCAGCAATGTTAATTCAAATTTCTGCCTACAGCACTGCATTGATATCCCACTTGGGTAGAGCAGATGCAGGTAATCCCTTTCTACTTTTTTAAAAGGGAGTTGAAAGTTACAAGCTATTTTTCTGAATTCAGAAGAACCATTTTCACACAAAATCACTGCATGTGCCTGAAAAGTGATACAATTCTAGAATTAAAATATATATGCTTTAATACTGAACCCCATGGTAAATAAAGGAGATTAGTTGTCCTGAGAAGCACAGAGATCTAAAATTAAAGCTGGCATTAAGGAATTGTAAATCTTAACAGCCACAAAGCCCCAAAGTCATGTATATGTACCCATATACATGTATTATGTAAAAATGTTTTTCACCTAAAACAAGTGGAAATCCATCAAAAATGCCTCAATAAAAGAGAAAATAAAGAACAAAACCAAAAATATGTGTTTAGATAGTATTTATGAAGACAAGCAATATTAAATTGGGGAAGACAGAATACCAATATTTATTCCAGACACCAGAAAATTCTGAGAAAAGTGGATGAATTTGGCATGATGTATAGTAGTATTTAGTTTTTTGCTTTTTCTTTTCTGTGTTGTCACTATTCCTAGTTTTTCATTTATACACATATGTATATATGTATGGGTTTCAGGGTATCAGAGTAAAAATAAAGGTGTTGCAGGTATTTTCTTTATGCAGCAAGTGTAAAAACAATGAAAAACCAACAACCAATGAACTCGAGCAAATCATTTAAAGGCATATTGAAACTAGGCAGAAGATTCAAGTGCAGAACACATCCTTTGCCCTGTATGATGCTATGTTCCTATTTATATGATGCTATATTCCTATTTAAGAGATTTATAACTTCTGTACCAGAACCACGAGGCTCAACTAGTGACAGTGAGCAAGGCACTGCCACTCCAATCGAGCTGCACTCAAATAAGATGTTAAAAAACAGCATAACTGCCCTGAAATGGAATTTAAAGACCAAGCCATATGCAGACCTGGAATACACCTGGAATCCTTTTTGCACCCTTCCTGACTTTGCACGAGTTCACCCCAATTCTTAGACCCACAAAGCATCATCAGGGTGATGAGTTAAATTACCACGGCAGAGCTTTTTTAAAGCAATGTTGTTTTTCTGATGAAGCTGTGAGTGGCTGAGATTTGCATAAGGCAAAAGGATCTTTACACTTCAAGCAGTGGGTTGCAAATGTTGAACAAATACTCATGAGGTTGCTCCCTTTTCTTTTTTTTTTTTTTTTTTATTTCAGCATCTCTGCTAAGAATAGCACTTATTCCACCTCTCAGTCATGGTTTTACATTTTGAAACCCATTTACCTTTCTTATTCCATGTTCTCGTGAGTTCACCCTATTAGTTTCAAGAAAGGTGATGTGAGCTTGCATCAGTCAGCTTCAAGACTTAAAAATACTCATGAAAATCCACTAGCATCCCATCTGGAGACATTTTCCTAAGAAATACTGCATTATCTTAAAAAGACAGCCAAAATACTAATACTAATACTAATACTAATACTAATACTAATACTAATACTAATACTAATACTAACACTAACACTAACACTAATACTAACACTAATACTAACACTAATACTAAATCAAATCAAATCAAACTAAAAAACTCACACACACCAACAGAAAAATCCCAATTACATGACCACACAAAAAAATAATAATTAAAATTTAAAAAAAAAATCCCAAACAAAGAAACAGAAAAACCACCATCATCAGCAACAACCCTAAACAAACACAAAGCCACCCTCCAGTTTTCAGAAGCTTTCAGAGATATGTTTTTGTTTCCTATTTATGTAATTTCACATAATTTTGTGCAGTTTAATACAGAATTTTGGACAGTTTTTTACTTGGGATAGGTCAGCATATCTGTAGCAAAGGTAGAATTCTCTATCTTACTGCAAGCTGGAAAAATGGTGCAAATCATGGACGGGCATCTCTCACCTTCTTTTCTGCTATCAATCTTGGCTGGCTACTGAGAATGCAAACTGTTGCATTCTAAGTAATAAAATAATATTTTTAATAGCTGGCAGCAATGCAGTTGTCTGAGGCTGTGTGAGAAAGGTGTTTTCCACTGACTCAAGAGTCAAAAAAAAAAACCCAAAAAAACCCCCAAAAACAAACAACAACAACAATAAAAAACAAAACAACAAAAAAAAAACAAACACCAAAAAACCCCTTAATGCATTTCCTTTGTTTCTAGAAATGGGGAACAGGAACTCACCTTTCCCTCCCTGAAGATTAGACAATAAATTTATGCCACCCTTTAAAAAGGATGCTCCAGAGACCAAAGCAGCCATTGCACTCACGGGATCAAGCACAGTTCCTGTGTGATCCCTGTTTTCCCTTCCCACCAAAAAAAATGCAGAACCAAAAATTCTCAGCTCCAGAGCACTCTGAAGCCTCCTAGATTTTTACCTACTGAGAAACAATGTAGGGTACTGTGAAGGTGGAATAGACAGAATACTTTTTTAAAAAGTAAGAACCCCTGGGGCACCTATTTTAAAAAATCTTATTTTAGTGGACAAACATGGACTTTCATGCGTGGCCTTTCTCAGAAACTCATATCTGGAATAGTTTGAAAGGTTCTTTGAAAGGTTCAGCTCTTCCCTCCACAATCTACCACAAAAAGCTTCATGGGTCCCCTCCTGGTTTCAGATGTACAAATGTTGAGTAAAGGAGTCTGTGGAGTTACTGGCAGTTCCAGCTGAAGCTGTGGATGCTGCCACACCACAGGATGTCCCCTGGTCTCCCAGAGTAAAAAAATTAATTTCTCTAAACTGAGAAGAGAAATTCCTGTATTTGATAATGACACGTGGCTCAGCACAAGGAGAGGAAAAACAAAACGCTGCCTGACATGTTTGTTCATTTTGGAGCTCTAAAGCCATCAGTGAGAGAGGCAGCACGAGGACACAGCAGTTCTGGAACACAGTGACAGCAGAAGAAGCGTGGAGAAAATTTTTATTTTGCTATACTACACCACCACCTTTTAAGGAGCTACGAGAGACCACTGAAAGGAGCAAGAGGAAGATGTGGTAATTGCTCACCAGCTGAGGAGGACAGATTTCACATTAAAGCATTTCAACACATAGCAAGTAGCACAGCACTAAACCCTCATGACATTAAGCAATTTTACTCTGTTTCAGCCCACATTTTACTAATTTTTCGTGCTGTAAATAGCATTTCCCATTCATCTGGTCTGAGCTCCAGGGACTTTTAAAAACTACCACACAGCAGGCTGCATTCAAAGTGTAATTTTATAAACAAGCACATAAAAAAAAAAAAACCCTGAGTGGTGTTCTGAGGCAGCAGCACAAAGCAGTCCAGCAAAAATAGTCCTTAAGAGTCCAATCATGCATTTAAAACTTCACTGCCCACCCATAAATCATTGCTATTTTGTTATATACTGAACCTTGAACCACTTTTCATGAGAGCAGTAGATTGCCTTTTTGGCACTGTGAACTCTAATAAACCGCTTTATATGCCTGCCCAGCCACCAGCTTGAGTAATTTACTTAGATTTGTATCCTCTTGTTGATTGTTGAAATGAAATTTTTCAGATGATAATAAATACCATAAGTACTTGTGGTGGTGGCATTTTAGCCTCGTGTTAACAAGATAAAAAAAAAAGAGAGAAGATACAAATTCCGTATACAACTGATCTGGGAATACATTTTTTTTTCCCGAGGTATCAGGAAATATGTATATTTTCTTTCCTTGTATTAGTGGGGGTGTTTGTTTTTTTGTTTGTTTGGTTTGTTTATTTTTGGGTTTTTTTTCTAGCAGAAATGTCTTTCCTCACAGGTTACTAAAGCACATGCTCTAACATGTTCCTAAATTCCCTTTTTTTCATTGCCTCATCTGCTTCAGACCCCCACTCCCCAATTTTCCCACTGCAGTCCACAAACTTTTTGCTTATTCTGGCACCAGAACATGGCTTAAACTTCAACTGTTTTCACATTTAGGCATCAAAATGCAGTGAAAGATTTAGTATCTGCTTATTTACTCACAACTTGCATATTAAAATGCCCAGAAGTTTGGGTTTTTAAGGTTCTGGATTCTCTTCCCTCTTCTAAATAAGGCCACTTTATACAAATGAGTCAAGCACTTCTTGGTCTAAAACATAAAATATGAGAATTTAATTTGCTCTCAACAGCTGTCAAAGGACAAAGAACTCCATGTCAGTAAAGCCAGGGTTCATCTCTAAAAATCACTTTGTCCTGGAGACTGACAGGATTTTTTTGCACAATGTGTTTTATGGATGAGGCACCTCCTTCATCATGGGACCTGTAAAACTTTCAGCAGTCCCATTCTCTGCAAGTACCTCGGATTTCACCAGAAAACCTGTCTTTTGCAACACCCAACAGCAGCAGTTTTAACTGCATCAGCCAGTGCCTCTGGATTCTGACCTCTGTTCCATTTAGGCGCTTCATTACTGCTGCTTGTTTTCTCAGGAAAAAAAAAAAGCAAAATCTGAGAGTGCAGGATGCTCATTCCACCCTCTGAGACTCACACCACAGCTGCACACAGCAGAGTGCACCAAAAAAATGGAACAGAAGTTACACCTGCCACACCTTGGTGTTTTCAACTCGTCTTCCAGCAGATGGGGAGGATCCAGACAGTGTGAAGACCTATGTTTCTGCCAAATACAAGGCCTTAAAGTCTTTCTTGAATACAAGGTCTCAGGAGGTCAAATCCAGCCAGATCTGATCCAAATGTGCTGCATTTGATGGAATTGTTACTATTGACCTTCCCCACATTTAGGCTGGACTCAGAGCTACCGTCCCACAGTTGTAGGATGGAGTTCAGGGGAAAACGCTCAAAGTTAAATATTTATGTACTCCCAAGGCCACATTTTCACCTTCAAAAAGAGCTCTCCCCATTTCTACTGCAAGGCTGAAAGGAGGGCTGCCAACCTCATACAGGTCATTGCTCTGCCCCATGTAATAAATCCCTAATTTGGCTTAGTGTTTTCCCTCACACAGGTAAACATCAGCTGAATCCAACTGATTCATCCTGGCCAGGTAAGGCCAAGCTGAAAATGACTTGCTTAAACTGCAAATCATGTACATAGTTAATACCTGAGGCTTAAATTCATGCCTGGGATTTGGTAATGAACTCCTGTTCATGTAAATCTTGTGTAAATTAACTCTTTGACAAAAGGCATCAGTTATTAACTTGTGGTTTTACCTGGCTCACGGTGGCCAAATCCACACAGATTTTGAGGCTGTGACCAAGAGTTTGAGCAACAGAGAGCACAGAGAGTGCTGGCAAGTGATGGAGACAAGAGCCTGAATACTACGGGGCAAAAAGAGCCAGCAAAAGGCAAAATGTTTTTAAAAACTAATGGGGGTTACTTGGAGAAATGTGGTCATGGCATTTCTACAGGCAGCTTAACAAAAATGCTAATTCTTCTGTTCATCCTTGCTAAGTTAATTATTTGCCCGTTTTTAGTACATTTGATTCTTCCAGCTCCTGCAGTCGATACTGCACATCAATATGATCCTATTACAATTATTGCATTTATACTTCTTACTATGGATGGGGGAAAGTTCAATGTATGGAACTTAGAAAATATATTAAACCCACTTTCAAATTAAAGTAAGTAGAAGACTGAAAGCATTTCTTTTTTAAATAGCTTTTTATTTTAATTCCAGAGTTTAGCAATAGTGGTTGCATCAGTCTTGCATTTGAGGAAAGCTTCATTAGAAGCTCAATGAGCACAACTTGTCTTTAAGACTCCAGTTTTGAAACAAAAATTATCATCATACCCTGCATACCTCTGTTCTGATGCATTGTATTTTAACCTGAAATCATTCAGGTGCCTTCGTATTAATTTATTTTCTTCCTTAATCCTCATCTGCATAAAAAGTTAATATTTAGTTCCTGCACGGAGGACTTCTCTCCTTTCCATGTGAGGCATCCCAAACATCTCACTGTCTGCAAGGTACTTACATTACAAAAAAATGCTGTCTGGTGCTCTGCATTGAAGCCTACATGCACCAGGTACAACCAGAAGGCCTTTTCCTTCTTCCCTAGGTACTGTGTTTGTCATTTCTGCCACAAGACTGAAAACCCCATGGGGTGTATTCAATTCTCATGTTTTATTCAGCAATGAATCACCTGGATGACAGTCTGCAAATACATGAAACTTGGCTTGTGTGAGATGCTTTGCAAAACATGTACCAAACTAATATATTTACATGTGGAATATGTGCTTCCACTTGTTCCAAGACTGTGGGATCACTGCAGATGTTTCTGGAGGTGCCATCTACCAAGGCACTTTCCTTCCCTGAAGAGAATTTACTTTGCATTATTTTAACTTGTAGTGTTTCTTTTGGCAGCAGCTGAGTGTTTGATGTTTAATGATGGGGGAATTAGTCTTCAAAATATCTTGTTTGAAAAAGAGGAAAACACTTTAAAAAGCAAAATGCCTCCAAATGCAGGTCTATTCCTCTCTCTTTTCCCTTTTTACCCTTCAGTCAAAAGCAGCTAAGAATATTCTTGCTGCATTTTCCTTCACATGGGAAGACAAACCCTTTCTGTTCCCATATCAGTCCATTTCTCTCAGCAGGAGCAAATTGTGGACTCCATGGGTTTCTATAATATTTACAAAAAGATTTGTCTCTCAGCTTCAGTTTGGGGGAGGGGAAGAGTTTTTCATCAAACTCCAAGACTTGCACTGTAGTCCAGAATGAGACAAACACATGAGAATATTGTGAGTTAATTAAAATCAGTGACAATTCCCTACACTAACTACTTTTACGTGTGTATGTGATGTGTTATGTAAAACTATATGCTGTGGGGATTGAACAGCTCCATTTCTTCCAGTAACAAGCACACCAAGAATGCTTTTAGTCAGTGTCACATGAAGTTGGTGTTGGGTCAAACAAATAAGATCTGATGTGCAGATCCGGGAAAGAAAAGTTATTGCTGCAAAATAAATCACATAAAATTCAACTGCTCTTGAGTAATCTTCAAGCAAATTACTGAAATGCTGCACAGTGAATTAAAACTACAAGACAGAACTAAATCAAAATGGCAGAGGTAAAATTTGAATGGACAACGTTACTGTCCTTATCAAATCTAAGAGAAATACCAACAGGAAAAATAACAAGAGTTAGAAGTGAACTAGGTATTTGCCTTATTTCTGTGAGAAATAAAGGCAGTGGAAGTCTGGAGTGGGTTTGAGCTGGTCTCAGCTGAGATTTTACTCTGTGTCTTATTGTGGCTTCTGCACTGAAATCAACTGTGACATGCAGATTTTCTTGCATACCCAAGACAAGCTTGGTGTAGGACTATTAGAACTTTGCAGGATAGCACTGAGCAAGACTTAACACTAAAAAAAATCATACTATTGTGCAATTGGACCTGCAAGAAATTTCATAGATTTCTGTAGTGTGATTAACAAGCTCTTCTAATTGTTTTCACTGCCAGAGAATTATTAATCCTTTTTAAGAATTTGAGTATATGTAGTCCAGAAACCACATCTATGGCCACAATATCATTGCTACTTGGTGAAGCTTTGTGTATCAGCATCACAGAGTGGTTTGGGCTGGAAGGGACCTTAAATCCCATCCATTCCCATCCCATCCATGTCAGGGACACCTCCCACTGTCCCAGTGCTCCAGCCCCAGTGTCCAACCTGGCCTTGGGCACTGCCAGGGATCCAGGGGCAGCCACAGCTGCTCTGGGAATTCCACCCTGTGCCAGGGCCTGCCCACCCTGCCAGGAAAAAAAGTTTCTCCTTAATATCTGATCTAAACCTACTCTCTGTTAGTTTGAAGCCATTAACCCTTTTCCTGTCACTTCAGACCCTTATAAACAGTCTCTCTCCATCTTTCCTGTAGTCTCCCTTCTGCATCAAAAAGATCACAATTGGGTCACCCTGAAACCTTCCCTTCTCCAGGCTGGTACCTGGAGTTGCCCCAAACATCAGGGCCAAATCCCACTAGGTCTGAGAACATGAAGATTGTGGTATTTTAAAGCAGAGTGTCTAATTAGAGATTCACTTTTTTCTCACCAAAATGTGTGCACATCTTTGTATCACTTTGCACATCGTAAGACATCACTGATGACACAAACCAAAAATCATCCAGAAGCATGGAAATGCTAAAACTTGGCTGAGCACATTGGCTCTGTTGCAGAAGAATCTGTGTGAAGTTAGTTGTTGCCAAAGGAAAAAGTAATTAAGAGCTCCAAGTTTTACCCTGGGGGCTGCAAAATTCTGGGGTTTCTGGAGATGTTGTGAGCAACCAGAAGTAAAAAGTAAGATAAAATACTTATTTGCCTTCAGCAATGTGTTTTACCAGCCCGCTTCTTCTTCAAAAAAATTATTCTTTCTTAGTAAACAAACAACTAAAAAATTCTCCTCCAAGACCTGCCCTCCTGCCATTGCCTGCTGCTGAGCCAGGAGAAAGGAAAACCCTTCTGGATGTTTAGGATGTAGGTTTTCCACAAACTCTTGATTGATTTCTATCTTCCATCATGAAGGATTTTATGGGTCTCTGTCCCCTCCACTACTCTAAACATCAGAGTTCAGGGTCAGCCAGCCTTACCTCATTGTAGGGCTGTGGAAATTTCTGGAATCTATTCACTCACCTTGCATCTTGACATTTATGGCTGAACAGCAATTGAGGAGAGTTTAGGCAGAAACAATTACCACTGAAACTTTAAAGATGGAAACTTTGAAAGTCCTAAAAAACAGCTCTAGCTATGTACTCCATCTCTTAATCAAGACCAATTTATATTTACACAGGCCATGAAATGTAAAGTTTGAGGATCCTGGCTTCAAAGGCACTCTGCTATTTAATACAATCAACCAGCACACCACATTTTTCCATGAGGAGCACTTTCCTTGGTTCAGTAAATGTTCAGGACTGAGCTTTCACAGCACACTTCACAATAATCCAGGCCTGGTGAGCAAACACACAGGATCAAATGCCCAGATCCCAATTCTGCCTGCCTGTTTAGCACCTGATGGGCATGGAACTCTGCTCTGTGTGACAGGGAAAAGACGACACTTCTCCTCCCTGGGGGCCTCCGTGCAGAGATGTCTCACACTTACAGAGTGGTAAATTGAGTGTACAGATGATTCTGCTGGTTCTGGCAACCAGAAAGAAAGCAGAGAGACTATTTTTAGCATGGCACTTCATTACCAGTTTAATGGCATCCCAAGGTTTAGCAGCCTGTCAGGTCAGAAAGAAATTACACCTTGTTAGAGAAAAGCACTGAAACAAATTTCCTCATTAAGTACCACGTCTCCCAGCTTTTGCCCATTGCTGGAAAAATCGTTTTTCGCCCTGTAAATTGGACAAGTAAGATTCAATCATTTTTTGTTTTATGTTAGACTAGCTCCATCACTTTTACCTTCCTTGCCATAGACTAGTGAGATTTTAAGTAAGTGTTTCTTGGTCTTTAATTAAAATGCATTAAAATACTCCCACAAGTGTCTTATAATAACATTGATGCTGAAGTTGAAAAACTGATCACTTTATGTATAAATGTCTTAATAAACTAGTGAATCCTAATGAGTTTTTGTATCGTCATTTTGAGACTGCTGCATTTGCCAGAGGTTAATTACATTTCCCATGCCATCTGGGCATTGTTCTCAGCTAGTCATACCAGTCCTTAAATTTGTTCAATTTTTCCATCAAACGAATCCCCAGTGTTTTTCTAAGGAAGCTGACATCCTCCAACAGCTCTCCTTCCTCTCTAACTCCTGGTTTATCTCCTACCACAGCTGTTGAAGCAGAATGAATCCCTGATATCCCATCATTCTATAAAATACGTCTTAATACTCTTGGCATACTTGTCTTCGTAACATCCTCCAGGCATGCAACGTATTTGTAGCCCTAATGAAGAACAGTGAGTTAAAAGAATGACAAAATTAGTTTAAAGTAACCCAAAGACTTGTTTAAGCCCCTGCTCAGTGCAGATCATCTCCAAAGCTGAACAGTCCCATATAATAACTGCAATAATTAAACCACATATTTGCTTCCAATATTTGTGAAATCTGTCCTCTCTGACAGTCAGTATCTGTTTCAAGCACGTTACACTACTGGCTGCTGATACAGACAGAGGATAAATTAATTGTGGATAGGAATTTGTGACCAAGTGTTCCCTGAAACTCAGAATATCTCATTGCACAGAGCCATCAGCTTCAGGCTGCCAAGCAGGACTGAAATAAGAAAAAAAGATGCAGGAAATTCCCTGTTTCAACCCCAAAATACTGAACAACCTCAGCCTGGGCCAGAGCACACTTGTCTTTTGTCAAAAGCAAAACAACAGAAGCCTAATTAATGATCAACAAAGGCAATTAATTGCAACAGGTGAGCACTGGAGGAGGTGAGTGAGTCCAGGTGGTAGAAAAATCTCACTTGGACTTTGGAGGTGGTTTTTTTGTATGTACAAATGGGAGGTGGCCACAGGTTCATTGCCTTTTCAGTGTTCAGAGAGGAGAGAAAAAAAAGACATACTTGCACACCCCTGAGCAGGTTTGTGCTCCTAACAAAGTGTGGATAGGAAAACAGTGAATGTCTGGCAGCCACAACCCAAGTGAGCTGGGATGGAAATGCCCTTGTGTGATCTTGACTTTAACACAGATTTATACAAAACATGGGGAAAATTGACCCACAGTCACTCTCTTTTTTTTTTTTTTTCATTCTTCCATTTGATATTTCATTATTTAATTTGGTTTACCTGACAGAAACTTTTAAATCAAACTCTGTCTGGAATCTGTTCGAAGGGTTGAGAGCCAGTAAGCACAAGCAACCTGTACATGTATAAAATATTTCAAAGGACTGAAAGAGTTGTCTCCAATTTCCAAACCTTTGTGGCAGCAGAACCTGATTACAGCAGCAACATCCAGTGAAGTACTTCCAGTTGTTCTTCTCCATTACAGTTTTTTCAGTCTCTATAAACCCCTGGCTGTCCATACTGGCAGTCAAGCAGCACACAATGGAATAGCAGGCAGTCAAACAGCAACTAGAAATTAACTCTGTGCTATGTGTCACAGCTGAAAGCCCATACCAGCCTTGCAGCTGCCAATTACTCCCAGCCCAAAATGCATCCTTAAGAGCAGGATTGTCACAGAACCCTGCAGTCACAAAAAGTGAGCGACCAACCATCGCTGCACAGCAAAATCAGCTTACAGGCAAGGAGCTGGCTTTAAGGGCTCTATTACAGATCAGTTCCTCTTGTGCTTGTTGAATGTACTTTGATCTCCTGGGCTTCAGAACATGCGTACATTTAAAATAAGCTGCTGCATAGGAAACTATCCTTCTGTGCAGCAATTGAGCTGCATGGATTGGAAGGTTACAGGCACAAGCTGAAGGAGGGCAGGAATGTGGAGATGAGCTCCCACATTCATCTTTCTGCCTGTCTTGGCACAGGTGCATGCACTAAGAGAAACTACAAATTGAGCAGCTGTGAAAAAGTGGATCTGCAGTTTGTTAGGAGGAGAAAAGAGAGGTGGGATTAAATTTCCAAGTTCTGGTTGTCTCCAGGGGATGGTCCTAGAAAACAAAACTTATTCTGTGTGTTATTGATACTCCCATTGACACTGAATTAAACCCCTTCCACTACAGCAGCCCCCTCAGACATGGCACAGCTCACATTAGGGAAGAGCACCTGAGGATCTCTGCAACATAAAACTCATAAGGTCTCCAGTGGTACCCACAGAAGGTATTTTATTCTGTTTCACAGAGACCTTAAAGACTAAATTAGGAGTTCAAAAAGCCCAAAAGATGAAGGTATAAACCTGTCCTCATGTGAAGATACCACGGGTTTAAACAAGGCCTTTATATTTCAGCTACAGCCATGAAATGCTACACGGTTTTATTTCCAGGCATTTCAGAGATAAATGCATTTGATGCTTCTCATAAACAGCCGAGAGCAGATAAGCAAAGAACCAACACTGACCTTATGTCAGATTTAAAATTTTTATTTTTTAAGCCCTCAGAAAACCAATTACCTAAACCATAAGCTAGTTTGGAGAAAACTAATCTCCCCAGTGCTCAGCCTAGTGAGGCTTGTAAAGCACCCAGCTCACACAGAGGTAGGAAGAACCACGTGCAGAAGAAAGGATTGCAGGCTGTTGTAGCTCTAGCCCTGCCTCATGCTTCTCATGCTCTCTCTCTTCGAGGTACAGCACTGATTACAACGAGAACTGGGGCAGCAGAGCCCAGATTTGATGACAAAAAAAAAAAAAAAAGCAAAAAAAACCCGAAAAAACCAAAAAAAGGAAGGTCTGCTGCTGTTCACCTGCAATCTAAACATCTTGGGTTATTTCTTCTTCCATCATGTCACTGCTGGGGGCTTAATGGAAGGGTTAAGCACCAGTAAAGGAGCACCAGGCTATGGGTCAGCACCCCAAAGCAGCCAACATTCTGAGTGTACAGCTTTAAATCTCTCTGAATTGCACATCCACCTGTAGGAATCCCAGGTCCACTAAAATGAGGAAATGCAGAAAGAGCTGAACTGCAGCCCTGCAGCAGCATCAGCCTCCTGACCTTATCCCCAGAAGTGACCGGGGTGATCCTCAGTTGTTTACTCAACTGTTTAATAGGTGAAAGATTAAGCTATTCTGGGCTTCAGAGAGAAGTAAAAAGAATGATGGAGATGGTCCCAGTGGAGACTGGCAGCCACTGCATGGTGCCATGACCTGATCATTGGATAAAAGGTAAAATGCTGGATGAAATCCCACTACTGAAGGAGTGAAATATGGCCAATTACTTTCTACACTAGCTTTTTCTAAAACACCACTTCTAAAAAGCTGCAGACTGCCTGGGTTGTAACAGCTTCACGACAGTATTTATTAATTTGTGCTTACTGTCACATCCTAATAAATATCACAGTCAATAAAACCTTTATGCCAGTTGCCTGTATCCTTTGTTTAACCTTCTGCAAAATTTACCTATTCATCATGACTGTCATCACCAAGCCAGAAAGAAAATAGTTTTCTTTTGCTATTGTTTGTTTCTTTTCTCCTATGTATTTTAACAAGGAAATGCATTTGCAAATTTTATGTGTTAATTTTTAATACTTGCTTAGTGGTCTTACAACATTTGCTGTAAAGTTTAGACAGCCTAATATAAACATGACAGAATAATTTAAAAAAATAATCATTGGTCATTTCTATCTAGAAAAGTTCTACTCTCAAATTCCGGCAGACATCTCCACTGCTGCCTTATACCAGGAAGAAAAGCATGGCTTCTACTTTTTAAAATTACTCTTTCTAAAAAGACACCCAACATTTGAGCAGAAGTTTATGAAGGTCATCTGGAAAGCTTCATGAACCACAGATTTATTTCATGGCTTTGACTATTTCCCCACATTCTAGCAATCCCCAGTCTTGCAGAGATTGCCCCCAGGGCATGATATGTCTCCACAGAACAGCCAACATTAAAAAATCAGTGAAACTGAATGAAGTAAAAGAGTTTGTCAGAGTCAGTGTGCTCTAGCCAAGCCAATGTGTTTCTCTACACAAAACCATAACTCTTAGACACAGAGATTTTGTCCTCAAAATTCAGCAGTTTCATGTTACAAGCCGAACCAGACTCATTCAGTATTAAGAAAAAATTAAAGCAGGTTTAAAAAGAAAAAAAATTCTGCTCGCTCTGCTTCCACAGCTCAGCCCAAACTGCAGCAGGGGATGTTCAGGTGGGACATGAGGAGAAATTTCTTCACACAAGTGATGATTGGGCATTGGAAGGGGCTGCCCAGGGAGATGGTGGAGTCCCCGTCCCTGGAATGACTGGACATGGCACTGAGTGCTCTGCTCTGGTTGACTGCTGGATTCAGAGCTCTTTTCCAACCTAATTCATTCTGTGGTTCTGTGTGATTCCACAAAATAAAACCAAGGAAAGATCTGTATGAATCAAAGAAAAAGCATCCAAGATCTGTCTTGAGCATTTAGGGTTTTTTTAACATAGTGTTAGACTAAATATTTGTCTCTGCTTTAGCAGTGCCAGCAATGATTCATCCCTACAAAATACTGTTGAATAATTAAAAGTAGATGATATCTCTGTTCTCTCTTAATAACATTTTTCCCTACTTCTAATTTTTTTCTTTGAAACAAATGTCTACCACACAGTTAATTAACATTCATTTTTCTAGGATCTGCTCAGCACAGAAATACACTAACTCTTCAGGTTAAAGTAATTTATAGACTACATTATCCAAAGTTATTATCCATTCCTTTATCCTTTGCAGAGCAGTGTTGCAATGACAACCAACATCTTAGAACAGAACACCTTAACAAGATTGTCAATTTCCTGGTTTTGCTAAAAACAACAACAACAACAACAAGCCTCACCATTACACTAAATAAAAATTAATGGCAACTATTACCAATTTCATTATTTTTCCACATGGAACAGAGGCTGAAATTCTCAGTTCAGTGAGCTGTTTATTACTCCAAAGGAAAAATCCCTGATCCATGAAACTTCTTATTCTCTGTATTATGGAGCTTTCTTAGATAATGCTGCTGTGGAAAAAAAACAAACAAACAAACAAAAAAAAAAAAAAAACCACAAAAAAACCCAACAAAACACCTCTATTCTGAGTAAGATTGAGAGGGAATCTCAGATAATAATTCATCATTATTATCACAGAGCTCCTTGTCATGTAACCTCAGAGAAACACAGGGAGAGAAGGCTGGGTCCCTCCCATAAAATTTAACATTTCTCATCAGCTGACACAATCTTTTACTCATTTCAGGAGTCTGGGGTTCAGCACGCATTGTCCACGCTGTCTGTGCTGATTATCCCACTGCTTACAGGGCTGCTGAGTGCAATGACCTGCAGGTGGGACTTCAGCACAGCCAGGGGCATTTTCTCACTGACCCCCTGGACCTCTCTGCACAGCACATCCACCTCCACTGCCTTGCGTCTCACTCGGTGGAAATTCAAATTGTGCTCCAGCTAAGAGGAGTAGCAGAGCAACAAAGGCAGTTTTCTGAAACCAAACTGAATTTCGTGCTTCACTTTCAGCGCTTCTTGAAAGCACTCACAGTTAAGATGTGAGGAAAAATGTGATGCAAAATTATGACTTTTGGTCACGTTAAAGTGACGCCTATGTTAATGCTTTTTTTTTTTTTTTTCAGAAGGTAGGCTTTTCTGAAAAAGTTGGGAAAATCTGGAGAGCTGGAGATGTGACTATTGCATCAAGTTTCTAATTAATTTCAATTTTAGAAGGCTTTACTGGAATCACTTCATGTTAGGTTTTATGAAACCATAAAGTATTTTGGGTTTGCATGCCTGTCTGCATGCTTAAAAAGCAGGCAAAGCAGTTAACCCAGGCTATAACTGATCACATATTTTACTTTTATATAAGATAAGGAGTAATAGGATTTATTCCACCAGTGGCAAGAATTGCATCTTAGTGGTCATCTTATTAAGAAGAATGATATATTTTAAGGAGTGTACTTCCTCCTATTTTGGGAGGCTTTCTATGTGTACAAGAAGTTTAGTGGATTTTAGGGTGTGTTGAGAGTAAGATGTGCATAGGCTGTGGGTAAAGCCTGGGTATTGTACACACAGTCTTAATATTAGTACTGTAATACTACATCTAGTACTTTCACAGTATCTACCAGTAGTTTATTATTAAACCTGTGTCTGGTGTAATCCAATGCTTCTCTCCTTTTGCCAAGCACAAATTTATAATGCATTTTGCTTTGTTTTATTCTCTTGGAAAAAATATTTTAAATCTATGTATTCTCCAGAACATTTGACCCAGTTACATATGTAAGTATTTGCTAATTTTCTGCAAGGGCTGAAGTTAACAAAAAGAACACTATTTTTAATTTTAGACTTTAAATTTTTAAGTAATTGCATCCGTAGTCACAAAAAAAAAAAAAAAAAAAAAAAAAAAGAAAACAGGATATGGAACTACAGAATTTCCTTCTTCCAAAATTTATTTGGTACCTAATGGGTCCTGGCATCTTTGTCCTGTCACATTCTGTTGGACTGACCCAAGAGCAGCACCAGACTCATGACACTTGATAAACAAGGACAGCTGTTTTCTAAGACTCTACACCAAGGGGGAAAAAACCAGATTTTTGTAAAGTTTGTGACAGGCACAAAGCCCAGCAGCAGAGAGCGAGGCAAGCTCTTCATGAGGGAGTTCAGCCAGATGCAAATCCAATAATGCAACATAAGCAGAGGATAGAAGAAAAGGAGCCCATGGTGTCCTGCTGACTTTCTCAGCACAGATTCCACCAGAAGCCTTCCACCTACTTCCAGCAAATTTCAGGGGCTCTGATCCAGCTCCTAAGATGAACTGAATCCACTGATTTTTAGGACAAGTTTGCCACTGAATTCAGTAGGGTCAAGATTTCCTTTCTGCTGCATTAGCCATCATCATCCTACTGCTTTCACAAAAGTGCATCTCAGTGGCTTCTTGGCAAGACCAAATATTCTGCATGTTTGCAGAACAGGCTTGGAAACCCAGTTTACAAAACTGCTAATTAGAAATGCTAATCATTCTAAGAAACAGATTTTACAGCAATTAAACCCAGCTCATTTGTGCCAGCTGACAAAATTACTATTAAGCAATTTCTCTCTGATTCTTCACTTGATACTCAGCTATTTTGTGTCAAATATTGGGTGGCTAATTTTGCCTTCAGCATCTCAAAACCCAAGTCAGACAGAAATTCCTCATACTAGTCCTGAGGCAGGCTGAGCAGCCTTCCCAGCAGATCAGGTGAGGTTACATGATGTGAAAATTAAAGTTATGCTGTACCTACACCACAGGTTAGTCGCCACAACACTACAACAGAACAGAGATTTCCAGCAAAGAATATTTAGCTCATCATTCAGTCATGTATAACCATCCACATATGTAGCTGCTTGCTGCTCCAAAACTCACCAAGTCAATCACAAGGCACGAGGGACAATTACATCAAGGCTCTCGGAATTAATGTTTTGTTATAGCTCAATGTATCATTAGACCAGCAGATGGAAAAGAGGCTTCCACGAGATGCATTACTCTGGCAAGCTCAAAGTGACTTAAGCAGAATGCTGTGGGGGCAGATCTCTGAGCAGATCTCAGCTGGCCACCCTCCTTCTATTAAAGCTTTAATGTAAGAAAAGCTGGCATGAAGTTTCATTATATCCAGGTTTGGTTGGGAATTACAATGCAGTTCCAGAGACATGACTTTAAACTTTCCAGTGCCTCTCTCTACGAATATTTTGCTTTACCAGAATTCAATTCTGCAGAATTACAGAATTTAATTCTGCAGAAGCAGAAGGGTATCTAGTTGTGTGATGCCAAAGAAAGTACCAGGTACACAGAGCCCATCTGATTATGAAAAGCAGCTTCTCTGAACTCATAGCAATAATAAAATCAGAAGATAGTGTTTTTTTAGGACTCCTGACAGAACAGGAGGGAGATCTTGTTGGCCAGACATAGCCAAGCTGCTTAAGAAATCCCTGTGGACAATGTCTGCCTTCCAAGGGCGGCTTCTCCCACCAGCTGAATTCCAAGCACTCACACAGAGCTTCTAGTAGTTCAGCCCCACAGCATGTGTTGAATTATTTAACAAAACAGACCACAATGCATTTGTGAGACTTTCCTGACCATACCACACATATTCAGAATTGAGTTGGTATCTTTAGCCACTCATTCACACTAGGACTGCATAAACACTAACACTTCATTTAGTTTTCTATGACTTTGAAGACATCCCATATGCCCCCCATTCTTGGTTTTTTTTTTTTTGGTTTTTTTTTTTGGGTGGGGTGGTGGTTTTGTGGTTTTTTTTGTTGTTTTGGGGGTTTTGGGGGCTTTTATTTTCTTGTTTTGTTGAGATTCGAGGGCCAAATAAAGAATTCTACTTCTGTCATGAACACATCTGTAACTGTTCACTGTATAAAATTCAAATCCATCTTCTCCTGACTTTTCTCCCATTTTCCTCCAGGAGAAAAGTTTCAGGAGCCTTTAAAACACAATTAGATTATATATCCAAATGTACTTCAGATTATCCATCCCTATGACTTGTGTCTCTGGTCCTCAGCTTCCAGTTTAAAAATGAAATTTAAATGTTACACAGTTATCAGTAACTGTGATTTCTCACTTTTAAAACTACTATATTTACTTTCATGTTATTTTGCCAGATCTAACATAAAAACTTCACAAGAAGATTTCAAAGCTTAGCTTGCCTAAAAAAGGAGCATTTTTCACTCCCAGAAACATATCCCTGTTCTCTCCCATGTACTTTAGTAGTGTGTGTGAAAGTAATTTTCTTCCATATAGGGGAGTTTTAAAAGAACAAAAATACAAATCCTGTGTACAAATCCTTTCCTCTCCAAACCCGAGTCACAAACATCAACATCTGAATACCAACATGTGCAAAGGAAAATGAAGAAGCAGGCTTCACCCTGGATATATTTTCCTTCCTTTCCTCCAAGCTCAGAATGACAGTTCCTGTGCTCTAGCTCCCTGTGGACCTTTGGAAGGCAGTTCTAAAGCCAACAGATATTTCCCTGATAATTGTTTTTTTTTTAATTTCTCCATGCTACTTTGTTAATTAAGTACTTTGAAAACTTGGGGGAATGTACTCACGAAACCTCTGCAATGCCTAATTTTGCATGTGAGCTGTGCATCATCCAAACTTATTCCCACAGGGGTACTCAACTGGAGAAAAACTAATTCACTGTGAAATGCATCACTCTTCTAAGTAAGTCAGGATTTTGAAAGAGCTGGCTAGTATATAACCTTTTCTTATCACTTCTAGCTCAGAGATGTGTTAACAGCTCAATGATTAAAAGGTGACCATGGAAGGACAGAACTGATAGAGCTGAGCACTTCCATCCTCTTTTTTTCCATGCCTGCTTTGTGTTTGTTTTTTAAAAAATGAACAAATCAAATAAGAACCCACACAGAGGGAGCACAAGTTAGCTGCAATCTTGTTGTATTTCATTAAATGCTTTAAAATTTAGTTTTCCTTTTCCATCCTTCCAGACTTCTCATCCTTTCAGCAGAGCCACAACCACCTGGGCATTTACAGCTGCCTCCCACAGTATTCCTGAGGTCCTCTCTTGCACACACAGAGCCCTAATTCCTTCTTAGCCATTAATGCTGAGATGTTTCCTTCTAAAAGCTAAAAGGATCAGGCACGTGATTCCATTAAGAAAACTGCACGGCCAGAAAGAGTGCTATAAAAAGGCCAAAGGCAAAAGCAGTATTCTCTGTCCTAGAGAGTAAGTGCATCTCTGGCAGCAGTGTCTGCAGAGATGGGTTATTTTCCTTCCTACCAAGAAAGAGAATAATGAAGGGGGGGGGGAATAAATAAAATAAAGTCCTTCCACCACTGGGTGTTTTGCACAGTGACCCCACACGCAAAATTTGACAGCAGAACCATGCATGTCACACCACCCCAACAGAACAAACCATGCTAGACAGCCCAAGAGAAAATTTAAACTGGTCCTCTCTGCTTTCTCTCAGCCTCTTCACAGTGTATTTTATTACCTGCCTGTAGTTCTCCCCCAAAACCTCCCAACCTATGATACCCTCCTGTTCACCCAGCACCAAGCAAGGGTCTCTCTCATGCCACACAAAGGGCTGCATGTCAGCTCCATGACACAAAAATTGGAAGAAACGGGAAGTTGTTGTTATTATTATTATTACTAT
This sequence comes from Cinclus cinclus, assembly GCF_963662255.1. NCBI lineage: Eukaryota > Metazoa > Chordata > Aves > Passeriformes > Cinclidae > Cinclus > Cinclus cinclus. The sequence goes on from NC_085084.1 coordinate 5,520,050, forward strand.
TATTATTATTATTTTAACTGAGGCCACAGAAGATGCATTCCAGCAAAGAGAGAGACTTCCTGGTGTGTGGAGCTCACCTGTACCTGCATGACAGCATAACATCCAAGAGCAGAGAATTCTGGTTTTAAACACACAGGATGTGATGAATGGTGAGGGAAATTATGGCAATTTCATTGGAAAAACTCACTTTGCCAGTTAACTTAAGAAAACAAACCCAAACAAGCCACATAAAACAGTGAGTGGTTACTGCTGTGGGACGAAGACTTTTTCCTAATAGTAGTTTTTTTAATTTTCATGTTTTTTTAATTTGTAATCTTGAGAGAGATTGTAATTTTCATGTCATAGTCTGTCCTGGGGACTACAGCAGGTGTAGCACCCTTATCAATTTCCTACCCATTGCCAAGAATTGCAAAAGCTACTCATCAGCAAGTATCAATGGCTTTCTCTGAGATGGCTATTTAGTTTTAGAAAATGTTCAGAAGATAAGTGAACAGGGTGTTATACCTACTAATGAGGAGATTATACCATAAAACAAGCTATAATCCTCGTCTGTGTCACTCTGTTCTTTCCCCTTTTTTAAAAAGGCGAGAAAAATCCTAGGTATAAACTAAAAAAAGATTTGCTGTTTTATTTTTGAGTGTGCCAAGCAGGCACAGCTTTATCTTCCCTGATTTTGACAGACCAGAATTTGGTAAGAGGAAAGGACTTAAAACTTAAAACCAACCAAAAAGTGTTGTCAACAATAAGATACTCAGGTCTAGCTGGCACTGGGGCTAGGGAGTGACTTGTGGACTCACGACCCCTGTTCCAATGTACCTGTAAAATTAGCACAGAAAAAAACTGAAAAGAGGCAGCTGGAATAGTCCCTGCTGCCATTCCTATCAGCACCTTCCCTGCTCCTCGTTTAACAGTCAAGAATCCATGAAAGAATTTCAGGTTTAAAGGCTTCTCTGGAAGCATGTGGATCGACACAGTGTAAATCACTTCTTCTTTGAAATCACAAAGAGATAAGAAATTTATTCTGTGACCTTAGCGTTTCTCATTCCTTCGACTGGCTGCTTTTTTTTATTTTATTTTTTTTTTTTAATTTTGTTTGAGTTTGCAGTGCCTTTTCCTCAGTGGAATTCAGTGTATTTAATAATTTCCTTTCAGATACACACAGTTTTTGTACTCTCTTCTCCCTTCAACTCCTGCATCTCAGGCTTAAGCTTTGTTTCCCTGTGCTAAAACTTGCTTTTACTGGGTAACTTTTCTTCCCCTCTTCACCCAGCTGCTCTCTCCTCTCCTACAAGATGTGCACAGAAGGCCTACAATGAAAAAATTAGGGAGGTCAATGGACTAAACTAATAATGAGAAAACAGAGATTTGCAAATGTTTGTGAAGCTAAGTCTCTTTCCAATCCTCGGGGAAAAAAGACTGGGTTTTCACTGTATGCATGATTTTTATTTATTTTTTACTCCATGGATATCTCTTTCACATAAACCTCCAGCTGAGAGGAAACATTTCCTAGGGGAAAAAAAAAAATTAAATTAAACTTCATTCATTGTTGCTGAGTTAATGTCTTACAGAGGTGTGGGGGAGGAATGAGCTGGGCTCAGAGGCTGCCTGACCCTATCACACGAGAGAAGCAGCTTCTGAAAACCCAGAAAGCAAATATCCTGGCAAATACTCATATGCTGAAAAGTTAAATCACACACACATCCACACACACAGCCTCTGCTTTCCTGTTTCAAAAGCTGCCTGGGACAGTCAGATTTTTTAGAGCACTGAAAGGTTCTTTCCCTTTTCACAGTGATGAGAAATGGCAATTCTTCCAAGGAAAACAGAGTTTAGGCAAGATTGAAATTACACTGGCTAAGGGCTGGCACACAAGGCTGCCAATATGGATTTCTGCCCATTAAAAAGATCCACAAATGACAGGAAAATGCGCTCTCAGTCTCATTTTTCACATAAAGACCCAGCTTTATTACCCTGAAAGTATTTCTCTCTGCTTTTAGGAATATAAGAGATTTGACCTCTCTGTTTCTGAAGCAGGAGACCTCATCAGACTAAAGAAAAAAAACCTCTCTATTTTGACTTCAATATTTTAAAGTAAGAGTTGAAACAAGTAAGAGATTAAATATTTAAAACACTAGGTGTAGGTGTGAGTTTGTTAAATCTAGCTATCTTCTAATGAAAAGTAAAGGGCACAGAGAGCTCAGTGAAAGACTCTTCTCTGGTCTTGCAAGCAGAGCCTGACCAAACTCTTACTCTAATTTATGTATATTTCAATGAACCCTCAAGTGAGAAGAAAAAAACACAAGATGAGATTGAAAAGAAATATCACATCTATACCCCAAAGGTTTAGTCAAAATATTTGCAGGCAGAGAACTTGAGGAGACAGAAAATGCATGGGGTTATTTCTCTTTTAAGCACTGTGTCTTCATGTAAAGAAAATCCTAATTTATTTTTGGTAGCATGTGCTAAAAAGCTGTTGCTATCTTCCACCCTACACCCAGAGAAGGCTGAATAAGAACCATGTCATTATGGGAAATCAAGAATATTCCCATGTTTTTGTTCAATACTCTGAAGACATCCTGTAAATCAGCTTCAAGTATTTTAATGTCTGGATTAAATATAAATATAAGTGTGCTTCTGTGTGTAGACATATCCATATGTCTACACAGAGAGTTTCTGGTGAGATCCTAGAGTACTGGAAGGAAATTGGGCTGCTGTTTCTTCTCAAACACAAGAAACACGAGCTTTTAAAAGGAGACCAGAAAAAAAAATTAAAAAATAAATTAAAAAAAAATTTAAAAAGTTATTTCTTCCCTTAGAAAGGCAGAAAAAAAAATGAAATTCAAAGACTAGATTCCAGTTCAGATCATATCTAAGTTCTGTGTAATACTAAATTCCAAAAACCTGCTTTAGGCTTTTCTTGACTTTTTATGACTAATATTATTATTTTTATTTAATAATAAGACACTGAAAAACTCGGCCACTGCACTAACATGCTGTAAATGTTAGGGAATGACTGCTTGCTAGATATTGTAATTTGTGCCTGTAATAAAAATGAACAAATCAACAGCACAGTAGCTGTGGTTTGGCATAACTTTACTTTGGCTGCTTTTTCTGGATGGAGCCCAGAGATTTAGGACCTGCCAGGAGCCCTTAAAAAGTGAACCAAGCTGTAAAATGTGACACAGTGGGGAAGAAAAAAACAACATTCTGGCCAGGAAAATGCTGTTGGCAGTAGCACAACATCCTCATGCACACTTTTAAACACCCCTATATCATTGCACAACACTTTGAAAATCTTTAATGTGGTGTAAAAATGTCTTTCAAAATTAACAGGATTAATCTTCCAGCCAGAGACCCATAATCAGGAGTGATCAGCCACCATCCCATACATGCTTCTGGTTATCCTAAAGCCCAGGATTTGTGTATGTTATTCTTTTTGCTGGCAAATATCTTGCAGCAATCCAAGAGTCTTCTTACCTCCTGTTTGGTAATCAGCAAAATACTTCATAAAAATACTTAATAATAATTTGTGCTGAATGACCATAAATGCCAAAAGGCTTCTGGTCACACCTGCTTGGGCAGGAAACTGGGAGCAGAGGGTTCTGCCCTTGTGCCCCTTGTGCTGGAGTTTGCACCACAACAGTGACACAAGACAAGGGGCACAAGGTTGAGATCCAGACCTCAGTTCATTGCCTAAGAAGTTATATTTTTACTGATCTGTGTCCAAAATGCAGTGAGGAAATACTGCCCTTGAGAAGGTGCTAAATGATAAACCAGTATTTCCATTTGGTGCAATGAATTTAACAGTGCTAACCCACTGCATGTGGCTGGAGTTTTACATGTGGAATAGTGAATTCTCTGTGGAGGGCAGCCTGGATCCAGGACCACATCAGATGAAACAGATAAAATTGTGTTTTATCTTCCTACTGCTCTATCTGGAAAGGCCCACAGATCCATAAGTGGAGTTTATCAGAAGCAGACATCTGTGGATGACAATTTTCCCTAGTGGCGAATGAAATCAATTCTGCTGTTTCTGATAGGATGAGGCACTAACACGTACTGCAAAAAAAAGGTTTGGTCATCAGCTTTGAAATGTCCCAGTGGGTGAGTGCCATGCTCACCTGAGAAAAGATCATTGTCAGCATGAAAAATGCAGTGCAAATGGTCTTTAGTCCCAGAACTTGTGCAGCCAACAGGAATTACAGGAGCTAGAACTGGGAGGTGATGGTGGTTCCTATTGCTGGGAAGCCCTAAGGGATGTGAGTGGGGAGAACCCAAGGACAAGGGAGAAGAAGGAGATAAGGAGAAGCAGAAGAGAAAAGTAACAAGTCAAGACAGAGGGAAGATGAAGACAGGGAAAGAGTAATTAACCACAAGTAACTCATCAATGGCAAAACACAAAACAAAATTCAGGCAAAAAACCAAAACAATAACAACAATGAAACAACCAAAGAACAAAATTCAAAGCTTTTCCTGGAAGAGGGAACATATTTGTAAAACTACAAAAATTTTCTGAGGACTGGCAAGGCTCGAAAACCAAGAAATGCTATTCTGTCCTTTCTAAATGACCTCTTCAAACTCTTTCTGAAGTAAAGCTTTGATCATGATCATTTTATGCAGAAGGCTGAGCCAACACTGGAGCAGAATGAACTGTGTAACTTCTTCAGCACAGGGAAGTGAAATGCGAAGCTAAGGAAAGACAAATCACTCTTGCCTTTGGCTATCATTCATTCCCTACCATTAAGGAAAACCCAGTGATTGATGATCACTGCTGAAAGGGGTGATAATCTACAAACAGAAGTAAAACAGCCTATCTGGTACTGCTTTAAAGGATATCCTGAAGGGTTTGACCATCACAGACAAACAAATTCTGCTATTGTCACTTTACTGAAGTTATGGGTAGCATACAAAGCTTCTACAACCTTTCTTAGCAAAGTGGACCAGTACTAAGATATTAAACCATCTCTTTCAGGCAGTCATATTCATTCTACAAACTATAAAATTATATAATTATATATTTTTAAATTTTATAAAGTCATTTTTAGATTTAAAATTTAAACAAAAAGATATAAAAAAGGTGGAAGGAAATACTGCCTGGCTTTTTTCCACTTGCAGTGGCAGGAATATGCTGACAAATTTCCCTTTTTGGCTGAATTTTCTCTCTCCAGAGGCCATGCTGCCACAGCAGCAATATTCAGTACAAATTAAGTGTAAAAGCTGGTAAGTTTATAGAACAGCAGGGTTCTGTAGGACAATTTTTCAGAGCACCACATGCCCTGAGATGTGCTCTGAGCAGCAAGTGAGCACATTAAGGTCAGTTGTGGAACAAATATCACACAAATCCAAAGCACCTCCAGACAGAGATGCTCCAATGTTTTCCACCTGAACGCCCACTGAGCACAGTTCATGTTCACTGCTCTCAAGCTTAAGCTCCACTTCCCATTCCAGTCTGTCCATACATGCTCCCCCAGTTTCCTTTTTGGGATGAAACAGCTGGTTTCACCTGAAAACTGCCAGATTTTCATTTGGAGAAGGCGTGTGTGACCACATGGACACACAGAGATTCATTCAGGCATTAAAAACATCAGAAAATACCAGAAACTACCTAAAGCTCTTGTCTACAAGGAAGCTGCAGTTTCAGGACTGAGAGAGGAATAGAAAAGGAAAATATCTCTGTGTAGTAGGAGATTTGCAAAGACTTATGTACAGTCCTGTTAAATTAATTTGTCACTGAGAAAGGAAGGGAGAGAGGTTGAGAATTTTTTATTTACCACAAGTTGGTGGAGAAACACCAAGCTTCTTCTGATTCCCACAAAACATTTATGCAGCCACAACAAATTGTGGGGATGATCAGAGTGAGCCAGAATTTAACTTTTCCTTAAAGAAGACAGCAGCTTGTTCACAGGATCTCTTTCTGTACTAATTTACAGGTTTTCTGAAATACTGTTTCCATTCAAGATTTTGTCACCTGCTTTAAACCCCCACTTTTTCTCTGGTGGTAGATTCTCTTCTGGCTGCTCCAGCACATTGCAGAGAAACTAAACAAGAAAAGGGAGGAGTTTCAGCTTTTCCTTAATGGACTAACTGGATCACACAGGAAACAAAACTGGTTTGTTGTTTATTTTTGTTTTGTTTTTTAAATGAGGTAGGATATGCAGGCCTGTTTTGCATTGCAGTTTGTGGCTGCTGTGTCAGTAAATCCAATATATCTGTAACTCTGGGCTTAAAATGGTCCTTCCACAGATGCAAGGGTGCTGCTGAAAGTGGTTTTTTGTTTGTTTGTTTAGGTTTTTTTTGGGTTTTTTTTGTTTGATTTTTTTGTTGTTGTTGTTGTTTGGGTTTTTTTGTCAGAAATTCTTCCATATGTCTCCACTGCCAACTGCCTAGGTGAGAGGAAAGAGAACTCTCCTCTGCCTTATTTGCAAATGCCCAGAAAACCCTTGAACCCTCCTTGGCAACGCTGATTGCACTCTGGTAAAGCTGAAGCTCTAGAAGTTGTCTGGGATTCACTGTTCGAACAAGAGCCAAAGGATAATTCAGGTTTTCTTTAGCATTATGCCTGCAACTAAGACACGTTAAATCATAACATCACCACAAAGAATTTATTCATAAGGACTCCCTTAAAAAATTTATTCAGAAGACAGAATTGGTTTTAATATTACTTGTTAAATTCAGAAAGGAAGGGAAACAAGTTTTTAAAAGAGTTGTTTTCACATATTTGCAGATTACTCTATATATTCTACAGAATATTCACAGGATAGAGAATATTCACATTACAGCTGATCACCTACAGACACCATGAGCCTATACACTCCCTCAGTGAACAAATTTAAAGTATCCTCATCCTTTTGAAGTGGAGTTACTGAACACAGGCTGCTAGGAAGGTCAACAGCACAGCCTTCAAACCTGTATTTCTAAGCACTGTTATGCTTCTATTATTGTTCTATGCTGCTGCTTAAAAATCTTGACTATTACAGGGACTAATCAGCAGTTGATAGATAGATAAATAATCCTTTTTTTTTTTTTCCCAGGTTAAATGAGACCCTACCATTTTTGCTGTCAAAAACTTTAAGGTAGGACACATACATTATTATGAAGGTAGGACACATACATTTACCACGTCGTCATTACCACAACAATTTTTCAAATATCCAGGGAGTAAAGAGGAAACCACCACCTGCAAAAGTGCATACCAGCCTTTGTTAGCTCTGCAAATCCTCTTGGCAACACCTGAAGTCAGAGTCTGAAAATGCCCCCGTGGTCTGGAGCAGGTTTTTTTTTTTTTTTTGGTGACAGCAGGATGAGTGAGAGTGCATGTGCAGACCCTCAGCCACAGTTAGGGTTGAGGTTTCATTTTGGCTTTCCAGAATCTGTCAGCACTTGAACATCACATGCAAACTTGCAGTAAAACTCCTCTGGAAGGCCACAGCTATGAAATTACAGTGTCACTGCACCCAAAATTATTTACTGCAAGTTTTTTTTATGGTTGTGCTAATGTATGAAATGTTTTCCAAATAGGAATAATAAGTAAACTCCTCAGCCTAGGGCATTTTAAAACCAAATACAGTAACAATTACAGGGAAATGTGACAGCTTATTTAGGCAAATGATGCTCACATGTAGATAATTCCCCATTTATAGTGTTACAGTAATTAATGATGAGATAGGACTGGTGCTTAAATAAAATAGACGGTCAGCTCTAAGTACACATAGCTAAGGCTGAAAAATACTGGATGAGGGGTCAAGGATAGCTCTTCCAAGTGGAACCTCAGAAAGGCTGAGGTTGCAGGGGACCTCCAGAAGTCATCTTGTCCATCTCCACTACACCAGCAAGCACCTTCGGAGGACAACGTCATGAGCAGCTTCCCCCATATGGCAGCACAAATGGAAACACAGAGATGATTTACAAGGGGCTGGATCAAAGGGTGGAGTGAGACATGAGGAATGGTCAGAGAGAAGATACAAGTGCATGTAACACACTGCAGAAGAGAGGTGTCAAGCAGGCAAAGTGATGTGTGAAGAGGATTTTAATTCAGTTCTGTGGAGGCATCCAGAGAGAAGGTGACGAATCTGTGTCAAGGACTGCTGTGGCCAGTGGGAAAAACGAGGTTAGAGCAATCTACGATTAATTGCCTCTAGGGCAGTGTTCAAATTCATTGCTGCTTATCCATTACCTCACTTAACACAACAGAAACAGGTTTCAGCTTTAGTGGTAGCACTCATATCAAAGTAAAAAAAAGATTTGTTTTGCCACCACATTCCCAGGGTGATCCTCAGCTGTGTGGACAGGACTTGACAGTTTAATAGGTGAAAGATGAAGCTAATCTGGAACAGGGGCTTCAGAGAGAAGTAAAAGGAATGATGGAGATGGTCCCAGTGGAGACTGGGAGCCACTGCATGGTGCCATGACCTGATCATTGCATAGAAGATAAAATGCTGGATGAAATCCCTTGCAGGGGTGAAATATGGTACAACTCTTTTTCTATACTAGCTTTATACAAATTACCAATTCTAAAAAGCTTCAGACTGCCTGGGCTGCCACAGCTTCACAACAGTAATTATTTATTAATTTGTGTTTACTGATCCTAATAAATATCACAGTCAGTGAAAGCTTTATGCCAGTGGTGGGACAAGACCCCCAGTCTACCTTCCCCTATCCAAGGTTTTGTTGCTGGGCATGACAACATATTCTGTGGAAAACCCTTTAGCCAGCACAGGTCATCCCCCCAAAAACCCACCCACTGTGGGGGCAGGAGACTGCAGAGGCACAGAGAGCAAAAAACCTCGACAGCACCAGTCCAGTCACAACCCAAAACCTCAGCAATTTATGGGCTTCTACTAAAGGGAATTACCTCCACCCCAGCCAGACCCAGCACAAACAGGGAAGGCTGGCTGGACAGCCACAGATGTGTTTGCAGCAGCCTCTGTTAAGTTGATTTTGAAAACTGGACAGTCAGACCTTAAACTCCTTCCAAAAAAATCTGTATCTTGAAAAGGGAGGGAATACCAGGTCATGCCTACAGACCTCATGAACAGATCCATGACACGATGAAGATTATGACTCTGAAATTTTACTAAAACCCTCCATGGAATTGGAAGTCCCCGACAGGAAAAATGAATGCTCTTTTCCAAAAGGGTTTGAGAGACTGATTTAAAGCACGTTGCCTGGAGTTAAAAGTGTTCAATCAGAGAATTGTATGTGAAAATATGAGCCCAGAAGTTTCTACAGGTTGCTGCAGCACTCACCTGCATGGTGCACCCTGTGTTTGGGTTATTTCTGCTCAGGACTTCCAGCCAGTGAATGATGAGTCTCTCTCATATTTAAATTCAGTCATCACTGCATAACTCTACCTACTTTTATCTCAATAACCCCCGGCTTTTGGGCATCTAAATTAACATGAGGAGATGGTTCCTGTCAGCAACCAGAACCAGTCTCAGTCAGGCACAAGTAAAAATACTCCTGTAACCAGCTGGGATGCAGAAAAGATTTATGTTTTGCTCCAAAATTCTGCTTAAATTGATACCAACTTTATTCCCCTCCCCCCCCCTTTTTTTTTTTTTGTAACTGCAATCTTCAAAGAGAAACTTTTTCCACTTCCTATAAAAACTTGAAGGTTCTTCTACAGAATATTGAGGATCTCAGGGATCTCAGAAGGCATCTCTGCCTCTCCCCTTCTGGCTCACAGGTCAGTCTGTAATCCTTTACTAATCCTAAATACACAAACACCTTTTAGCAAGGATTTCCATTTAAAGTACTCATACATCTTAGAGAAAAAAAATATGAATAGCCATTGGGTTCTCTGACTAAACTGAGGGCAAACAAAACACTGGGAAATTACTTGAAGCAATCATGTTCAACTTAAATAGGAGCCAAATATTTGGACTAACTACTACTAATTACTAGTAATTACTAAGATTAACTAAGTAAAACAAAATGTAAGGTAACCTAGGAATTTAAGTAAAAGTACTTAACTGAAACCTGTTTTTTCCCCTTGACACTCTATTTCTCACTCTTCATTACAAGTAGATTAAATTAAAAACCATTCCTAACAGGAGCACTGAATTATTTCAGATTATAATGCTATGTGTTTCAAAAGCATCTTGAATCCCATGCCATCCCTAGAAGGGATGCTAACCCCTTCTAAATGTATTTTCAGACAAGAACACCAAGACTCAGCTACTCCACAAGAAAACAGAGGCAGAGATGAGAAGATTCAAAAACCAGAGAAGGTCCAGTGGAGATCCTGCTGCAAAGATTTCGACAGCAGCAGAAAACCCTACAGTACTCTTAATTTTCCTCACTGTGGAGATTATTTCCACATATAATTCCACATGTATTTTCCACAAATAATCTCTCTGCAGACAATGGGGAATGACTAAAGAAAAAATTCTTCCTAGGGTTTTTCCTAAGCAGAGAAATTCGGCCCATACTGGATTTCAAATGAGGATCAGTGGACAATAGCAAAGGTCACAAAATGCACTGGTTTGGCTTCTAAAAGCTGAGACGTTCCCTGTCCCATCTTACACTACTGAATCACCTCCTCATTCCATTTTTTGGTGGGATTTTCAAAGCTTAAATATCATATCTTTAATATGAAAACTGCATTTTTCATCTTTCCAGCCAGAAACTCACCATGACTAATATTAGCAAAATATAGTAATTGAGATACTGGAAGTGATCCTGTAATTGGCTTTTGCATCATTGAAACTTTGGGGATATAAATTATGTTCAATAAGCACATTGATTCTTATTTCTTATTGTTTACAGTTCTCTTTTAGGACTTAGGATGAAAGATTCTTTGCCATTGGAAAATGTTTTGTAGGATGGGAGAGGAAAATAATTCCTTTGTGATAAAGAATTCAACAGCAGAAAAAAAAAACCTTTCAAAAAGACAATTTCCTCAACTTATTATTTAAGTTTTTACAGCGGCTTACATAGAAACCAATTAGTTTTAATCTCCACTTAATTTTATGGAATGCCTCCAGAAGAGCTCTCAACACAAAGCTAATACCCCAGTAAGAGCAGTGCAAAGATGATGAGAACTCTGCTTATATTATCCGCACAGAGATAGCAGAATTGCAATTCTTATGTGTTTCTGATAAAAAGTATTACAGGCATAATATTCAAAACTCTCTAGAAATTGCTCTTTGAGTTTACATTGGCAGTGGCTGCACAAGAGCAAATTTCCTCACACAGACACTGAGGTGCAGACAGCAGAATTAAAAAGGCCAGAGGTACAAGGAAAAGCCACTTACAATGCTGGAAAGCAAAAGAAAAACATGAAACCTCCTTTTGAATAATCACTAGGACAAAAATACTCTGTTAAATGTTAATACTTTTAAATCAGAGGTCTTTGAATTTAGAAATATCTCCTATTTAAATATCTGGTTGAATGAAAATTACTTTTCTGAAGACTGACTGGAGTTATACTGATTATTTATCTGTCAAAACCCAGTCAAAATCTCTGGTGTTATTTTGCTAGCTTTGACCTGTAAGTGCCCTGAGAAAGGACTATTTCTCTGTGAATTAGTAACAACTCTGCACCTTCCCTGCCACTGCTGTCCAAAACCCTGCCCTTCCAAACCTCCAAAACCAGGCAAAAGCAGCTTGCAATACACCTGCCTAAAGGTGCTTCAGAAACTCTTAAGAAATGAAATTTTAAAACTGTTTACGTAATACATTTAATAAGTAGAAATTGTAAAAAATTGATGGAGGTAATCTTTAAAATTTAATATAGATACCTTACTGGTGGCTTCAGTGTTGGGGACTAAATACTAATTTACACCAAAAAAAACAAAATCTCAACAAAAAACACAGAATAGAATTTCAAATGAGGCAAATATTCATACATATTACCACATGGTAATATCAGGGACAGATTTGTTCATAACTTTAATTTAATATTGAATTTAAAGACAGGTAAATTGTAGGCTCTTTTTCTATCACTCCTTTCAAGTATGCCTTATTTTCTTTATCTCTTCATACTGGCTACAAGCTTTTTGGCCACAATCTGTTTTATAAATAGCCCCCTCATCCTTTCTGTGTATTCTGAGATACCAGGGTGTCAAGCACTGAGTTTCACCAGCAGGAATAAGCCTGATATTGCTAATCTGTGGTATAAGCAAATCAAACTGAGTGACAACTCCAAGAGGAAGCTGGCTGTTAGGAAAGAAGCGTGCCAGTAATCATCATTTCTCAGAACAGAGCATAACAAATGCACTGCTGTTAGATGGGAATTCGTTACAACATCCATATATATATATATATATATATATATATATATAAGGATGGGAAGGTGCAGCTTTCAGTTCAAGAGCCAGGGAGGGTCCAAAGATCAGGAATTTATGAGGTGATACTCAGCAAACCAAATAGGCCACTATTGCCCCACATAAGTGAAATTTCATCAGTGTCAGGACTGCATTCTCTTTAACCCTGGCGCTGATCCTTGTTCCCTCCTTTCCACTGGTAGCTCACTCTGGACCAGATCTGGGTGCTGAATTATCCCCCAAACTGGTCCTACTGGAAACCAAACAAGCAGTTTTCCACTGGCACACCTGTCTGAGACATAATCAGAGAAATAAAATATCACTGTGATGACCACAGCAGCACAGACCAACATCCAAGCATGGGGACAAACACAGAAGGGTGACTGGAATCCTTATCCTGAGCTGCTCAGAGTGCTCAGGCTGACGCTGAACAGAGAAGAGGAAAACACAAAAGCAGAGTGGTGATGCTGGCAAATATGTTGGTTCTGCCAGCTACATTTTAGCAGGGGAAGGCTATCAAGGAAAGAAAAAGTGTGGGGTAAATACTGGTAGAATGGGGAAAAAAAAAAGCAGGAAAGTGCAAGAGCTTAAGGCAGAAAAAAGGGTGAAGACAAAGAATTGTGGAAGGATGCTAAAGTGCCAAGGCATGGACATACTCCAGGTCAAAAACAGACATCTACTTTTTCAACAGAAGCTCTAACAGTGTTTTTATTATAAATAAGTGTTGTGGGAATGAACAAGGCCTTCTACTGTCTGGAATGAAGAAGTATCACATACAAAACAGAGTTTTTTCAGGGTGAAAGCAAGTACCAAGACACCAGAAATTCTAACATGCAAGACTCCCTATTTTGAGGGTCTGCCCAGAAGAGCTTGGCCAAGTCATGTTAGGCTTCAGGAATAAACAAGTTCTTCCCTCCTCCTCTTCCCTCCAAACCCTAAAAACAAACCCCACAACAACTTTTTCATCTGGACAGAGAGAATTTTATATTAAACAATTGCCCTGGGCCACTCAGCTGAATTAAGTCAAAGGGACTGCTGGCAGGCTTAAAATAGGCATGTGTTTAAGAGCTTTGCTGGCTTTGTTGCTGCAGAAGAAAAAAAAAATAAAAAAAGGAAGCTGCAGATGCATAAATTTGAAATTGAATATCATCAATATCTCCAAGACACAAAGTATAATTAGAATTAGTAATTAATTCAGGTCTACATTGCTTTGCATGGAGCTTAAATGAGAGCAAAGTGAGAGAGATACCAGATATTCTTTTTCCTTTCCTGTTGCTTTGTATTGCTGTGAAAACAGGTTAATAATCACAAGAAAGAAAGATATGAGATTCTTTACTGTGTGGAGGGGTTGTACCACAGCAAGGACACTAAAAAATATCTATAGCACAGCACCAAGAGGACTGACACAGTGAGGATGACATGGGAGCAATGCAAGAATCCGTTGATAAGCTTTCTTATTATCACTTTGGTGGTTTTCAGCACTTTGATTTTGTGACAAGCTTTCCTGCACTGTGTCACAAATAATTTCCCTCCCTTTCAGACTGTGGGTCTAAGCAGCAGCAGCAGCAGCATTTCTTCCTGCCAGCTTCCATAAGGAAACCAGAGCACCCTCCTGGCAGCAGAAATCTGCCATGATCACTTTCGTGATGCTGTCAGATACTTTTCATTGGTCTAAAATCTGTTTTATTTTGAGGGAAGGATGCTCACAATAGACATTCTGGGCCTGCTCCACCTAGCTAGAGTTATCTTTAGGGAAATATTGTCATCTGATCAATGGTGGTCTGAGGATGAATCCTTTCAGAACATCATTCAGAAAAAAAAAAAAAATCCAAAAAATTTGTATCAGGAGACCCTGCAGGACTGCAAAGAGCACGCTAGGTAGATGTGATTACAAATGTAGGTGAAGTTGCTGCTGCTATAGAAACTACACACATCTCCTTGCATCTTCTGCAGAGAAGAGTCTGTACAAATTCAAAGAGAAAGTGGCTCTAGCAACAGAAGTGCAGCAACAACTACAGTCACCCTGATGTGTTTTAACAGGCATTACTTGCAAAAAAACCCCCAAACATATCTTGATAGCTCAAAGTGGCTCTCAGCCTAATTACAGGCATTTTAAATGGAAGATATTACTCACCCTTTCAGAGCTCAAGCCTGTGAGCCACCAGGCAGTGTCTCAGACACACTTGAAGCCCTGCCATGGATGGATCCTGTCCATAAGGGCGAGTGGAGACCTCACAGAAGTCGTGGGTTTGTTGCAGAATTTATTTGTGAAATCCTGTGCCCTGCGATAAGCCAGAGGTCACAAAAGGTATTAGAAAAAGTCCCTTCTGACTGGGAAATCTGTCAGCCAGCTGATCCATGTATTCCCAGGTGAGCCTGATGGCTGTAAACTGCCCCCCACAAAAGCATCCCACAACCTGGAAGTTTCAGAGCAGACACTGCACACCCCAAGGTGCCGTCACAATAACAATTACTGCAGAAAGGCAGGCTGCAATTTGCCTCACCAGCCTCGCAAGCAGCAGCAGACTAAGCCATTAGCAATTAATTAAAGATCAATGACATGTAAAACCCCAAGGAACACACATGCAATTAGCAAATGTGTTTAAAAGCAAGCCGCAAACCCACAAGTTATTGTCTGACGCTGCTCTCTACCTCATCCCACTCCCTTTACAAACCAGGGGGGCTGTGGGAGGGTTACCTACCGAGTTCCACTTGGCAAAGCACATTTCCAGCACCGTGCACTGGTCCAAAGCCCACGGACATGAATCATCACCAGTGAGAGTTTTCCTCTTTATTCCAATGAACCTTTGGACAGGCTGCAAACATCCTAGCCAGAACAAGTAGTTTCTAATAGATAAATATGCTATGCTTTTCACTGGTTTGATGACCCGGGAATGGCTGGATTGCCCTGTACAGTCAAGTTTACACACTACTTGGCAAACATCCTACATGCGCCATCAGCAGCCCCAGAGGGTGCAACACAGGGTTAAATTTAAAGTTTAAACAATTGTTTCGCATTGAAAGTTAAACTCCTCTGACATGTGCTGAGTAGTTTCCTAACCCCTTATATCTGCAAAGAGCCCTATGATCCCTGGCAATTGGAAAGAAAAATAATTTAAATTAAAAAGCGAAAGGGATTCGGAATTCCTAGGCTGAATCTCAGAAATTGCTACAGCTTGTCACAGCTTCTGGAATAGGAAGAAACTGTATTTCTTTCCTGCCAGGCTCCAAAGTCCCGAAGGTAATTCTGTCTGAAAGAGCCTCCAGCCAGATCTCTTTACGCTGGACATCATTAGTCTTTATACGGTTTTGCTTCGTTTTCTTTAATGAAGGAGTTATAACCAAACCTCACTTGAACTACTGGAAAACGATGATGACGGTGACAATAACACCAGGCAGAAGAAGAAGAAGAAGAACAACAACAAGAAGCAGCAATTTACTCCCGCACAGAAAACACAAACCCCACCTTCCCAGAGTCACGCATTTCCATTCCCCGCGTGTCCAGCCACACTCACTTCCTTCCACGCGGGATGTCCTTCCAAAAACACGGACCAAGAGGCAAAACCAACGGGAGAGAGCCACCAGCAGCAGCCTCCGGCTCGGCTGTCGCCACAGGACCTCGCTCCATCAACTCCTCCTCCTCCTCCTCCTCCTCCCCCTCCCCCTCCTCCTCCTCCTCCTCCTCCTCCTCCCCCTCCCCTGGCGGTACCCGCGGAGCAGCAGCGACACAAAGGAGCGCCCGGGTAGCGACAGCGCGCTTGGAATAGTGCGAGGAACCAGGGGATTCATCCTTTTCTTGTCACACGGGAGTTAAAAACCTCAACAGAGTCCTGTCTCTGCATTGCGAGGGGGGATGAAGCTTTCCCAGGGCAGGCTGCACCTCCGGACCTGCTTCGGTGTGGATGCCAATAATGAAAAGTGTCCGAGCTGGCGAGACCCGGTTGCATCAGAAATGACAGCTCCAAGTTCCAAAGGTAGAGGTGGATAAACCCGAGGGCTAATATTCTTCCTTGCCCAGCTACAGTTCTCCATTTCACTGCCTCTGTCACGCTTGCATTGTTCAGAAATTAAGGATTATTGCAGAGCTGGGATGGTATTTCATAAATTGCTGTGTGCTGAGTGCAGCTGCCCATTAAAGCAGCAAAATGTACTAAAATTTTACTAGAAGGCAAATCACAAGGGCAGGGAGGAGTTGCCCTTGCTTTGCTTTCCGGCCAGGGAAGCAAAAAAATGCCCACCTATATTTGCACCTGCGTGTTCACCCCCAGTGACACAGCTGCACTTCCAGGTGGAAATGGAAACAGCACACAGGTGCTGCCTGTGCATGAAAATAAAATAGGGAGAGCTGGACACGGGTTGTCCAAGTCACTCAGCACATCTTAGCAGGAGGCAGGTAAGATAAACTAAAGAAATTTAGGTGTTCAGTGAAGTGTGGACATCAAAAAAGTCAGTTGGATCCCAGCCTTGCAAACAGATCTGCAGCTTCCTGGCACCCTGGAGATCTTGTTGGAATGGATGTCTCACCTCCTCGAGAAGAAGCTTGAATTAGTGCCGAGTGTATATAACAAACCTGTGTGCATCAATGTGGTCTAGGGTTTTGATGCTTTTCTCCACTTGATGGAGAGATATGTGTCACCTTTCTGGGTACAGATCTCCAGGGAATGTCATACCAAGGAAAAAAATCAAACCCAAAATAAAGCAAAACAAACAAACAAAAACACAAACCCAAAACAAACATTTTTTAAAAATAAATTTAAAAACCAACCCACCAGAACCCTCAAGAGAAAAACCCCAGCTCTATCACTTTGTTGAACTAGTCCCTGGGTTAAATATTCCTAGGAAGTGGAGAAAGGAATTAAAAATATTGGACTGACACAAGATTACACGGTCCAAGTCTCATTTCTTTAGGTGCCAGGCTAAAACTACCTGGCCTCTAGTAAGAGCCTGAATTTTGCACACCCTGACCTCGTATCCAGGGGCATTCCAATAATCCATGTCACAACTTTGTTCTTTTGCCCTGTCCCCAGCAGAATTGAGTGGATGCAATCATGTCTCATTTCAGTGAGATCTGTGTACCATCTGAAGGGATTTAGTTTTTATCCTTGTAATCCATCATATGTGCCTCAGAAGGGAGCACTGAGGAAAGTGAGGAAGGTCTGGAGAGCCCTCAGCCCCTGCAGTTCATTCCCTGCACAAGACAGACAGCTATTTGTCTCCTGCAGGGACTCATTTTACCCTTTGGATAGCAGGTCATATGCCATTTATCTCTGGAAGATCCAGACCAAGAGCCAGAGTTTGATCTGACATGCTGCAAGAGGTGAGGTCAGAGGACAGATAATGGTTTTGTTGTTCTTACCATGATTTTTTTTTCTGCCAAAGCAACTCAAGCCGTTATTAGGTTGGAGTTCCCTAACTGGGAACTGTTCCATTCTCAGAGCTCCAGTCATGACTTTCAAAAACTCACGTTTGGGTCTAAAAGGTAAAGCACCTTTACAAGAATGGGATGGAGCCTTCTTGCCAGCAGGGCATGATGGAAAAGAAGAGAGATGTTATTGGTAGACTACAAAGAAAAACTGCCTGGACAAAAAAAACAAAAACAAAAACAAAAAAGTATTATCTTGTAAACACTTGCACATGGGGCTTTGTTTACTTCCACGTGTATTTAATCCAGATGGCCATATGATTACAGCTGAATCTGAGACTGTGTGTCACAGGCCACTTTGGATAGGAAGACACTGTGCCTGGAGTGCTGTGCCTAAAGGAAATGAGACATTTTCTTCTATGTCTTGTGTACAATTTTAAGACACAAATAAAAGAGTCAGAGAAACAGAATGTATAAGGAAGTAAGCCCAGTGGGTATTTGTTTTATATAGATATTGGAAGAAGATGGGACATTGTCTATGTGCTTTTTAATTGGCCAGAAATAGGAAATAAATCCATCTTGTATTCAAGCTCCTTTTACTACAGAGATAGTGCATTACAAGGTTTTGCACTCTTGCCAATACTGCCAAAAGAGTTTTCAGTTTTCACAAAGTTGCATATTGCTCCAAATATACTTTCAGCAAGGGCATATACTTTCTCATTTTAATATCTGTGTTATACTTTAACACATTTTATTAGAGAGATGCATGTGATAGGAGACTGCTGCATTTCTTAAATTCAAGAAGAAAAAAAAACCAAACTAACCCCTCAAACCCTCAAATTAATATATGATGCATCCTTTCTTGCTTTTGGAAAACAAACCAAATGAATGTTGGTTGCTGTTCCACCAA
Organism: Cinclus cinclus; assembly: GCF_963662255.1. NCBI lineage: Eukaryota > Metazoa > Chordata > Aves > Passeriformes > Cinclidae > Cinclus > Cinclus cinclus. The sequence goes on from NC_085084.1 coordinate 5,538,588, forward strand.
TACTCCATATTGACACATTCCCACCTCCTATCCCTGTGTCCAAACTGATGAAAAGAAGGTTTCCACTCTCTTAAAAGTGTAGAACAGTAAAGCCACTGGAAGGTTTTTGGCAGCACAGCCCTAATGGAAAAGCTCGATCTCACTCATAAAAGCTACGCAATGGACAAAAGCTATTATGGAAATCCTGTTATGATTCACTTTACAAAATAAATGGGGAAGAAGCATCTGGCACTGGCTACAGAGGAAAATCTCCACAGTCTGACAGAAAAAGGAAGAAGGGATTCATCAACTCTAAAACAATTAAGAAGATTTGTTTTAGCTTTCCTTTTTTTTTTCTTCCCCCCCTTTCCAAAACAAACCTTATTAAAGTAAAACAAAGGTAAAATATTTTTCTGAGAGTTCTGCCAGTCTCTGTCAGTTTTGTATTTTGGGAAATGGGGTGAGTCCACATGCCCTCTGCTCTCCCTATCTTTGACATAATGGTGGTACGTTTTAGAAGACCAATTGAGCTATGGTTAACAATTGCTCTATGCAATTCTGTTATCACAAAACCTCAGTAAGGGAAAAACCTGGGACCTCTGAAACCATCTCAAATCACAGAAGAAAAGCGAGTGGCACTTGCTGATACAGAGGTAATTCAGATCTTTTATTTAATAGTGACCCATGGAACAGTTAGAAGTTTGAGTGTAGTTATGAACTGCTGAAAGTATAAAAGTTTTTATCTCTAGAGCCTTGTTCTTCTGCTAATGGTGATGAAAAACACTGTGCATCCATGATCTGGCTGAACTTACCTCAAGTCCTCTGCTATAAAAATGGCACAGATCCCCCTCCTGGGAAATCTTGGATAGTTTCAGACCCCAACCTGAGCAGACTGAAGCTGCTAAGATGGCAAAAAGTTTTAATTTCTTACTTGTCACTCCCCAGAAATTTTCCGTCTTAGGGAATACATCAAATCTCGATTGCAAATTATCTGTAAAATGCTAAAGACCCTGCAGGATGAGGCCATGAAGGAACATCCCATTTTCACCACAGCAGATCAGCTGACTTCTTATTAAACTGTACTCCAAAACTTAAGAGTCTGTCATGAATCCTGCTGTATTTCAGTTTGCTCTTCCAGCCAGGCATTGCATCTGGATTCTTCCCTCTGTGACATCCGTCAAGTGAACCTGCTTAAATTCCTAGTGAGAAGACTGAATACCACCATGATAAGAAGAACAGAAATGCAGAAGGTAGGGATTAGCTTCTGTGTTAAAGAATCTATTAAGTACATCAAAAACACCAGGAACTTTCTCCATTCTATTACAGACTATTTAACCTAAAATCATTGACTTTTCCAGAATCTGTCATTCTCTTCTTCCTGAAAATATGTTTAACTTGGGCATTCTGTCTCTTTCACAGGCATATATTGCCTATGGTGCTCTACTGTAACTGCAGCAATCTTTGATAAAATGGCATTCTTGCCACATGATAAATGGATTTGCAGCTGTGCAGCAGACATAATTGAAATATGAAGAATATACTAGGCAGTGTTAGGTATTAGCAATAACTGTATCAAATTGGGACAATCATTCTATAGATAAAATTCCAGTCAGTGTGTGGTCTTTAATCAAGTGTCCTTTTAACTGTAAATGCCCGCTTTTCCATTTCAAATTATCATTTAGGATAGGCTCCTAGGCTTCTTCAAGGAGGTCTCCTACACAGCCACAGTCTACAGATGCTAATCATCTTTTTAAACACTGAACTTGGCCAGATGCCACACAACCAAAAAAGACACCCTATCAGTCCCTTCAGCAGCTGGGCAGGAGAGAGAAAATAAAATAAAAGGTCTGTGGGCTGAGATGAGAACACAGAGAGGGATCAGTCAATGATCACTGTCACAGGCAGAAGAGACTTGACTTAGGGAAATTAGTTTATTACCAATCAAATCCCAGTCAGATAAAGACAAAGAAAAACTACATCTTAAAAACTCCTTTGTCCCTTCTTCCCAGGCTTAATTTCACTCTCAGTTTTCTCTTCCTCCTTCCCCTCAGTGGTACACGGAGATGGAAAACAGGGCTTGTGGTCATTTTATTAAACATTCTCTGCTTCTTACTCATCATCACTGATGGTCTCAGATGTGGCCAGAGGGTCCATCCTGGACCCTGGCCTTGGCTCAGCTGGACACAGGGGAGGCTTCCAGCAGTTCTCAGAGAAACCAGCCCTATACCACCCCCACAGCCCAAACCTGGCCATGCCAATGCCATGCAAACAGAATTTACTTTATCTGCTGTTTTGGAGCAGCTTTTATTCTGCCAGTGAAAAACCAGCCCAAGAGAGTAGCAAATGAATGGCACAGAAAAGGTGGCTCCTGGTGCAGCTGGGCTGGCTGGTTAATACAAAATAATAGAACACAAGTCACTCACATTTTTTCAGACTCATATGTGCTAAGAAATTTAAGGCCAGGTATTGAATACAAGTTTGTTTTTTTTCCCCACACAGTTCTTTTGATCCTTTGAGATCCGCATCAGAGCAGCTGCACTTTCTTCATTGGTTTCCCTCACTTTGAAACTCCAGCTTCCTAAGTCGGTCCTCAAACTTTTGAATGTCGACTCGGTGCTTCATTAGGAACTTCCCATTTAAGTGAAAAACAGGTATGTCATATTTGTATTTATCATACCACGCTGAGTTCTCTGGAAGGGTAATATCCACCTCCTGCAGAATAAACTGTGGCAGAAAAGAAATATGTCAGCTCCTACTGGACACTGAAAAATAATACCTGCTTGTCTTCTGATCAGTGTTTTCCTCAGAAATGCAAGGCTGTTTTCTTGAAGCTTGTGGGCTTGTTCTTTGTGTTGTAGATAATATTTTGAGTACAAAATATATGTAGCCACAACCCTTGGCTGCCTCTCCACAAGGCACTCTCTTCCTAGCCCAGAATAACCTTGTTCCACTGTGCAGAACCATTCTCGTGTGGGCAGCAACCTCAACAAACACACAGCTGGGAACAAAACAGGCAACAGCTCTTAAGCTCCCATTAAAAGTTTTAACTTTCAACAGAGAGATCAAAACCTGCTTGAAGAATGGTAAAAATTCACACCTAGTCACACCTAGTTCAAATATTCAAAGCCACATTTAGTCACACTCTTCCCATATTGGATCATTACCTGCGGCATAAAAGTTGCAAACTCCTCCTTCAGTCAAGGCAACAGTATTCACAAAAGGAGTGTTTCCAAGAACTACTGCAACAGGGTGTATATTGGCTTCCTTTGCCAATACTTATTGTGTAGCATTGTCACAAAATGCTTCTGTATAATGAGTTTTATGTAAATCAGTGCTGAAACTGTCTTGAAGAGGTCATCCATGAAAGACTAACAGATGCAAATAAATCCAAGTAATTTTCTTTTTACAAAGAAAGAATCCTGATTAACTGTCCTTTCCATATAGAAAACATATCCTCTATTTCCATACATTACCCTTCTCTTGTATGGCTCAAGAACTTCTTTTGCTTCATCACACAGAGGGCATGGTTTCTAAATGAAAACATTTAAACAGTAAACACAGACGTTGTTTGTACTGTAAAATAACACACACAGACAAAAGCATTCACTACTCTGAATTCAGGTTCCTTTCCCTGCACCAAGCACCCTGTTGTAGGGCTTTCTAAAACTTTACTTATCAGTGCAGTATGGATTAAAAAAACCCAACACATTATTCAGCCACTGACTTTAATTATTTTATGTTTGCTGTTCCATTTCTTATGGAGGAAATTAACAGTGTTTTAAGAGAGACCAGAGACCCCCTCGTTTTGGTCAGCAATGAATATTCAAAGTAGTGTCATCACCAAAAGAAGATAGCTGCAGGCACCATTCCTGCTAGAAGTGGAATGAGAAAGCCACAGAAGTGACTTCCAGCCTCTCTCAGATGGCTCAGTTCAAATGGGAAAAGAAGGCTGTTTTAAGATAACCTGGGTGGTTTTGCCTGGAAGAAAATAAGCAAGATCCTCCGAACTGCAGAGCTGGAAGGAGAGTAAGCTCCAGTGGGGAGAACTGGGAAACAGTTGCAGTGTCTCAACCTGTGATGGGGTCAAAAAAAAAAACCCCTCACATTTTTGAAAACTCCCTCATCTTCCACTACAGCTGAACATTTGAGTTCTGCTGACCACCCAGCCGTAACTGAAGAAATAACTCTTATGAAAACATGCTGCTCCAATGTTTGCAACAGCAGATTTTGGACAAAAATTCACATGGCAAAGTATATGGAGCTGAACACCACTGTCCCTCTGCTGCAAAATACCTTCCACAGCTGGAAAAGACCTTCTTTTCCCACTGAAAGTCTTCCTGGGGCTTGTTTAAATGTGAAGTTAATCTGAAACAGCTACTTTTTATTTCCTGCATGTGATTATCTTCAGATTAAACACTCTATTTTTATTCAGATCTAATCTAAAATGCCTTCCCCACTCGGACAAGTCCTTGTGCTCTGAAAATCCATACAGGACACTAAAATGCTGTGTTCTTCATAGCCCTGGTTGCTCTTGGAGGGACTGGTTTAACAGACACTGGCAACTGAAAGGAATGACCCAGAATCCTGCACATCCCTTTTGTAACATGCCAGGCTCCTTCCAGTTAAAACAGGACACAGTGAAGAGCTTCCTAACACACCAGGCACATAAATGCATTTGGCAAAGGAGGCTAACTTTTAGGGGAAAAAAAATTGTACTACTCTCATGGCAAGCTTAGGTACTAGGTGGTGCCGGTTTAAAATCAAAAGTGAATTATTTTAACTAACAGTGAAATCTTTTTCAAAAACAGATTTATATCAGCAATTGTTGCACAAGTGCTGGGGTGGGCAGAAAAGGGGACTGCAAAGGGAAGCCCATTTGGTAGTTTCCATCAGTTTGATTCAGAAGTCATAACTCCCTTCTGCTTTCTCCTCTTCTTTTCTCCTTACTAAAACTAAGAGGGAGGCAAGCAAGGGGTCAGTTGACATAAGTTAATAGTGTAGATTAATTTTTTTATAGCCTGCGCTTTTCTTTGCAATTGCCAGTGACCATTTTAAGTTAACAGCAAACATTTAGAGTTAAAAACACCTTCAACAAAAGGCCATTTCAGAGAACTGGAAATCTGGTACTAGAAAATTTGATTTCACACAGTGCCTTACTAGTTAGGCATTTTAAGACACAAAGAGCGCTTTTTTTTCCCAATTATTAACCCAAAGGTAGGAGCATTATTCCTTACCTTACCCAATCTGAATTATGAATGAGCTGAGGCTGAACTGGGCAGGGAGAGAGAAAGCTGCAACTTTATAGTTCTGATTATTAAATGGATGCTGACCTATTATTTTTAACCTATTCATTTGTCACACAGTTTAAAAACTCCTGTGTGGTTACTGATGGAAAGAACAAACACTGTGTAGGAGGAGGAAATTATTTTAATCATATTTGAAACCACCACACTGATGCCAGCACTCAGTGCTTTGCATTTGTAGTTATTCTTCTCTTGAAAGCTGCAACAACCACATAAATTCAGCATAACCCACCCTGTGCCATCCTTTATAAAACTGCAGAACTATCCAGGTAATAATCAAAAACAATCCATGGAATGTGTCAGTCCACAAATGATCCTTCCTGCTCATATTATCCCTTTTCCAAATATGCCTAGGAATCCTACACACATTTTTATCTGTTACCAGCAAAGCCAAAGGAACATAAAACAAAATCTACCTTTCCCTCACTTGTTCCCAACACTATTTGGATACATTTTATAGTCTCACAGGTGGTGCTGAAATTAAACATGAGCACTTTAAAGAGCCTGCTTTGACTGTTGATGCTGATGGTTGGCAGATTGTGTATAACAATTCATCTCTGTTCTCCATTTTCAGGGTGAAACACTGGCAGCTGGGCCAAATCTTCAACTAGTAAATGAACCATAGAGTCAGTGAGGCAAAACTGTCCAAAATATCTGTTGATTGCTAATTCTTGCTTGCTACAATGAGAGCAGGACTGTGCTGCAAAGCCTGGTGTCCAGACACCCATTAAGTAAAACATCCAATACTACTTTGAAGGGGGGAGGGAAAAAAGGTAAGGACAAGCCATTTAATCTGTGATTTCTGTGTATCAGAGCTGATAAACACAGTCTTGCCCAGCTTTATTGTGTTAACAGCTCTTACCTTGGTGAATAAAGTCAACACTGGCTTATTTGAGCTGGCTGAGCAGAGCTGTCTCCCCAGTGGGCTGGGTGAATGCCTCACTCCTGGCAGGGCTCTGACCAGAAAACAGAGCACCATCATCCTGTTTCAGGCAGAAATAAAACTCTTGAGTTGTTCTGTGCCAAGTTACAGCTCATGAAATTTAATGTCAGGATAAACACAACGCTTCCGTGGCAGCTCCAAACCACCCACAATTTAAACTTCCATCCCTGGTTTTTTATGCTCATGGGATCAACACATTCATCAGGGAGGTGGTTTACTGTGTGGCAGGCCAGAAACGCTGTACAGCTCAAAACCAGCAGTTCCATTAAAGAAAAGAAAAATTAACAACAGAACACCTACGCTTTCTTGCTGAAATGCCTCTTTTAAATTCCCTAACACAAATGCTGACATAAATGCATTACGCCGTTCCAGCTCCACAGATGCCAGCTGGAATTACATATTTAAAAATGCAAAGTGCTGTGCTTTGAACCTCTGTAATCTTGCTGCAGTGTTTGACATAGTCTACTCACCCGAATTATTCCATCAAAAAACTAATCTGTACCTAATCAGAATATTAATATAATGCGTTCTGCAGTGAGTAAAAAAGCTGCAGCCAAGATGATTTAATTTGGTAATATTAAAAGTATTCACAGTGCCCCAAGTCCTTCCTGCAACAGCAAATTGCTTGATGGGTTTGTGATTCCTTTGGGAGAGCTTGAATAAGTTAAGTGTTATTGAAGGGTGCCACGCTGGAGTCTTGATGTCACCTGTTCAAAATGTCATTAATAACAGCACTGCTTCCTCCCAGCTTTTGTCTTAATGTGACCTTTACAAGGTATTTTAGGACTGAGGGGGCAAAAAAAATCTCAGAAGCCAAAGGGAGTCTGCACTGGTAATTATCAGCAGACATAACACCTGATATCAGAATTTACACTGGGAAAACCAAATCAAATCCCTTTTACCCGAAGCCAAACTGCTTCTATTCAGTTTCAGGCCTGACTTGTGTAGCTATATTACCTAAACACACAATGTGTTGTCACAATTTTAAACAGCTTAAGAGTGAGCAGGATCCCATTACAACTCCTAAGCACATTTTGGGATGTCCAGCAAAAGAGAGCCCAGTGTTTTTTTGCTTCACTGGATCTCTCAGTACTAATATCACAAAGCCTTTTTTTTAAGAGGATTGTTTATCCAGAAAAACCCCTAAGGAAGAACACTGCAGTAGACTCTAAACTTTGATGCTGCATTTCTAAGCCACAACCACAAGACAAATCAAATGGGTGACAGGGCACTGCCCCACCAATCCTCATGCACAGCCAAAAGACAGCAGTTATTAATAAGAGTCAGCTGCAAGGGGCAGAGCAGTAAAAGCCCTGTCACTGAGCAGTGACTGGCACAGCACACTTGCCAAAGGTCACAGTCCTTGGCAGCTACTGCATTTGTTTCACTTATCCAGGTGGAAATAGATCTGCCTGGGATTTTGCATGTTAAACGTAAGAACAAGCTTAGAACCTTTCGTCAAAAAATACAGACCTGGATGACAGGGAGACCCTCAGTCAGACATGGAAAATTTTTAAACCCACAATAAAGAGAAGTCCAGAATGAACACAGTTTTGGAATGAAATATTTATAGAATGTGGGCCTGTACACATGCGAGATAAAAAAATTAGAGGTGGGGAAGATAAAAGGTCTCCTTTCTGACAAGTTTTTTAAGAATGTTTTTGTTGCCAGCCTAGCAAGACTTCCAAATGAGGAAGATGCTCTCAAATTGTTCTGTGGACAGCACAATGATTAAAGCCCAGATTTCCACAGATCACATTCTCCCTTCCACGCACATGTGCATAAAACAGCTCCAGTTCAGTCCTGTATGGCCCCTTTTTGATTATTCCATACTCTGTTGTGCTGAGGACAACTCCCACCAAATCATCAGATGAAGGGGAATGAATAAAACAGTATCAGCTTTGAGACCCCACAAAAAATAATCAACCAGCAGTGCCTTAACTTCCTTACCAATTTTATGTAATTACAAGCAATTCTACCTTAAGAATCCAGCAGCAAATCTTCACTGACCAGTAGTGCTACTGAAGAAGGAATCTGCTGTTTCCAGGACTAGCATGAGACTGGCTGGATGCTTTTACAAATAACCAAAACAAAACAAAATCCTGCCTATTTATTCACCTAAGTAAAATAATACCAAAGACACTAAAATGCATAAAACTTCCCATATAATTATTCTGGAACTCTCTCTAAACCACCCCCAATTATAAAGATTTGCCTGAGGGGAAAAAAAATGAATGCATAAATGCAGAGAAGGATGCTTGCAAACTTGAGAATTTACCCTCCCTTACACTACAATGCTACAGATTTAACAAATTATTCTTTTGAGTCTGGACTTGGCCCATGCCCTATTTTGTGAAGCCAAGTTGGACTCAATTCCTGTTAACAGAATTTCCATCACCCAATAAATCCTCATCTGCAGGAAAAGTAAGTTGTGACACTAAACCCATCCATTATTTAGACAACTATCTGTATAAACATAATCTCAGCATCAGTGAAGGAAAGACAAGCATGGATGTTTTTTTTTTCTTTTAAGTATTTACCTTTTAAGTAACAGCTGAAAGAGAAGGGCGGGAGCAAGTAGGTGCAAATATCAGAATACATGTTGATGGCATTTCAAACACCTATCTCCTGTTGTCCCTCATTCCAAACCATCAAAATTCATCAAGGAAATGAAATTTCCTGTCAGTCTGTGTTTGATTACCTACCAAGGAAATGCTGAACAGGAAAATGGGTGCCACAGCCACAGACCAAGGAGCCCATGAGAGTGGGGATAGCAAATCCAGCAGCTGTGGAGATCCTCCGGCAGCTTTTACCCCACCAGATGTTCAGAGGAGGCCTGCAAAATACAAGGAAATCTTTTTGCACACGCACATAACTCCAGAAGTTTTTCAGGGAGAATCAGATTCTTGCAACAGCTCGAAATTCAAAGATACCATCAGCAATTCCAGCTGCATCTGTGGGGTGATGTTATGCACCCATCAGTGCATATTCGCATGCATTTTCTCCTCCAAAGTAACCTGGGGAAAATGCCACAAACACACGGAATTTCTTCCCAGAAAGGATGGAAAGTATCACTTCACCCCAATGAGAAACACATTTTGTTTAGTCATCCCTCCAAGAGTGTGCATCTTAGAATATGGTCCAGGGCCACACTCCAAACGTCAGATAATTTAAATAATATCCAGCAGCTTGCTGTAATGGACTGTTCTGAATACTGTACAGAACCTGCACAAAACAACAGTCTGCTGCCATAATGTAAAGTCTGTAATGGACTTTAAAATATAATAATAGCATAATAGAGTATAATATATATGTCATATACATTGTAGAACACAGCATGTAGTATTTTATATATAAACATGCATCTCATGAAATTATATTAATATCTTAGATGCTACACATCCTATAAATTATAATATTAACAAATGTATGAATAATATTAAACTATTAAGATATTGATGACATTAATACATATTAATATTCATACAGGTGCAACAGAAGGTGGTATTAATGTCTCATTAATATGTATTAATGGAATAAAGTATTGCTCTGGTGTATTGTATTGATAATTGTATTAATGATACTGTATATTATGTTATATATATTGCATATATAATGATACTGCGTATTAATTACAGGTATAATGATGCATATTATGTGATATGTGTATATTTTGTGCATATGTACAGCTTGTATGTTTTAAATATATACATAAATACACATCTATGCATATATATACACTCATACATACACATATGCTAACAAAGATTATATATACATACCATGTCTACATTATACATACATACACATATTTATGCATTACATACATATATAATTGTACACATATATGTATATATATGTATACATTATATATATACACATAGACATATATATACCTACAGATATGCATGTAAATATATTTATATATATAATATATATATTTACATATTTATGTAAATATATAAAATAGCCTATATATATTTATATATAATATGTATAATATGGATATATATATCCATATATATAATATGGATTAAATATGTATATGTATAGTAATATATCCATATGTTTATATATCTATATATATAGGTATACAATATATAATTGTGTATGTATAGACATGAAAAAGAAATATAAAAGCATTATATATCTAAAATAGATATGAAAAAGAAATTATATATAATATTATAATACATATAAAATACATATATATTATATAACAGTATTTATTCTATATATTATGTAATTGTATATTATATATTATATATTATATATTATATATTATATATTATATATTATATATTATATATTATATATTATATATTATATTATATTATACAATAAAATAGCGAAACAAAGAGTTTTAAACATTTCTGTTCGGAAACTTTTGAGGCAAGCCCTGCAGGGTACAGTGTATCCAGAGGCCTCTGCAGTATCCCCCACCACCAGCTAGCCCCGTCAGTGGTGCCGGCAATTTGCAAACCTGTAACCAGACCCTTCGCAGGGACAAAGACCCGCATCCCTGGGCGGGAGAGGGGGCTGCATCCCGAAGAGCCAAATCCCAAGGAGTCAAACCCCGAGGAGCCGCAGCCGCTCCGTGCCCAGCCGTTCCCCCTTCCCTTTCCCCTCTCCCCTCGTCCCCTTTCCCCGTTCCCGTCTCCCCTTTTCCCTTTTCCCCCTCCCCTTTCCCCTCTCCCCTCTCCCTTTTTCCCTCTCCCCTTTTCCCTCACCCCTTTTCCCTTTCCCCTCTCCCCTCTCCACTCTCCCCTCTCCCGGTTCCCCTTTCCCCGTTCCCCGCTCCCCTCTCCCCTTTCCCCGTTCCCCTCTCCCCTTTTCCCCCTTCCCTCTCCCCGTTCCCTTCTCCCCGTTCCCGGTTCCCCTTTCCCCGTTTCCCTCTCCCGGTTCCCCTTTCCCCGTTTCCCTCTCCCGGTTCCCCTTTCCCCGTTCCCCTCTCCCCGTTCCCCTCTCCCCGTTCCCCGTTCCCTTCTCCCCGTTCCCCGTTCCCCTCTCCCCGTTCCCCTCTCCCCGTTCCCCTCTTCCCGTTCCCCTCTCCCCGTTCCCCGTTCCCCTCTCCCCGTTCCCCTCTCCCCGTTCCCCGTTCCCCTCTCCCCGTTCCCTTCTCCCCGTTCCCCGTTCCCCTCTCCCCGTTCCCCTCTCCCCGTTCCCCTTTCCCCGTTCCCTTCTCCCCCCTCCCCGTTCCCCCCTCCCCGTTCCCCGTTCCCCGTTCCCCTCTCCCCGTTCCCCTCTCCCCGTTCCCCTCTCCCCGTTCCCCTCTCCCCGTTCCCCGTTCCCCTCTCCCCGTTCCCCGTTCCCCTTTCCCCGTTCCCCTCTCCCCGTTCCCCCCTCCCCGTTCCCCGTTCCCCTCTCCCCGTTCCCCGTTCCCCTCTCCCCTCTCCCCGTTCCCCTCTCCCCGTTCCCCTCTCCCCGTTCCCCGTTCCCTGTTCCCCTCTCCCCGTTCCCCTCTCCCCGTTCCCCGTTCCCCTCTCCCCGTTCCCCGTTCCCCTCTCCCCGTTCCCCTCTCCCCGTTCCCCGTTCCCCGTTCCCCTTTCCCCGGTCCCGCACTCACCTGCGGGAGCTCCGCCGCAACGCGCGGTTCCCGGTCAGGGCCGCACCGGCTGTGACGTGACATCGCCACGGGAAGGAAGCGAAACAGGTTCGGGAAGCGCTCCCGGAATGGCCAAAGGAGGGGGGGCGAGGTCCGCAGGAGAAAGTAAAATGGTGATAGTAATAGTAATAGCGATAATAGTAATGTAATAGTAGTAGTAATGATAGCATCACAAGGTTTTGTTAGAGAGTTGCCAGAGCCGCCGTGGAAGTGCTGTGTGTTAGTCCCTGAGCTACTGCTGTGAGTGCATGGAGGTGGGGTTTGGATAAAAGGGGTAGGGGTGAAAGGTAGGGGAGAAAAAGAAGGGAAATTAATGACAGTAAAAAAGGGAGGGGGAGAAAAGGGCAAGGGAAAGGGAAAAGGAAAGGGAAAGGGGGAGTCAGTCCACATGATGTGGTGTCCTGGGGCTTCGAGGGTGCTCCATGGTCTCACCACCCCTACATATCAACCTTTAGCCATCACTTCATACCCTCTTCCGTGCTGATGCTGCCTTTTATTTGTTGTGTCCCAGAAAACACCCGTTTTCCAGCCACATCTTGGTTTTCCTCAGTGTGTTGGCAACAACAGCGCTTGGTTGGCTCCACAGCCATCAGGTTCCCTGTGGCCAGCACCGGCACTGCTGCAGTTCTGCCACTAGAGCACAATCCTGACTGGTAGGTCCCCTACTTCCCTCACTCCGTGCCCTCTGGTATGTACCAGAGAGTGGGCAGCAACCTCAAAATCTTCTCCTCCATCCTCCTGCAACATGGATTTTGGGCCCTCACTCAGCTGGGTGTACTTCATAATGGAAAAAAAATCCATATTATTGGAGTATATCATTAGAGCATAAAGGGTCACAACAACAAAAACAGGGAAAAAGCTGGGCCTGTTTAGTCTAGAGGTGACTGAGATGGGATATTATTAGTGCATATAAATATTCTCAAAGGCAGGTGCCAAAAGGATGCTCTTGATGCTCCATTTGAGTCCTCTGGGTTGTTTCAGTTGTCAAGTGTGTTCATTTTTCCTTTCTCCAGAGACGTTTTAAGTGAAAAATAACAAGCTTCCATTGGCTGGGCAACTAAAGCTGCAGGCTCATGTTTACATACAGTGGCTGTATTTCCCTCAGGATTTTGTTTTTTGCCATAGTAATTGTCCCTAGGCTGAGAGTGGAGACGAATCTTTTGTCTTGAGCCTGTGGAGGCTCAAGTCATCTTCCCCTCTTTGAGAAGCACAACAGCACACGATGGGGGGGGGCAGGCTCTCCAGGGGTGTAATCCTACCCTGGCAGATGTGACATGTGTAATTAACCAGCATGTAAATTAACATGAGGGAGAGTCAGTTTGGGATCCTGGTGACTGGTATTTAGCCACTATCTTAATCCCTGCTGCTGAAAAGAGATGTAATGGTGGCAGCTGATGCTGTCTGCTCCTTTTTTTCCCCTCCACCATCAGAAAATCCAGTGTCAGGCTTAGGTGTTTGGCAGTGGTACAGGACAGACCTGACAAGGCTCACACTTGAATTGCTGAGCTGGCTCTCACCTGGCTTTTACTTTCTCAGAAAAGGTGGGAGGATATTCAGAGGGAGGGCAGAGACAGGAAAGCAGGTTTAAGTAAAGAGATCAGCATGCTCTTGACATCTCAGGTCTCAGATTAATTTTATCCCTCTAGCTCCCAAAGCAAGTCTAGCCTTCTCTGAGACACGTGTCTAAAATTACCAGAGGAACCTGGAGGAGACAGCTCCCAAAACTGGTCCATTTATTTCAACAAAATTTCTGCTGAAGGCCAGAAGTGATCTGGGTGTGTTCCCTTCCTGGTTTAGGTAGAATTGTCACATTGCCTAACACAGTTCAATTAACCAAAACCACTGACTCGTCCTGCCAAATGAGAATTTTCTTGTGCTGCCAGATGTGCTTAGTGTTGTGCACCCAGGTGTGGACTGGTTTCACACTCAGATTAAGTTGTTTATAATACAGCATAAATATGTTAAGGAAAAAAAGGGTGAAAAGAGATGGGGAAAAAAAAAGTTTCCTTATGCTACAAACATCTGCTTTGCAAGTAACCAGTTTTGTTGTGGCAGGTTTTTGATACACCACTGTAGATATCTCAGCACAAAATTAGCTTTGGTTTTAATCCAGTATTTATGAGATGAATCTTCTTAGTGTTCATAGTGACAGATGCAGAAAGAATTATTACTAAGAGCATGTCTCACTATTGCTGTGCTTAGGATTGAGATGGACTGCTGTAAAGTTTGCTATTTAAAAATGTGTTCTGAGATCTGAAAGAAGTGCAACTCCATCCTATTTTTCATTATGGCATATAGGACATCTTTAAATTTCAAGGGTAGTTATGACTCAATGGTTAAATTTGCTGCACAGGTACCATCCTATGATGCACAAGTCTTCCTTTTTTTATCTCTAAAATAAAGTGTGGACATAGTTTCACAATCCAAACTAAAAAGATCTCATGCTCTGATGGATTACGATCAAGTTGGTTCTCCAGATTTCTGTTTTATTTTTCTGTGTTATTTTTTACTTAGAATCACAGAATCACAGACTAGTTTGGGTTTGGAGGGACTCCAAAGTCCATTCAGTGTCACCCCATCCATGGCAGGGACACCTCCCACTGTCCCAGGCTGCTCCAGCCCCAGTGTCCAACCTGGCCTTGGGCACTGCCAGGGATCCAGGGGCAGCCACAGCTGCTCTGGGAATTCCACCCTGTGCCAGGGCCTACACACCCTGCCATGGGAAGATCTGTTCCTAATAACCAGGTTAAATCAACCCTTTTTTAGCTTAAAGCCATTCCACACCTCAAATCCTGGGGTCAGTTTTGAGCACCTCACTCCAAGAAGGACACCGAGAGCCCTGGAGCGTGTCCAGGGAAGGGAACGGGGCTGGGGAAGGGGCTGGAGCCCCAGGAGGGGCTGAGGGAGCTGGGAAAGGGGCTCAGCCTGGAGGAAAAGGGGGAGCAGGGGGGATCCTGTGGCTCTGCACAACTCCCTGACAGGAGGGGACAGCCGGGGGGATTTGGGATCTGCTCCAGGGAACAGGGACAGGAGCAGAGGGAATGGCCTCGGGCTGGGCCAGGGGAAACTTTAGTATACTGGTTTTTAAAAACTCTTCACTGAAAGGATTATCAAGCATTGGAACAGGCTGCCTGGGGGAAGGAACCATTTTGTACTGGTGAAAAGCAAAATTTCTAATGCTCAAAGTAACTTGACTACAGAAAAGGTGACAAATCAAAAAAAATAATCACAGCATCACATATTCAGTAACTTCAACAAAGAGCAGAGGAATGCCAGGAAAATGTATTAGAGAATTTGATTCTAATATGAGAGAAAAAATTTTGCTGTAAAAAGAGAAGCTTTTAGAGACGCCTGAGAAAAAGCACCTTGAGGGATATGCTTAAAAAAAAAAAAAAAGAACAAATATACCCCCAAACATAATGTGTTCCTTAAATGATCAATGTCAGTGGAGGAGCATTTTCATTTGCCTAAACGACCTGCAGAAGGGAGGGGACTGCCTGCCCATGAACTTTTCACTGTCTGCTAGCCCAGGGATCATCTGAGCATTAAACACGGTGACGCATAATTTAGACATTGTGTAACAAAGATTTAGGGAGCACTTTGAGTTTATTTTCATCTTTTCTAGTATCTCATCTTTTCTATTGGACCATTGCCATGGTGACAAGTGGTATCCAAATATTAATTTAGTGGGCACCAAAAGAGCACTCAGTTCCAGGCTAAGGCAGAGCCCATTGGAAATCAGTCCTATTCTTTCTCTTCCCTTTAAAAAGCTTCAGGTCAGGCCACTCTTTTGCATGCGGCACAGAAAATAATTTGTGGTATGTTTGCTCTGAGTGTGAAGACAGAGTTGTGTTTAGTAGCTTTTTTAATAGTAAAATTTACTTTCCATGAATTCCAGCTCAGTGGAGAGTATTTGAGGGAGATGGAAGTTTTTGTGAGATCTAGGATAAACACTTATTTTCAAACAAATTAAGGCTGCTCTGGTAGATGGTGTCAGCAAATTCCCTACTCCCCTCATGTCTTGAGATTATATAGTTGAAAAATAACTGGGCAGTGAAATAATGTGTATAATTCTGGGCCATGTAGATTTTGTGAGGGTTGCAACAGAAAATTTTCCCATCACATGCTCAGTATGCCTTTGATTTCTCATAAGTGACATGTGAACAAGTAACACTTGTTTGGCGTTACAAAGTGAACAGCAGAAATCTCATTTTACTCCCATACATTCATACTTCTTTCTCAAAGTATCACCCCATGCTTTGTCTCTCAAGACAAAAAAAGAGCCTCTCCTTGTAACATCCTGCAAACCTCAACACTTGAAAAAACATTCATACTTTGGAAGAAAACGAGGGAAAAGACTGAGTGTGAGGCTCTGCTATGGTCTTCAAATGAAGAACAATTTCTTCTTCAGGCTAACAATGTACCTTGCAATGATGTATTAAGTAATGAAGTACTAATTAATAAAGATAGGTTTCTTTTATGTTCTCCCACATAGTATGGGTTTCGAAAGAAAATGGATCTTCTAATATCTTACACTCTTAACATTCCTTTTAAACTAATGCAAAATGTATTTTCTATAATGCAAAATTCCTTTTTGCTGTTATTCCTAATTGATTACTTTACAGTGAAACACATGTGATATTCTGCCCCTTTGCTAAAAATCTAACAGTATTAGAACTCTGTATTTTGAAATCCACCTAAATAAAAAACCTATGCCTTTACATTTGAAATTACCATTGTTTAAACCTAGCTATCTGATTAAAGTCAGCATGTGGCACAAAAATTCTATGCATATGATTTTTTTTCTTTCAGGGTTGTTTCTTTCTGCTGTTTCCCCATTTGCTACCCAGCAAAAAACTAACTGACTAAAAGCATAATCTATGTTATAACCCATTTCCTTTAATGCCATGGACACTTTTTGTTAAGTGCTTTGTGTTTTGCTAAGTTTGTAATAGCAGCAGTGTTGTGTTTTGTGTTGATTTAAAATCAATTATAAAATTATTTCGAAGTTAAAAGTGAAAGCTGTATTTGACCCTGATATAGCAAAATGCTCATATTGGTTCAGCTGCAGAAAAGTTTCCAGGTCTAGGGATGTGACAAGTGATTTTTATGATAGAATTTTTCTTTTATCAGTGAGAAGGAAGATGAACAAAGGCAAATGAATGCAACTTCAAAATTAATACAGAGCCTGTGTCCTGAAGAGGACTTTTCCAAAGTATGGGTATTAATTCCTTGTGGATTTACTGTTCTTCACTTTAACAAGTACCTGAAGTTGTGGAAAAAGATTTTCATTTGCTGCTAGGCCTTTACCTGGGTTGTTTTTCTGGCCAGAATGTGATCTAGCACAGCATGATGTTACTATGATTTTTTTTTTCCCACAGATGAGAGCTCTGGCTTTTTGTGTAAAACCTTGTGTTAAATGTTAAAAACATGTTGAGCTACAAATTGTCCTTTCCTAAACATCTCAAGAACTCGGTTTGGCAGCAGGAAAAATCAATTTTGGTGTTGTGTGGGTCACTGAGCAGGGCCAATCTCAAACCCCATTCAGAGCTAAGCTTCTAATATTTTTTTTTTTTTTCTCAGCTTGCAGATACTGCAGAGAGAGATATAAGGGGCTAACTCCTGCCTGGGCTGTTACTGTAATTATGATCCCACAGCAGAAAAGTTGTGTGGGAACAATGATTTAAAGTGTCTTACAATTCATCAACTGCTCTGAGATCCCCAAAAAATAAACAGCCAGAAAGGGTGGCAACTTTATTGCAGCAGCATTTCCAGTTAAAGCAATCCTGTCGTAACTTGTGCACAGGTGCTATAAAATATGAACTCTTAATTTTATTCCTAATCAATGCAGCTATATCATCCCACTTACCCCCTCTATTCTTTCTGTTTGATTTAATTTCAGAGTATTTCATTCAGTACTTTACTGGAGATTCAACACTTTCCTGGAGAGGTTACACTGGAGTTCCCAGAATTAAAAAAAAAAACAAAAAACCAGCATGCAGCCATTTTGTTCTTTCTACCCAAAAGTAAATTTTTAATCCAGAAGTAACATTTAACAAAACTGTACACCTTTCAGTAGTCATAAAGGAGAAAGAATTTATTGTTTTTGAATTACTCCTTTGTCTCTTCATCAGCTCTCTGTGCAGGTGTGTGGCTTGCTGGGTTGAAAATAGCTAAAGGTGAGAGGATTCCACAATATTCAACCTTTTTTTTTATTTTTTCTCAGCACTTTCTCTATCAGTGAATGAATCCCCAAACACAGGTTTTAAGCTGAAAATTCTTTATTCTAGACATCTCTATTGCCCAAATGAAAATGTAGCTAGTTAAGCACCTTTCTTTCTTATTTTCTTTTTTCCTCCTGTTTGTTTAGTTTTCAGTTCTGCAGAACTAAGACATCATTTGCCTCCCTCTGGGCTCTCCATTGTTGTCTTGTTTTATTCTGTGGAATAGCACCACAGTGTGTCTTGTCAGTCTGATAATTGGGCAAACCCTTAAACTCATCCCTCTTTCAGTGGTCTACCTAGATCCTGTCATACAACATCTCTAAGACATTTTTTATGTTATTTACTATTTATAAATAAATTTGTTTATTGATTATTTACTTACACATTTAAGTTTCTTGTCTGCAATGCTTCACCTCATTAGAAAGTCTTTCTGCTGCTTTCTATTTGTGTTGGAGACAGCTATTTTCCATATTTCAGAAACTAACAGGACACGAAACAGGTAGTCAGTTGGTACCTTTACTGTTTACTAGATATATTAATCTGATTTTCTGTGGTTTTCTTCTACTTCCACTGTTGTTTCATATTCAGGAAAAGAAAAAGGACCCTGCTGTCTGGCAGTCTGTAGCTTCAAGGAAAGTTCTTGTTCATGAAGCATATCTGAAATGTGACTACATACTGCCCAGGCATCTAAATAATACAGTAGACATTCAACAAAATTGATTTTTGAGAACACCTGCAAAGGCTTTTTTTTGCAGTTACATTTCAACATTTTGCATCAGTACTGTGTGATGCATGTTGGGTTTTTTTGTGTTTTTTTTTGTTTTGTTTTGTTTTTCGTTTTTTCGTTGTTTTTTGGGGTTTTTTTGGTGAGACAGTTGTTCTAAACAAGGCAATAAGATAGCTAACTAGGCAAGAATAATTAGTGAACTCTGGATTAGTACTACCATGCAAGAAACAAGCTTTTATCTGAGCAGTACAAGCAGGAAGTCTTAGAAGAAAATGCAGAACTCGTATTCTGGCTTCAGTGTGGTTGTGTAGACAGGAATTTGGTGAGTCAGCCTACATGGAAAAGGAGATCCATCACAGCTTCCTTGTAAAAAATAATTTTTTTCCCTGAATTATGTGATTTATTAATATCTCAGACATGCTGCAAAACTTATTCCATAGGGTACAATCTTGGGAAAAAGGTGAAGAACTACAATCCTATTTTTATGGTCTTCCTGTTAACTAATAGAAAACTAGTTATTTTGAGAAAACACTGTTAAGATGTTTCTTCTTAATGCTGCTTCATGGATTTTTAATTCAGTTGGGTGCTAAGAAAAGTGCACAAGCACTTGGTCAATGCAATATTACTGATCAAATCAGTGAAATAACAAATGAAGTAACAAATCTGGACTGATACTGATGATAATGAAGTGCAGTGGTAGTAATTTTGTTGTAGTAATTTACTTCTTTTAACTGAAGAACAAAATTAAACTGACATGACTGAGATACAGTATTTGAGGTCTCTTTTTAGAAAAGATTTTCCTTATATTTCAAGGCAGTCCAGTTTCGGTGCTGTGATATCCCTTTGGTTTGAGCTAAGTGGCATCTTATCAGGAGGCAAAATTGAGGCACAAAAATTGTGTGTAATTATCTATTCAAGGACTTCCAACTTGTCAGAACAGAACAATAACCACAATTCAAAGTTTATAGCCAGCACAGGTGTAATTATTTCAAAATGTGCCTAGGATTCTTCAGCCAGACAGTATAAATCTATCAAGGAATCACATTTTGCAAGTGTAATATGCAATTTTAATTAGCAGATCTTCAGTCTAATGAGCTACCAAACATTCCTTGCATTTGTTGAGTTTTCATATTACCATGTAAAGTTTTAAGTACCTTTAATCTTACATTTAATTATAACCATGGTGTGCTAGCATGGGTATAGAATGACATCAGGCTTGCAGACATTTTTCTTCAATTGTAAATTAACACTGTCTGAAAAACTGGTCAATTAAATAACTGGCATAACATTTTTCTCACTGTCTTTGCATGTCTGATTACTTTCAGTGGCTGAAATGGTGTGCCCATAGACTCTATAATGGGTTATTATTGCTACTTTCATTATTTTTAATAGAACTGCTCAAACATTTGCCTAATAGTTTTGGACAGGTGGGGAATTTGCAGAATTTTATGGAACTATACTAGAAACACTATGTTACTGAATACAAATAAATAAAACCTTAATGATATTTATGTTTAATTGTGCAGAGAGCTAAGAAGTTTATAAAAAAGATAATTATATATTTAAGCAGGAATAAGTGCAAGATTAAAATAATTTTATCTGTTTATACTTTAATTCTTATTCTAGTGTTTGCCGTCCCTTAAGTTTTAAATCCCAAATCCTACATAGGTGGTTCTGGTATATTTTAGCTGAGCTAATCCCACTCTGTTGCACACCATGACTTCTTCCTGGAAGCTCCTTTGGAAGTAAATATAGCAGTAAAGTTACTTGAAATGTAATTTATTTTTAGCCTAATTGCAATGAGGAGGTGCTGAGGCCTGATTTCCATTCCTATGTTAGAACACCAGTAAAAGGTATGGGAGGGAGGTTCTAGTTCTTAGCCAAGAACTAAGACAAGAAGTGTAAACAACAGAAATTAATAAATTCAACAATTTTAGGTATTGCAGTGAGCTGTGGTAGGACAGTCTTCTATTTGTTATATTTTTTTCTTACAGCATGTTATGGAAAAGTAATTATATTCTCCTCAGCAAAGTAGCTATTAAAGAGCGGGAGAATCTGCTATTCTTGAAAATTATCACTGCAAGGTATTACAAAGTCAGCATAAAGATGAGGAAGCTCATCATGACTTCAGGGTTACTATAAGAAGCAATACTACAATTTCCCTAACAAGGTACTTGCAGCTTTGGTTATAAAGCAACTGAATAAATAACTTCTGTTGACTAAGAACAGTTAATCTCTGCTAAAGCCATTTCAATACAGATTTACTGATTCAGTACAGACCAGTTTTTTCTTGAAGCAACACTGGAATTTACTACTTAACCTCATCTTTGTCCCATGTATGGAAGGACCAAGGCTGCCAGAAGGCATTTGCAGCTCAGGAAATGAGGAAGATTTTAAAATAGGAGCTCTGTGCGTAACACCAGAACAGGTGGAGCATCAAGATCTTGGGGGAATCAACTTCAGCATGTTAGGAGCCTGTCTAAATGTGGTACACACTAATTAAACCACAGACTAAAGCATCTGATCAGAATTTTGTGAGGTGGTAAGAGTGGAAGAGTTTGTTCAGAGCTTGTCTGGCTCTGCCTCTGCTCCCTTCTGTCGCTCTGTTCATGCCGAATTTCACTCCTCATTTTAGTCATTTCACTGATTGCAGTGAAGCAGTCGTGCTGCAATTCCTCAAGCGGAGTCATCGGGATGTGAAACCATTCCTCAGCTCTTCCAAGGTACCACCGCAACTTCTCCTGTTGTCCCAAATTCAGTGGGCAAGCAAAACGCAGGGAACGTTCGATTTTTGGCAAAATAGCGGCACCGTGTGGCTCGTACTTGACTTTGCTTTGAAATATTAAAAATATTTTAAATATTTCCTATGGTGCGTGCTCGTTATTATGACACAAGTCAGAAGTTATTTCAGTCCGTGAAAGGTAGCAGATTTCTTTTTAGAGACCTTGATCCTCTGCATGTGAGAGAAAAACCAGGGCAAGAATATGACTCCATCTTCAAAAGTGCTATTAAAATGAAATTTTGTGTGTACGTATTTTCATTGTCCACAGAACGCCACAAAGCCACCCTTGAGGCATTTACAAGCGATTATATGTCCAACAGTATGGAATAAAATTAGTCAAGCTGACATGGACCTCAAGTAGTGCCTTAGGTAGGGCTTTGTGAACCTGATCCCCTGATATTTAGAAACCTAACATGTATTATTTGACACCTGTCATAAAAAGTGAGGCAGAATAAGCAACTGTTTGTGCTCTTATTCTTATATTGTTTATTTTACTCTTTGTTAACCAACCCTAATATCGCTACCATTTTCTCCACAGCCTATGTGATGAAATTTCTTTTGTTAATAAATCTCTACAGAGGCTAGTGCTCTACTTGGAAAGAAGTGAAAATGTTGATGTGTTTCTGTTTGTTTTCTGGCCATTAAATTTTCAGCATTCAACAGGGCTCAGCAGAAGTCCCAGGTGATGGGTTTTGTTTCAGCAGCACAGAAGTGTTCCTTGGCCATGTAATAAAAGCAACAATCAGCATTTCTAGAAGAGTAAATTATAACTAAAACACACAGAAAAGTATAAAGGATTTATACTGAGTTCTGGGTAGAATTTTGGTTGTGTAGGTCAAAACAGGGATTTAGTAAGGTCATGCTGCCCAGGACCCAGACCAACCTGTGAATCTCTTCTACCTGCAGGTTGTTAAGTTTATGTATGTTTATTTCATGTGCCCCATCCTGATTTTTCACCTGTATTTCACATTTTTTTCTCAGACACTGAAGCAGCAGCTGAACAGCCCCTGCTAGCTGACACTTTTTTTCAGATATATTAAAATGAGAATCACAGTTCCAGAGCAGCAATTGCCCTTTCAGTTGGGGTTGGGGTGAAGGCAACACTACTAAGGCAAGAAATCCCAGCGCAACCTGACAACAAATAAAAGAAAACAAGGAGGAAGAGAACAAAGAGATGGTAGGTGTACAATTGACTGAGTGAGAAGAAAGAAGACCCTCTCGTTTTTCTTTTTTGACAGGTACCTATCAGATTATCCCCTCTATGCAGAAAAATGACAGCAAAACAGTGGAGATACCCGACTTGGTTTAAAATTACTGCACTGGATCTGTAGCAGGCAAGATACAACATTGCAGAGCTCAATGAGTAATTTGCCCTAATGACAAGTTAATTGGCATGTTTAAATACTAACAGCTGCTAAATTGTTACCAGTATTTACTCACAGGATGGTATTTTCAATAATCAATGATGCCAATAACACCTTTCAGGTTTGAGCTGTTGGATATTCTATCAGAGGCTTAGGAAGCAACTCCATGGCAGGAAATTTCCTGAAGAGATCCTGAAAAAGCAATTTCTTTCTCCTGAATTTTCAAGTGGGGTTAATGAAAGAAAGACCTGATTTTTAAATTAACATCAGGCCCCATAAGTACATTTGCAACCATTTATCCATTTAGGTTCTAATGCAGAACAGAAATAATGATTTTGACACATAAGAAGCACAACTGAAATCTGCCAGTATGACATTTCAGTAACTGTGCTCCATCCTGTCTGTAGATAGTGTTGGATGGATTATTAGCAGTTCAAAACTCTCTATATTTAGGTCCTCTGAACATACACCAGAAGTCTGAAAAGGGTGTAGAAGAAGATTTTTAGGTCAAATCTGGTAGCATTTAATGTGAAATGTATACAAAGGTGATAATGAAATAATGAAAGATACCCAAATATTCAGAATACAGTACATAGTATATATGTTCTTTGGCTTTTTTCAAAATTAAAAGTTATATTTCATGTTAAAATATATTTTACCTTTAGCAAGCATGCAGAGTTTCCTGTGTTGTGCAGCATATAAGAGGTAACTGGCAGATAGGTAGGCTAGGTAATTGAAAGATCTCTAGAAACTTAAATGAAGATTCTTACACTGTCTAACCTATAAAGCTTCTTTCTGGGGAAAAAAAAAAAAGAAATAATGATAAACCGATTGTCTTGGTTTACAATACAACACACATATTCTATTACCATCTGAGAAGGGTGATCATCCTTATCTCTGTGGGAAATGTCTTCTGTTAATGGGCCATTCAGTCCTACTGTATAACTGATAAGATTACATCATCCCATTGGGAGATGCCCCAGCCAGGAGGACGAGCCAAGCCTTTCCTACCTAGATAAAAACTGAGGTTTAGAACGCCAAAGGCAGCCTTTTCCCACTGGATTCCAGAGGAAGAACCAGGTTTTTATCCACGTCATCGCTGGACCCTTTGGAGGAAAACTGCACCAGCATCCTGACTGACAGGGTATCAGGTTGTATTCTGACTCTGTCAGTGGTTTTATTTTTATTATTGCATGTATTTTGTTTTTTCCTTTTTTTTTCTCTTCCCTATTAAAAATTGTATTACTGACTTGAAGTCTCACTGGTTTTGCTTTTCAAACCAGTACACTGATTTATATATGTATAGATATTTATATTAATCTCATAGACCTAATAGCTGCTTTGTAACCACCAGGTATTTAATGACAAACCCAATTTTAAATTTACTGATTTATATGTTTTCTCTGAAAATTTCCTGATCAATAGTGACTGAAGAAGTGTTGCTTTTTCTTCCTTCATAAGCTTTTTTTTTTTCCTGTTGTTTTAACATGTTACTCCATGGAAACAATACTGAGATATGTAAATTGCCACAACTTAACCAGTTTGGTTGTAAAAATATATACTGTTGTTAGGGGTTATATGCAATATAATTGGATATTGCTAATTACAATCGTGGAGACTAGCTCACATTCAAACCTGGACATTCTGTTTTAGGAAAGCTAATAATTATTGGAATAAAACAGATCAATCACCAGAAATTTAGGTCAGGTAAAGCACAAAAACATTTTAGGCAATAGCACTTTTTAGTTTTAGACACTAAAAAACCCACTTTTTTCTTCTCCTTTTCTGAACAAGGAGAATAAAACTCTTAAAACTCTGGTAGCTTGGAAAATTCTTATCCTAATTTGACAAAATGACTCCATAAGAATTTTACTTAGTGGAAGACTACACTTCATAAATAAATGTAAATATTATAAATACTAAATATAAAAAATACTTAACATAATTTTATCTACAGATATCTCTGCTTCACCATTAACAGTGGTTATTAATATCTAATAATATATAATTAATGTATTTTACAGTAGTAATATTGTGTTCATAGGCTTTTCCAGAGAACAAAGACTAAAGCTGTAAAAGAATCCTTTTGCTGTATATGTAAAAACACTAAGAAATGTCTTTCAAAATAAGAACGTTTCCTCTTAAATATCTTTTTTTTTATCACCTAGACTTCTCCATGAGACAGGAATGTCTGCTTTTGAGTGTATTTTGGAAGCCATACTCCTGCTTCCATCCAGAGCCCTCTGAACTGTGCACCACAAACATAGAGGAGAGCAGATTCAGCCCAAAATCTGGCTGCCAGTGCAGCACCTGGAGCTAAAAACCAACACAGAGATGTTCACACTGATGTTATTTCCTCTGTTAGATTTGTTCATTGTAGCACTGGGGATGAAGTGGTATTTTTATGTAACAGCTTTGATTCCTTTCACCTGGAGAAACTACCCAAACAGTCTCCCTTGCCTCTAAATGGTTTCCATGAATTTTCGTTGTTGTGTGTGTACTTTAATTCATTATAGCACATGGAGTGGCTGCAGTCATTCCTGAGACAGCATGGTGAATACACAAAAAGGTACTGTGCAAGTGTAAAATTCTGTTTAATTTTGTCTTTTCTGGCTATGGATCTGTAAGGCACCACATCAGCTTCTGCATATTTCAGATGTTGAAGTGTAAAAATAATTAGTCACTTCTGCTTTATTAGGTGGGAGAAAGCAAAGGTTACAGCATAGTTTCCAGAGTGATGTGAGTGTAGTACAGAATTAAAAAAAAGGGTGAAATAAACAAACAAACAAAGCCCTATGGGCAATAAATGACCTTATATATTAACAATGATCTGTTGAGTCCAGACACACACTGAAGTCCCTGTACCTGATCTACTGGTCCCAAGAATACAGTGATTTTGTTATCAAGAATGCATAGCTGTAAATATAATTGCCTTATTGATTGTTCTCCCCTTAGATACCAACGTGAACAGCCAATGACCAGGGGCACCTAATTGAACTTTAGGCTACTGAATTACATTGGAAGCAATGTGGCAATATTTCCTACTTCTGCTGTTCTAGCCTGGCAGGCATTTCTAGTCTTTCACACTTCCACCTTTGCCAGAAAATGTAGCTGCTAATACACATTAAATTGGAACAATATCCCCTGAAGTGTTTAAACTGAAATCAAAATGCAGAAGAAGCAATCCCAAACCACAATTATCTTTTGAAAAGTTAAGTAAGAAAGCACTAAATCCTTGAGGATGGTTGATTAAATCCTCCACCCTTTTGAAATGCTGAAGGATGTTTTATTTAAACTGTGAGTTAAACATGTGAGGGATCTCTGATGATTCCCAACACAGCTGGCAGGGCAGCATTTGGTGCAAGGTAGCTCATGGTGCTCCAGTTTGTGATCCAGTTGAGTGATGCTCTTCCTCTTGTGCTTGCTTCACACAAGAGGTGTGTGTGATGGATTTACACTGCATTTAGTTTTATGAGGCTCTCAGTATGTTCATTTTTTCTGCTTTGAGGATGAATTAGCCTAAGTGGGTATTTTTAATTATACTGCTTTTAGTTTTCTGTAAAACAGATTTGATTTGGAAAAAACACAACTCCTTAAACTGATGAAGTTCTTAACTGACAATTTATGCATCACTTTGCCGCATTTTTCCTCTTGTTGAAGTTCCCTTTAATGTTAAATTACTCTACACACCAACCTGAGAGGATTTGTAGCAGAGTTGTGCCTTGGGAATTTTGCACAAATGCCACCAAATCAGTTTCCTTTGCTTCCATATGAAAATGTAATCACAATCAAGAGGCCAGAATGAACCGCAAAATTTAAATTTAAATTCTCATAAGGGACTAAAACTGCAAGAGAAGCCCTGCATCTTCTTCTGGGTCCAATAAAACCCTTTGTCTTGGACATACTGCACTGTGTCTAAATGTTTCTTGCACAAATCCGGTCTAACTTCAAATAAGGTTCTTAATTTATGTGAATGGTTTTTCTTATTGTGGGATCTAAGTACAACTTCGGCAACATTCTTGATATTCTTATTGAAGACTTCATTAGATTAGGCAATTTTTTGAAAGTTACAGAGGTTATTTTTGCCACCTCAAACAAATACACTAATATATACCATTCACACACAGAGGGTCTGGTATTTGAACAGGAAATTGGTTTTACACAATTGTATGCCATGATTGTGCTGATTTAAGCACTTCTCTAAAGTATGTCAGCAAGTACTCAAGGGGTGTTTCTGCAGTGTAGAGGTTATCACATCTGCCTCTCATGCAAACATTCCCTGGTTGGTAAGGGGGCAGAAAAAACTTAACTTACGTCCAAATTTGTCAAGTTGGACTGAATGACTTTAAGGGTCTTTTCCAACTTAAAAGATTCCATGTAGAGAAAGCTGAGGTCCGTCCACTGTTGCCATGCAAGTGAAAATTACTCTGTTGGATCTGAGTTGTGCTTTGGTATAGCTGTCATTTACATATGTTCCTTCTCCCTTTTGTGTAATGTATCAGAATGAAAACCCACTGTTACTGCTGCAGAACAGCAAACATTTTCCCAGAAATAAAACTTCATTAGCAAGCTTCAAAAATTTGAAGTGGCAGGTTGTCAGAGCTTAGTGCAATTAGATATTTTGGGCTATGTTTTCCAAAACACTAGAAGTTCACTTGGAATGAAAAATTATTTTTAAGAGGTGATACTGCAAAACAGGGAAAGATAAAAAAAGGTCATCTTATTCTCTGCGATGGTGATAACTTGTTCTGCTTATTTCTAATCCAGTCTGTTAATTTACATTACAGTCTTAAAAATAAAAGAAAGTGTTTTAACTAAGAATTACCTTTAGAGCCATACTTTCAACTGAGATTCAAAACAGGAGATTACAAAAAAAAAAATAAATTGGGTGTTTGTGTCAGTTTTTCCCCTGCATGGTTGAGTAGCTATTTCACTGAAAGTGCAACAGGTTTGTTTTCCTTATCTCCACCAGGAATCAGAATTCAGAAAGGTATTTCAAATCCATGGGTGCTGCATTGAAGGGGAGGCATTCGTAGCAATATTGTGCATGCAGCAATACATAATACAAGAAATAATGCTGATAATATAATTACATATAATTCCACTGTATTTACAATTATATATATATTTAATATTATATATAAAATTAAGGTTACTATGATGTAAAACCAATAAAGGTTTGGACCTTAGAGACGGGTTCCTATTAACTGCAAGCCTAATACCAGCTATTAAATATTCAACAATGCAAACATATGGTAAAGCACATCTGATTGATTATGTCAGTGATTGTGTGCTATTTATGGCCCAATGGCTCCAAGGCACACAAATAGTTGCATAAGACAGAAATTGTTTATGCCCTCCCTGGGAATTATGATTACTGCACACTGGAATGTTACAGATAAAACATGGTTTTTGAGACAAAAATACTGTCATCAGGGTGCTGTAGTGGTTTTTCCAACTAAGTGTGTGTCTGTTGATAAGATTGAAGATCCTGAATTTAAGTAGCTGTCCCAAGTCTCCAGCAAACATTTTTTTTCCATCTGATAGTTCCTGAATGCTACTCTAAAGTGAAGGAAGACTGCTTCCACATAGAAGTGTTTCAACTCTTACATAGCAGAAAAACTTTGTAATTCCAATACTGACTGTCCTTTTTTACCTATGTTTTCAAATCATAGATAATTCCATTTTATAGCTAAAGTTTTCATCATTTTTCTTCGCTTAAGTATTTGAAAGCCTGTTTTGTACCCAAAGCCACTTTAAAAGAAATCCTGTCAGCACTTTTCAAACCATTCTGTTTCTCTCTCATGTCACATAGTTACTAAATATCATACCAAAAGTGCCACCAGCGATCATGCCCAGAAGTAGGCCACAGTGCTTTTGCTGTAAAATACTAAGAAATATTTAAAAAATATTGTCTGTCTTGAAATGCAACATGGATGTGTTTGAAAAACTTCACAAATCAAATTATATACTTGCATCATCTCCTTCGTATGATTTTACTTAAGCCTTTCTCCTTCCTTGTTTGGTTTATTATTTTTGCATTAACTCCATATTATATTTGCATTTATTTGGCACCTTGCTTCCTTTCCCCTTTCTGCACTTTTGTTCTGCAATCTGCCGTCTCCAGTCCCCAGAACCCTTTATCTTTGAAGTCTAGGTCCAGGCTGTAATCACCCCCTCATTTCAACTAGGGTTTCTAAAGATCATTCTGGTTCCAATGATTCCCCCTTTTCCCCTCTTTCCCCTGCAACTGCAGTTTGGAAGCAAACAGCAATGCACTCATCACTGAAAAACACTGTAAGCTCTAGGCACTTGGAAAGGCAGCACCAATCCCTTCAAGGCTGAAGAATGATGAAACCACTTGTAGCTCACAGTCTTATCACTTCATCCTCTGCAAAGGGGTTTCGTAGAAGGAGTTTGGATAGAATTGAGCTAGAGGCCATGGGATGTGCCTGCAGAATGCCATGGCAGCACAGAAAAACTTGTCTCCACTTGACTTTGGGGGGAAGAAATGGGATGTGGCAGACACCCTCCAGGGAGGAGCTTGCTGGACAAGTGACCAGCACATGATCACCCCCAAATAAAGATGTTCAACTATGTTGTGCTGACACAGCAATGTGTGATAGCTCACTTAGTGAAAAAGTTGTAACTATATAAGGAAATAATTACTGTATAAAAACAGCTTACATTTCGCAATTAACGCCTCAGTATCTTCATCAACCTGAGTCCATGCAATCGTCACAAATGGCCCCTGAAAAGGGATCTAAATAGGCAACTACAGCAGTTGTACTGGTGGCAATGCTCAGCTGAACTTTACAGGGGCTGAAATGAAGCCTATGGTATGCCTACCAACCTTTCCACAGGATGGAAGGCAAGCTGCCAAGAACAATGGGAGATAATATATCCCTGGAACAACAGGAAGTTGCAGAGATGTTGAAACTGATTTTGGAAATACACAACAGGAAAATCATACCTACAGCTTGAGAAAACTTGTTATGGGCTGAAGACTGTGATTCGACTTTGACGAATACCAGTGACTCTCAGACACGGGATGCTTTAGGGTTTGCTTTGTGGGACCAAGCTACGTAGGGTGACAGAGTGCTGACAGACCTTT